>NC_087440.1:35151408-35751408 GCF_036321535.1 Camelus dromedarius
TAGGCAACATTCTTTTACAAAAGATGTAGAACAAGCATGACTAAGCACCAGAAACAAGAGCACAGGGTTAAAGCCAAAGGAACAGATCTAATATGAAGTCAGATTTGTTCTTCCCTACTACAGAAGTATCTGACACTATGTTTCCTGTGACACCTATGTGCAAACCAGACAACTCTACTGTAGATCAAAGGAGGGATCTTTTATTCAAATCTCTAATCTGTGAGTTATCTCAACCATGCAAATTAAATCAGCATTCTGCTTTAAGGGCTCCTAAGGAAGAGTTTTCTATACTTTTCCTCAGGAATTCTTTAGAAAGTTTTCCTCTATAATTAATCTAAATTAGCTGTTACTTCGGATCTCTTAAGTATCTTTGCATTGTATTTTCTTTGTGCTTTCAAATAATGCATTCTCTACTCACAAGGTTATCCTTCATTTAAATTATTCCATTTACAAAATCTATCTTAAAATGCACAAATCTAAATAACCTTCTTCTTTTTCCTCTCTACAAAGAAAAATATGAATTAAAGTATTACCTTTTGTTTCTTCATTACCAAAGTTTTAAAATACCTCTTCAAAATGAAATTTTAGTTATTAATCCTTACTTTCAGTTTCCTGTACAAATCTAAGTGGTTGTTCAAATTTGAATTATTTACTTGACAGTTTCAATTGTAATTCAAAACTAATATGAAATATGCTTGCCTTGGTGAATGTAAAAATAAATATATCAAGGCATGTTTTTATATGCAGAACAGAAACACTAATTTATGGTAAAACATGCCATATTGTAGTAAAGCAACGTAGGATCACATGAGTCAGACTGTGTACAAGAGAACTGCATCAGTTAGATGTTTACTTAAAATTAAAATTTAAATTTACATATATTTACTTTAATATTTATATTCTTATGTCTTGTTCTGTATTAGGAGGCTGAATAAAACATACTTTGCCCATAATAAACTATTGTGATGAGTCATTTGGAGCCTAAAATGACACTTTTAATTTAGTCTCCTCATGGAGATCTGTAAATAGCTTTAGGCACTGTTAATATCTCTGCATTAGAAAACTATTTACTTTCAAATGATTCTTCTGGGCATAAAAACTCACAAACAATAGAAAACTTTTGTAAAGTTTTTTTTAGTCAGATTTTCTAGTATTACTTTCTCAGAAAGCTACAGAATATTTAACAATGAAGAAGGGTTGGATATTACCACTTGAAAATATTAGTTTGGTATTAAAGAGTTCATACACTCTAAATTAAAAAAACAAAACAGATACATTTGATGATTTAATGACTGTTTATTAATATCCATACTCTTCCTATCACTTATTTTTTGTTTTATAATTTATTATAAGAGAAAACAGGAAAAATCTTTTGAATCCTTCAAAAGTAATGTTTTCCTTTTGTTTTTCTTGATAAAATAATTGATGCAATTGAAACTCTCTATAAAAGTAAAAGGGTAGGATTTAAATTCGTGAGCATTTTTTTCTGCTTTGACTTTTTCTCGTTACCACAGATGATTGAGAGTTAATCATATACCTTTCCCTTAAGACACTCACATAAAATTGTGACATAATCTCTAAATTGTCACAGTCTATGTACTACTTATACTCTCTATCACTCTGTGATGACACCTGATGTCATCTGTTTCTCTTATTTTCATTCTTTCTGACTAAATCTTCCCTTAGTATATAATATACACAGCTTCCTTCCATAGGCAAAATGAATGTGTCTTGAAAAAATGTCAAAACTTTGACGAGATGGAAAATGTTTAATGCTTTCTCCAGTGCTGTCAAAATGTTGACATCTGACAGCGTGAGAAAACGTTTAATATTATTCCTGGAAGGCATTTGTAACTCTTGTCTATGAAAACTCTTCATTTCTTTCCTGTGGCTCCATTTTTACCCCCAAAACTTTAACCCTCAAGTAGCAGCCCATGGGTATTAGTTGTCCTTTTCAGCATCTCAGATTCAGAGCTGTGTGCCACTCATTCTGCAATTCCATAGTTATAGCCAACCTATATTTAATAGGATAATATGATGCAAAAATTGGTCATCCAATGGCATTTTTCTGCATGGCAGTGGTTAGCATCTACATGGCCGTGCTGTAAGTACTGATGGAGCAGAACGATGGAATTATTGTTTTGCAATTGTATAATACCATCATCTCCAGCCCTGTTTCTGTGCAGAGACTAAGAGGAATGCTGAAAAACAAAGTTGCCCCAAGGTAAAATATCTAGAGTATTATAGCAACTTATCTTAAAATATAAAGATGAATGTACGTGGCTACAGAGATTGGTGAAGAGAGATATAGTTGTCACAAGTCATTTTTTGATTGAGGTAGGATATGAACAGCCCACAATTTTAAAGAAATTGAAGAAGTTTTAACAAACAATCATAAAGATACAAGCATCTGCAATGAATGGTGATAAAATAGGTGGTTTGTAATGTTTGTAATTCTGCATGGTGCAGCAGTGTGAAACGATTTTATATGTTTATTTTTGACATGGTTTATTGTTGCTTTGCTCAGTTGTTTGTTCAAATACTTGACAGACCATTAGTCTAAGGAGTTCGATACTTTTAGATTCTGTGTTTCTCCTCTGATAACACCAAAGGATTAACATATTTAAATTGTGGTATAATTGATTTAACATTATGTTTTATAGTGCAAGAATCACTCTAAAAAACTAAAGCTGTTGTGGAAAGATAGGGAGAATAAAGTTCCAAGGTTCAAGCATAAATAAAATAGCAGCAAAGAGCAATTGTTTGAAGTGATGAATATTTCCATTACGGTTGTAGCTGAATTTCTACATTCAAAATACAGCCAGGTACAGACATAAAGATATCTCTAGTTTAATCTTTAATTCAGGGACTAAAGAAATAATAATAAATACATTAACAAGCCCTTGAATGATTTTGTGAACACGGATGTGTTTTAGAGTAATTACCATGACCATGTAATGTTCTTTAGGCTCTGATACTCTACTTATTAATGCCACGTCCAACTTCTTGAGATTAGCACGTGGGAGGGGGTGTATAACCATGGAAAAACTTAAGATCTTTAGGCTTGATGATAACACACATTCTATTCTGTTAAACATACAAATATCCAAAGTAACACTGTGAAATAGTGTCATGGACCTTAAGGCCTGGACCTAGTCATAAAAGTATTCAAAATGATATTATATCTTCTGCAGTCCAAAGACCACATGGTAGCTGTGGCATGTACTATGAGGCGTCATAGATAAAAGATTTTTATAGCTTCTATAAATGTTTTCAGATTTGATTGTTCAGAATTTTAAAATATTTTCAAAGTGGTCAGTACAGTTGATGTGGGATTTATTAAAAGAACCAACCACCAATACAATAAATAAAAATCAAGATGTTAATATCTTTTTAAATACGTTGTTTTACCTCAGGTAGATCCAGACTCAAAAAAACATTGGATCACAAGGCTCGCAGATAATCATTTTCACATTTGCTGAGCTAGTTTTCCCTGGCTTTTTCATATCCATTGAGGAAATGACTTTCTATGGATAGTAATGTAAATTTTGATCCCTTAAATGTGAAGAATGGTACAATGCATCTCTAATGAAAAAGGCTTTTCTATTAAATGGTTGTACACAGCTTTGTGGGGTCTGCAGAATTATTTCAAAAACTGTTGCAAGGTCCAATGAGGATTGGGTGTGGATCTGACCCCTCTGCCGCAGTTAAACTCTATTGAATAAGAAGGAAGGTGTATACAAAACTGTTTAAATGTGTTCTGTTAAAAAAAAATAGTTGAAAGACACCACCGTAAGGTACTTTAGCTAATAGAAGAAGGAATAATTGAGTATCACATTATTCTAAAAAAGCAATAGATAGTTAGAATACAAAGACCAGCCCATCCCTCAGGTCTACTCAGTGTAATAGAAAAGAAGACATAAAAACCTGTAGCTGATGAATGTGATTAAGCGGATGTTTTAAAATTAGGTAAAGATTTTTGCAGGACCAAAAGTAATAAATTTTTCCTTGGGAAAAAATGGGAGGAAATGATACTAATTTGATATTGAAAGGGTGTGAAGTGTTTCGGCCAACCTAAATGAAGTTGGGAAACATTTGAACCAAAGTGAACAAGAGCAAATTCTCTTACTAATTATTATTAATAATTAATATCAATGTATTATTAGTAAATGGTTAAGATATTTAAATTATAGTTATGTGCCTAGTACTATTAGTATTAACAATAATTATTGTGTCTAATACCTGTGGGACACTCAATATATACTAGTAGTATGCTACACATGAACTCATCTAATCCTCAACCAAGCTTGTTTGATAGGAACTGTAATTATTATCATTGTAATGATGAAAAAATTGAGATGCAAAGAAGTTACATAATTTTCCTAAGATCACATAGTAGGAGATAGAGCCAAGACGGATATACAGTCAGTTTATAGCTTCTGTAATCTCAATATATCATCACAACAAAATAGTAGTTTGAAATAACATGGTATATGAATATGTTGATGAAATATTTATCAGTCATTTCCTATATTCATGTGCTGTGCTGGACATTGGTAACACAAATGAATTACCTGTTCTTAAAAACTATGCATTCTACCTGGGCATATATGCACAAGTAATTATGCTGTAATAGGGTAAATAATAATAGCTAACATTTATACAGTCTTTAATATTAAAAGTGCTTTACATATATTAGTTTATCCAGTGCTCTTAAAAATTCTATGTCAGAAGAACTATTATAAGCCTAATTTTTCACTTAAGGAAATTGATTCCCCATGACCTGAAGTGACCTAAGACCTCACAGCTGGTAAATAATAGAGTCTTGCTAGATCCCCAGCAGACTAGATGCAAAGCCAATGCTATAACAAGAGATACTGGTTCTGTTATGGTATCCTCAGATTAGGGAAAAGTATGTATTTAAATATGTGTTAAAATCATGGAATTGGTTTCAGCTTGGAGAATAAAACTTGAAAAATATTTGCTCATAGCCTTAATAATAATGTCAGCCAAAACCCTGTTCACAACTTTCTCAAACCCACTGTAGAGCTCTAGGGTCACAGAATAATGAAGTAGCCCCAAATCTAAGACACAAGTTCTCACAGGGAGACATAAGACGTGAGCCCTGGCTTACCTGGGCAAGATGCAACCACACATTGGTAAAGATTTCAGTTAAGGTGATTAGCAAATCAGTGCAGGGTAGTCAAGTGTATGATGATGAGGGCAGGTGAAGTTCCTGGTGATGGCAAAGAGGAGACAGTCTTCACTCTGCACTCTGAATCCTAACAGGTGCTCCCAAATAACAGTTCTAATACATATGAATGAGTGAACAAACGAATGAATACAACACATATATAAGTAGGTAGAGGGAAACGGATGGATGGAAAGGTGAATGATAGGAAAATATTGATAAGGTTTTTTTTTCTGCTGCAGAACTGGATGAGGGAACAGTTGCTGGGGAAGGAGTGGGGAGAGTGTCAGGAAATTCCACTTAGAAACTTTCTCTCCTATCTAACTTATGGAACACAATCCTTAATATGTGGGAGAAAGGGCAACAGACATTGTTGCCTCTAGGACACTTATGAAAGCCCACTGGCCAAAGGGAACAGAAAGTGAAAACTTCACTCCTGTCCTGGGCTCAAAAGTGGTAGCAACACTAAGAATACCAGCTTCCTGAACTGTGGGATCTGGTTTTTACCTAAAGCAGAGATGTGATAAAAACAAGAGAAAACACACCACCTACCCACATCCTCATCTAAAATATCGCCTTCTACCAAATTCCCTGCAAGACACTTCTCTGATATGTAGTGTTACTGAGTCCAGAGTCATTCTGCTCGCCGTATGACAGGCCAAGAAATCGGGACACAAGGTGTTGGGGCAAGGAATAACGACTTTATTTGGAAAGCTAGCAGACCGAGAAGATGGCAGACTAAGTCGTGGAACCATCTTCCCACAAGTCAGAATTAGGCTACTTTTATACTAAAAAGGGGAGGTGGTATGCTGGGTTGTTTCAGACTTCTTGGTGTAGGAATTCTTTGTTCTTGGAATCCTTTGTTCTTGCAGCTGTCCATGTGGGTCATGTTACAGTGTCCCTGTAAACCTCCAACAAAACAAACATTATTTTCTGTTCTGCAACTTGTTATCTTTATATGAATGAAAAAGTGTTAATACCGTTAAAGGTCAGAGCCTTGAGAATAGGCTACCTTGTACATTTCAGACTATATGCAGCATTCTTTTACAAAACATGCAGAACCAGCAAGACTAAGACAGCACAGGGTTAAAGCCAAAGGAACAGATCTAATATTGAGTCAGATTTATTCTTTTCTGTTACAGTAGCATGAAGGAGAGAACTAAAGCTGAGGGTAGAGCAGACATTGGAAGGGAAAGTAAAACACGCAAGCGAACCAGCCCCTACCATGCCAGGTACAGCTAAAGGAATTTAAAACTTACGGTATACTGAGGATAGACACAGTAACAACAAACCTCGAACTCCTAATTGATGGACTCTAATCATCCACTCTAAAGGCCTAGCAGAAGAAGTGGCATGCCCATTTCCAGTTATAAAATTATTTGCCTCAAGTCTCCATTTTCCTGCATAAGATATAAATCTTTTTTTTAATAAGGAAAGTCTTTCTGGGGTGACAGTAATGTTCTGTATCTCGACAGGGGTTGGGTACGCAGATACATATTTGTCAAGACAAAGTTTACACTTGAGTTTTTATTTTTCACTGTGTATAAAATTTACATCAAAAGAAAAATATTAAACTTGAGTTTTTAGGTGGAAGTTAGTTGATGCCTACAATTTACTTTTTTCTCTTACCTATTTTAATTGAATATAATTGAGATGTTATATTAGTTTCAGGTGTCCAACATAATGAATTGGTATTTGTATATATTGTGAAATGATCACCACAATAAGCCTAGTTAACCTCCATCACCACACATAGTTATTCGTTTTTTTCTTGTGATGAGAACTTTTAAGATCTATTCTCTTAGCAACTTTCAAATGTACAATATAATATTAATTATAGTCACCGTGCTGTACATTACATCCACAGGACCTATTTATTTTATAACTGAAAGTTTGTACCTTTTGACCACCTTTACCCATTTCACCCACCCACCTATCACGCCCCCACCTCTGGCAACCACCGGTCTGTTCTCTGAATAGGTGAGCTTTACTTTTTGTTCCTTTTATATTCCACATGTAAATGAAATCATACAAGATTTATCTTTATCTAATTTATTTCACCTGTCAAAATGTCCTCAAGTTTCATCTATGCTGTCATAAATGGCAAGATTTCTTTCTTTTCTAAAGGCAAAAAAAATTCTATTGTATATGTGTATACTATATATATGTATATACAGACATACATAGATACCACGTTTTCTTCATCCATTCATCCATCAGTGGGCACTTAGTTTGCTTCCATGTTTTGCCTACTGTAAATAGTACTGCAGTGATCGTGGCATTGCATGTATTTTTCAAGTTAGTGTTTTTGGTTCACTCAGTTTGCTGGATTAAACCATCTTTTGTTGCATCAATGTGTGTATATAAATGTGTGTGTGTATGTGTGTATATATGAAAATTAAAAAAAACCTAAATGGCGAAAGGATACAGAGGCTTTGGGAGTGTGGCTTTTGCTGGGTTTTGTTTGTTCTTTGGTCTAAAGTGATGGGTCATGTGCTTGTTCAGAGAACCAGTAAAGAGGTCTAAGGTAAGGAGAGAGAGGGGCTGAGTGCCAGTGTAATCCTAGAGGGGATAAAGGAGGAGACGCAGGGAGCTGAGTTAGAGACTTGGCCTTGAACAGAAGTACAGGCTCATCACATTCTAAAGCTGTGACAAAATGAAATTAAGTATGAGCTAGGAAGGCAAAAAGCTTTAAGAGAAAGGAATCAGGAAGCTCTTGCCTGTTGACCTCAATTCAGTCAATAAACCAGAGGAAAAAACATCTCAGAAAATGAAGAGAGTGATGACCTGTCCAGTATGACACAATCTTTATTGAGAAGATATATCCCATGAGGTAAGACTAATACAGTCTTCTATTGAATGTTCTGGGAAAGACAGTGAATTCCATTTGAATATCTTTGAAAGGATCTGCCCACTGTAGCAAAAACAAAGATCTTTTTATAGTTTAACAGAAAAAAAGATTTAATCTATTCAGTGACTTTGGCTTGCTTGACATTTTTAATGCAAGTGTTTAAGCCACCTTTAAAGTTGAAAACAAAGAAGCAACACTAGAAATGTTCATGCCTGACGTATTTGGGAAGGATGAAAGAAAACAGAGCATCAGATTAAGTCTCAATATTCATGAAATCAAATTGTTTTTCTGAAGTAAATATTTTAATCTTGAATATTCAGTGTTTTCAAATGATGAGCTTCTTAAAGAGGATACCAGGGATGCATTAGTTCAAGAGCAGGAAGCTTAGTGTGCAAATGCTGAGCATCGAAATTTACCCGAGACTCGCAGAAACTATCCACTTCAAAGTGGAAAGGGATAGTGTAACCCGACTTATATAAATCAGATATTGAAATGACCAACTCCAGATTTGAAAAGAGAGCATATCCTCTTAACAGCAACAAAAATCTAACTCTAGCAGTCTAAAGATGTTGGCCTCCCAATGAAGTACAAATCCTAATAGAATCCCAGTACAATTCCATCCTCTTCCCTTCATTAGCTAATTAATAACCAGTTGATAGGCCTATTGTGGAAGCATTTACCAAACCAATTTCAGTGGCATTCTCTATAGACCACAGGGTTAAATGGTGTGGAACTATGGTAGGGGTGAGTTCTACTGTACAATTTACTCAAGCTGGTTTGAAACCACAGTATGATTCAAAGAGCATTTTAATTTTATTTTCTGGTCAACATTAAGCCTACTTTACTTCAAAATATTTTATTAAATCCAGTAATCAGAGATTTTCAGTGTAAGCTACTTAGATTGTTTCATATAACAATATGAAACAGTTCTAATAGTTTACTTATCAATTACACATCATTTGCTCAATTAACTGTTTGTAAGAAATGCTGATCCATTTTTATGAATCTAAATCTCTCAATTAATTCTATTAATTGTCTATTACAAAAATAGTTGCCATCCTTTGTCACAAAACCAAAAATTAATCATACTCAGTCCAACTTCCTAAAAATGTCCAATTTTTTAAGTGTTGCATTCCTTAATATCCATGTTTCAGTGAACATTCTTGAGGATCTAAAATAATTTGTACAGGGATAATTAGTTGTTTTTAGTTGTTAATACAACATAGTTTGAGTAAAATGTCTAAGTGACATTTTGCTCGATTGTCAAGGACAGTGGCTCAATTTCTAAAATACATGCTCTTATATTTAAACACTAACAGACAGATAAAGCAATCAGTTGGCTCTGTTTCTTGTCATAAATGCAAATATTATTCTAGTCTATTTTCTAAATAGTTTTCAGTATACACATGTGTTTTCCTATATGCTCGGTGAGTTGTTTTTCAGTTTTGATGAAAGTTAAGTTCAAGCAGGTCATGCCATCTCTCATCTATCTTCTATTTCCCAGACTCTTGTTTCTTCTAAAAATGGAATCCAGTTTCTGAATTTCTGCCAGTTTAGAGTGAATTTCTCTTATCTATTTCCCTAAACTGTGCTTTGCCTGAGAGCACATACACTGCAACATCTACAGGTTACATGGCGCCCAGCAAGGGTAGCCACACCCTGGTGGATCTGGCTCGTCCCAGAAGCTCTCTCTGATTGGTACCCTGTACTACCAACCAAATCCACAGCTAACAAGTTTTCTTGTTCTACTTAGCTTAGTGGGGGAATTTTGTAATTATTAAAATGAAACTAAATGCTACTAAATTAAAAACTGCATTAGGATCTTAAAGATGATAAAAGATGATTAAAAAAAATAACACACAAGGCAACAAGGCTTTTGGTCATAGGGCCACTCTGATAGGATAAAGACAGTGTTTGAGGGGAGCACAGGGCTGTGCAACCTATTATCTAAAGCAGCATCTTTGAGAATTACTGTAGATAGTATTTTATTAAGTGCCAGGATGAGCATGGCTTGTCATCATTTAGTGAAACTAAAACCAAAGTTTTCTTGAATGAGCAGTTGTCAAGATTTTCCATCAAAAAGCAAAAGGTGATAATTATCTCTCATGGAGAAAAAAGATTAAAATTTCAAGGTTTTTAAATAGCTATGGTTATTTTATTGTATTATTTGAGTGCATACCTCCTAAAGTTTTGTAGCAACTGTCAAATAGAGAAATGCAAAAAAAGAAAAAAATTACTGGCTCACATATACGTTGCCCCCAGTGCAAAGTCTTGAGTGACAGAGCAGTTTGTTTGAAGCACTGTATCTCTTTTGCAGAAAATGGTGTCTCTGCTGTAGAGGTTGGTATTGAGATTTTGTTTCTATGGAATTGAAATTCAGGGTATCATATATGGTAAATAGAACATATATTTCAAGGTCTAATTCATGTGATCAGAATCAGCTGAATATATGTTGATTCTGTGGAAGAAACACACAAAGTCCTACCCAATTAGAGCTGTATAGAATCTATATGAATATGATCAGGATATAAACTTATAGGCAAATTCCTATGTAAATGGCAAGGTTAGACGTTAAGCCCTGTGAGCTGTAAAAGCCAAGTCTGTGATGGTTACTGTAGTGTTTTCAGCTCCTTTTGAGAAAGTAACACTAGCATCTTGTGCCGCACTTTACTTCTAAGACATGTGACAATCAAGAGTGTAAATATCCATTTCATTGATTTCTTAATTAGTTTGTTATTGTTGTTATTTTCTCTACATCTGATTTGCCACAGACAGTGGGATTTTTCAGGGTACAGAGGGTATATCACAATTTCGTATCTTTACTTTTTTGTATTTATTTATTTTCGGTACTTGGGGAAACTGGTTTAATATGGACCACATGTGATATGGCTCTGGTCCGTGGTTGAGGGGAAGTATGAAAGCATTATTTGGAAAAAAGAGAAGAGAGAAAAATGGGAAAGTATTTTGATCTCTATAACGAAGAATAAACGCAAAATTGTTAAGAACTCCAAATATTGAAAAGAATGACATAATACAGATCTGAAAATGTGGGCATGACAGAAGTGCTAATCTTGAGCCTTTAGCATGTTAATGTAAATTACGGGTATAGACTCTTATGGTGCTGAATGCTGGACTAGTTGTGTGTAACAATGTATACATTTAAGTCAATCTATTAGACCAATTTCTTTATCATCTCACACTAGTACACAACAGTGGCATTTTGACACATCAAGCCTCTCTCTTTAGAGCAGCAAGCTGATACTCCTCTCTATTCTCACAGTAGATTTTTATCCTGATCGGTATAATCTTTGCATTTCATGGATTTTCCTGATAAGTGTCCTGTCTCATGATATGAAAAAGAGTTTACACTATTTTATAGTTTTCCATCAAGACCCTTTTTAACCTGCCTTATTGAAAAAGTGCTCATCTTGAGGGATCAAAATGGGAAAAAAGAAACCTTAAAAATTATTTTGGAAGTTACAATGTTGGGGGAAAAGCTGATGTGGTAACATCTCTCTATGTTCCTTTCTTTGTGACTGGAAGAGAGCCATTGACTTGTGCTCTGCAGATAGAAAAAGAAAGTTCTGGATGATTACTGTCATTTAAAAAAATAATATTCCATGGGCCATTAAGAAATTAAGAAATGCTGCCTTTTATTTCCTTGCGGTGCTTAAGAGAGAGATATGATAAATCCATTAAAGGAAGATTATCATAATAATAATCATAACCATAATCATGAGTGACCATCCTGGTAAAGCAATTTACTGTTGACCAAGGTTTTATCTACATGCTTCCATTTGTTGTTACAGGAAGGTGGATATAGTACTGACCAGAAAGCACACTGTCTTCTCTGGGAGTTGGATTTTACCTTATATAAATGCCTAAGTAGCCCAAGTATGTCTCAGGATGTTTTGGTAAGAGGGCACTTTTGCTCCTCTCTCACAATACTAATTTGATCCTTTTAATATTTTCTTTGCTGTGCCTTACTTAATTTCCCTAGTATGGACTTTGAGGGCATTTATTGACTTATTAATATTGTCTCTGTGTCAGTCAGCTTGCCTAGTATCTAAAGGATTGTTGGTGCTTTAACAAATACGTGTTGAATTAAATTTAACTAAATAGTAGCATTTCCTTCCAGGGTACATTTTTGGAGATTTTAATAAGGAAAGCTTTCCTGTCAATTTATCTTCAGAGGCAAGGGACTCTATTGGTAAATTTTATGAGTGTTTAAGGGAGATATTGAATTGCCTAAATGAGCTGAGAAAATACTTTCTAAAATGAATTATTTTGTGCTGGCAAGGACTCCCTCCCTAAGTAAATAAGAAGAGTGATGTTTTTTCCTTCAGATAACCACATGGTGTAAACAAGGGGCCTCACATAAACTATTCCAACAGAGAAGGAGCCTAATACTTTGAAATAGTCTGGCCAGTGAAGTATTCCTGTAACACAGGCATCCTTCTGAGAACAATAAAGTGTTTCTTTCAAGTGTGTTAATAAGGTCAACTGGCATTTACGCTAAGTCAGATCACTCTTTTCAACATTCTCTGCTAACTCCAGAAATTCATTTTCATTTAATTCTGAAAATGTAATCACATCAATTTGAAATTTTAAGCCTTCCTCAAAAATATTTTTAATAATGACCCTTTTAGATAAAATGAGTCAGATTTATCCTGAAACATAGGACAGTAGTGATGCCAAGGCATGGTATGTGGATGTACACACGCACATGAAAATATAAACCAAAATCATATCAATAGCAGTGAGGACTACATTTTAGTCATATTCAATATGGTATCCACCAGTTGGTGCTTTATCTAGCCACACTCAGGGCTTTTCCCAGATGTGAAAAAATCGCTCCCTAAAGTATGAGCCTGCACCCAAGAAAGTATGATGAATCTCAGTACACCCAAGAATGGTTCAGCAAATGCAGTATTGGTACACTGTGTGGCTGGGAGGCCACATTTGACCAAACTCTATGTCCTAATCACATTGAGCGCTATTTCAAAGTTAATGTCAACAGCAACAGTGAATGTATAACCTCTAAGTACCCAGTATTATACCAAAAGAATTATGAAGGTAGATATTTAGAAAAAGTATTCCAAGGCAAGATCCTAGGTGTTTAAGTAAAAACTGCTTGGAATTTGCTTTATTGTAATATACTAGCAGTTAGAGACCTCTGTTCTTTTGGACTAATGACTTCTTCATTAGTATGAAAACTACTTGTATCTTATTTATTTATTTTTTGTCCTAGACTCAGATCATTATATTTCACTTAAGATTATTCTATACAGAAATATTCTTTCAGAGATTGAAAAATCATGAACAAGACAAAGATGCCTACTCTTACCACTTCTATTCAACATAGTACTAGAAGCCCTAACCATAAAAATTAGGCAAGAAAAAGGAATAAAAGATACCCAAAAGAAAGGGAAGAGGTAAAATTGTCTCTGTTGGCAGAAGACATTATTTTTATACGTGGAATACTCAAAAGATTACATAAAATCTGTTAGAACTAATAAATTAACTCGGCACAGTTACAGAATACAAAATCAGTAAACAAAAATCGGTAGTATTTCTACATGCTAAAAAGGAATGCTACAAAAAGGAGATTTAAAAAATTCCAACTACAATAGCATTACAAAGAATAAAATATTTAGGGATAAACTTCAGGAAGTAAAATACTTGCACAATGAAAACTACAAATGTTACTGAAAGAAATTAAAGAAGATACAAGTAAATAGACATCCTGTGTGTATAGACTGAAATGCTTAATATTGTTAACATGTCAGTATATTACCCACCGTGATCTACAGCTTCAAAATGCAGTCTCTATCAAAATTCCCATGGTGTTTTTTGCAGAAATAGAAAATCCATCATAAAATTCACATGGAATCTTGAAAGATCCCAGATAGCCAAAACAATTTGAAAAAGAACAAAGTTGGAGGTCTTATGTTTCCGAGTTTCAAAACTTACTACTTATCTACGGTAATCAAAACAGTATGGTTTTTAGCATAAAGACAAGAATATGGACCAATTGAATAGAATAGCCCAGAAATAAACCCTAACATATGGTCAAATGCTTTTCAACAAAGTCCCAAGAGGGAAAGAACAGTCTTTTCGATAAATGGTGTTGGGAAAACTGAATATTCACATGCCATAGAGCAAAGGTGGACCCTTACACCATATATAAAAATTGACTCAAAATGAATAAAAAGTGTAAACATTAGGGCTAACCCTGATGTTCTTAGAAGGGAATATAGGGCAAAGGCTTCATGACATTGGATTGGGCAATAATTTCCTAGATGTGATACCAAAAGCATAAACAACAGCAGCAACAAAAATAGATGAATTAGACTTCATGAAAATTTGAAACTTTTGCGCATCCAAGAACACAATCAACAGAATGAAAAGGCAATCCACAGAATGGGAGAAAATATTTGCAAATCATATATATCTGATAACGGGTTAATATCCAAAATATATTTTAAAAGCTCCTACAACTCAAAAACAACAATTAAAAAACCCCAGACAATCTGGTTTTTTAAAATGGGCAAACGACTTAACAATGTCCACTAAGTCTTCTCATGCTTTGAGTTATTCAGTGGTTTTCTTAACAACTTTGCTCATAAGGATGTGCTTGTTTACACTTTCCATTTGCTCAGTGGCAATTTTTTTTTCTGATGAGTGTGCTTTATCTGTTTGTTCTCTTTCCTGAGCCTTTGCTCGGCTTATTTTGTATCATCTTTGTGTAGATAGGGTTTTTTCCCACATGTTATCTGTGAACGAAGTGAATTCTTATTAATTCAGCTGGTAGAAATTAACTCTAGTTTGTACTAGACACTGCTCTCTCTCTGAAACATAAATGTGCGTGTGTGTTTGTGTATATGTAGGGGAGTCATTTTAATCCTTGTTTCTTACCATTACATGGGGTTAACTATTGTAGGGTTGCTCACTGTTAAGTCTACCTACTAAAAATGACCTTGCTGGTGCACTGCATTCTAAAATGATGGTGGCTCACTCACACAGGACCACCTCCCCTATTACTCAGTGATACCCAGCAGGGTCCAGCGAAGAGTCTACCACCAGCCCGGGCATACAATGCTTGTTTTGGCCCTCAGGATATACCATTACTTTAGCTTTTAGCATTACTTTACCATTTACTTCATGCCATTACCTTTTCCCACATCCTTGTCAACACTTGTTACTTGTTGTCTTATATAGCCATTCTGACAGGTGTGAGATGATACTTCATTTTGGCTTTGATTTGCGTTTCCCTGATCATTAGTAACGCTGAGCAACTTTTATGTGCCTATTGGCCATCTGTGTGTCTTCTTTAGAACAATGTCTATTCAGATGCTCTGATCATTTTTTAAACGAGTTGTTTGTTTTTTGAATGTTGAGATGTATAGTTTGTTGTATATTTTAGGCAGTAACCCATGATTGGATATATCATTTGCAAATATCCTCTACCATTCAGTACATGGCCTTTTCATTTTATTGATAGTTTCCTTCCCTGTGCAAAAGGTTTTTAGTTTGATATAGTCCCATTTGTTGATTTTTGTTTCCCTTGGCTGATGAGACATATCCAAAAAATATTACTAAGACTGATGTTTAATAGCTTATTGCCTAAGCTTTCTTCTGAGATTTTATGGTTTCAGGTCTTACATGTAAGTCTTTAATCCATTTTTAATTTATTTTTGTGCATGGTGTGAGAGAGTAGTCCAGTTTGCTTCTTTTGCATGTAGCTGTTCAGTTTGGATCAATCCAGTTTGGGGCTTTTCCTGGTTCCTGGACCTGGATGTCTGTTTCCTTTCCTAGGTTAGGGATATTTACAGCTCTTCTGTCTTCAGATACGTTCTTTGCCCCCTACCGTCTCTCTTCTCCTTCTGGGACTCCTATAATGCAAATGTTAGTATGCTTGAGGTTGCCCCAGAGCTCTCTCAAATGTCCTCATTTCTTTCTTTTTTTCTTTTTTTTTCTCTTCAGCTTCAGTGATTTCCATTACTTTGTCTTCCTGTCATCTAATCTGCTGCTGATTCCCTCTAGTCTGTTTATTTCACTTACTGTTTTCTTCATCCCTGTTTGGTGGTTCTTTACATTTTCTAATTCTTTGTTAAAAACCTCTAACTCTTCACTCTGTTCATCTAATCTTCTCCTGAGATCTTTGAACATCTTTACAGTCATTACCTTGAGCTCTTTATTGAGTAAATTGCTTATCTCCACTTCACTGAGTTCTTCTGGGGTTTTATCCTGTTCCTTTGTTTGGAATGTATTCCTGTGACACCTCATTTTGCCTAACTTGATGTTTTTATTCCTTTGTATTTGGTAGGTTGGCTATGTTTCTCAACATCGGAGAAGCAGCCTTTTGTAGGAGACATTCTGTACATCCCAGGAGTGCACTCCCCTCTGGTCACCACAGTGATATGCTCTAGGGGCCCTTCCGTTGTGGTGGGCAGAATACTGTGGGTGGTGTGGTAGGAGTTGCTGGCTCCCAGTCTGGCTGGTTGCCAAGTACTACACAGGGCAGGGGCTGCCGATTGCTTTTGGGTGGGACCAGGTCAAGAGGTAGCTGTCTGTGGATCCCTGAGGCATTCTGGGGCTTGTGCTGGCCCACTGGTGGGAGGAACTGAGGTTCCATGGTGGTGGTTGTGGGGTTGGTGGTCCCAGATCAAGTGTTGGCCTGTTGGTGGATGGGGCCAGTTCCTGACATGAATTTCTAGGGGTTCTATGGTGTCCCAGAGCTGGTGGTGGCCCACTGGGGATTGGGACTGGGTCTCAGGGCAGCTTATTGAGGGGTCCAAGGTGTCTTAGAGCTGGTGTTGGCCTGCTGCGGATGGGCCCAGGATTTCTGAGTTAGTGCTGGCCCACTGGTTGACAGAGCCAGGTTCCAGGGTTTCTGGCTGCAGGGCTTTGGGGGTCCTGTTGTTGGCCTGCCGATAGGCAGAACTGTTTTCTGACATGGCTGGCTACAGTGTTTGGGGTGTCTCGAAGCTGGTGTCGTCCCTCTGTCAGGTGAGGCTGGATCCTGGGGCAGCTGACTGAGGGGCCTAACGCGTCCCAGATCTGGTGTTGGCCTGCTAGAGGGCAGAGCTAGGATCATGGCACTGGTGTCAGCCTGCTCACGGCTCAGGGCTGGTTCCTGCCATGGCAGGCTGTGGGGCTCTGGAGGTCCTGGGACTGGAGTCCACCCACTCACTAGTGGTGGGGCCAGAACCCAGGGGATCCCAGGGCTTATAAGTCTGCCCGCATGCTAGCACCAGTGTTCTTGTGGTAGAACAAGCTTCCCAAAATGGCTTCCACCACCGTCTGTGTTCCCAGGGTGAGCTCCAGTTGCCTCCTGCCTCTCTGGGAGGCTCTCTAATTTCAGCAGGTAGGTCTGACCCAGGCTTCTTTCAAATTCCTGGTTCTTCCCTTTGTCCTGGAGCATGTGATTTTGTGTGTGCCCTTTAAGATGGGAGTCTTAATTTCTCACAGCTCTCGATTTTCTGGAAAGTAAGCCCTACTGCCATTAAAAACCAGCTGTTTTAGGGACTCATCTTCCCGGTTCAGGACCCCCAGGCTAGGGGTCCCGATGTGGGACTTGGACCTCTCACTCCTTGGGGAGAACTTCTGCAATTGCAATTACCCTCCTATTTATGGGATGCCCACCCAGAAGTATCTTGACTGTAAAACAACTCAGCCCCTCCTACTATCTCATGGTTACCTCTTTATGTCTTGTAGAAGATATTTTCTGATAAGTCTTTCCAGCCTTTCTCATTAATAATTACTCTATAAATATTTGTAATTTTGATGTGCTTGTGGGAGGAAGTGAACTCAGTGTCTTCCTATTCCACCATCTTGGCCACACTCTTACAAGGTTACTTGTGCCTCAGGAACATAACAAAGTACCTTAATGAAGATTGTTGTTCAAATCCTAGCCAGAAAACTTCCATAAAATATTTTGATTTTAATCAGAAAATGTTAAGAATTATTTGTTTAGAATTATATTGACACACATACACATTTACTCACAACAAACTGTTAATACATATAAGGCTTGTTCATCCTTCATATATGTAAAATAATTAGGAAATCAACAATTCAGCATTGGTGCCAGCCTCAGGCAACATTTTAGGGTCTCATTAAGAGCATCATAATGATCAACTGGTAAATCTGTATTTTGTGGCTTAACAGAGGGAGAAATTTGATATATAACAGTTCTCATCACTTTAACCAGTGAGCATTGCACATTCATTGAATGTGTCACAGAAGTGATAATATTCAGTACTTGTAAAATTCTGAACTGGTAACAGATGCCACCAATTTCTGCCTGAATGCTCACCTCTGACCCTTCCAAGCATGAGTGGATCATATTTTCCTTGGTTCATTAAATATACAGCCATCACACTTACCCATTTCAGAGTCACTTACACATTTACTAATAACCCATTGAAAATATACCAATTCTACTAATCGTTGGGTGGATCATAGAAATCATACATTCCAACTTCCTGTCCATTGCAGGAATACCTAATATAATGTGTTGATTTCAGTTTTTATTTGAGCCCAAATAGGAATGGTGAATTACCTCAAAGACAGTTCTTTACGATTTTTGGATAAATGTATATATTCAACTCCTCATTATAGTAAGTCTAAATGAACACTCTTTCTATACAATCTATTTCTTTTTAAACTGTTAGCCAAGTAGAATAGATCTTTCCTTTTCTGTATGCTAGCACTTCATATTTGAAAATGACTCTCATGATCTCATGAGGCTTTTGTGTTTACTGGTTTCCAGGATAGAGATCCCTAGTTCCTTCAGCTATTCTTCACATGACACAGTTACCCAGACCACCATCCCTTCGGTTTCTGTTGCACTCAATTTAATTTTTTTCACGTGAATTTCCAAAAGGTATCTTCCTTATCCCCTATTTGTACAGTTTTTATTTTTAATGTGGCTTGCCTTACATTTGTCACTCTTAAAACTTACCTTTTCATGGTCCTTAATTGCCACCTCTCAAGACCACTTGATTGTATGATACAGTACATTAGCATCTCATTGATTCTGCCAACTGCAAATTATGATAAGCATGAGAAAACTTAGTGGTCTGATCAAAAGCTTCAGCCTGTGAAAACAATTGTTTTACTTTCTTTCAACTCAGTATGAATTAGCCATATGATTGGACAATTTAACAAATTCCTTATCATTTTATAGTGCTTTTAATATAGGTTAGACAAAGGAGACATTTGCTGTTCAGTACCGTTGGAGTATTTGTGGGGCATGGGATATGTTTTGGTTGCCATACTTTAAGAACTGACAAACGTGCAAGACTCCACTTCAGTGGAGTGGGACAGTGGAGTCTGTCCCTGGGTCGACAGTGGAGTCTGTCCCTGGGTCCACAGTGCTAATTCCTCCACTTTCCACCCTCTTGGATTGATTTCTCCCAAGGGGCATCTGCAGCCAGCAGTGACTTTCGTCTGTCAATAGCATCTCTTGCAACCTGGTCAAAAGTTGCTGAACATCTAAGATTTGATAAAGATTTGGGTAAATATCGAAGTCAATATCTTGGTATATTAAACTATACATCACATAGCCATGTCATTTGACCAGTGATGTGTAACTGCTGCAAAGGGGCCCAGAGTGTTGAATCTGCAGTTTCATGTTGCTTGGGGACAACCCAGTCCTCAAGACTCCGTCTTTCTAATAATGGTGAATAACCCAAAATTCTTAAGAATGGCAGGATTTGGAGAAACAGCATCAGACAGCCTTCCTTTACATTTGACTATTGCTCCTTGGCATTCATTACATTCAAGTCATAAACAATATATTTGGCGATACTTATATTCATCAGGAAAGGGTTGGTTGCTGTGTTGAAAGCGGAGAAAAGGTTTTATATGCACCTTGCTCCTCCTCCCTAGTGCCACAGGTATGTTAGGATAGAAAGGTTTCTAAAAGGCTAGAGTTTTGGGGTTCTAATCCCTTTTGTGAACCTCTTTGCTAAGAGGTAACTTGTAACATCCCAGGAATTCAATGTTAACCATTGCAGCAGAAGTAGAAATTTACTTGAATTTAGTAATGTGCATAATTTGGTTTTGGCCTGAGTTTTTAATGATTTTGAGAATTTTCCTACAAACGGGAAATGTTCCCAGAAACGGAGTCTGAAACTATCTCTGCCTTTTCTTATCTGCCTCCAGCAGGCAACATGGTCTGAGGTTAATCTCTTTTTCACCAGAGCATAACTTATTCTTTGGAACTTCTCTAAAACATTAGCTACAAGATCCTTCAGAACCTTACACTCACTAAGCACGGGATCCCTTACGCTATAGGGGGACAATTTAATTACTACTTAATGTACCACATATATCAGCACAGGATTGAGAGGGGTATCTCCTGACTGTCCACTTCATAACCTTATGTAGTTACGAACGTTTACTATGTTGCGTTTTCTGTTTTAGTGAGACTCATTTGGTTGTAGATATAGACACCTACCCGAGTTACTTAGGAATATTAAGGAAGTCTATTACAGTAACAGGTTTTAATTTCAATCCCTAAACTTGGATCCTGAAAGAACTATAACTGTCTTCTATCCTCTAAAAGCAACTTAAATTTTGATTCTGTGTTGCCTTTCACTTGGGGGGAAATATAACTTATTTTAAATGTGTCATGTTGGTAATATTAGATGTACTTCCCCAAGTTTATAAGAGTCCAGAGTGCTCTGTAGTATCAAGAGGCTGGAGAAAGGGAATGATTGGGCCCTTGTTCATCAGTCATCTGGTTACTGCTGGGACATCCATTGTCACCAATGCTTAGATCCCTTCAGATCTTGTCCCTCTGCTGACTGCAAACCACTCTTGCAGTAGAAGACATTTTGTACCTACGGACTTGTCTGTCAAGACATATCATGTTGTTATATCCTCTCTGGTGCAGGCTGTTTACATTCCCTGGTGGCACCACCTCTTTTCAATACACGTGCTCTTCTATTCTTAGGATCTATAGCACTCTCTTTTTGGGGATGAATTATACCGCTTCTTAAATTCATGTTGAAACTCTAACCTTCAGTACCTCAGGGTGTGACTGTATTTATAGAGGTAATTAAAATAACATGAGATCATATGAGTGGGTCCTGGTCCAATATGACTGGTGCCCTTATAAGAGGAGGTTAAGAGCAGAGGCCCAGAGAGAAGACAGTGAAGAGAGAGAGAGAAGACAGCCATCAACAAGCCAGGAGGCAAGCCTCTCTCTTTCTTAGCTGTGCAACCTGAAGTAATGGAAGAGAGAGATTTATTTAACTTGTTTTTTTGATAAATACATATAATTTCTCATTTCTGGCCAAGATACTTCACTCATATATTCCTTTACCTTTAACTCGTCCAATAAACTCTCAAAGTTCTCCTTATGTATAGTTTTGGGAACTAAAAGCAAAACCAAAAAGCCACATATATCTTCAAACTATATTTTTCTTCTTCCCTGTTGAGATCCAGACCTCTCTTGAAGCAGTGTGCCCAGAGCTATATATTTACTTGAATAGAGGTACGGGAAAGGGAAACACACAGAAAAAAATACCAACATCTTACAATATTTTTTTTTATCACACATGTAGGATAAAGCTGCAAACTCAAAAATAAAGAAAATTTACAGAATTACAGAATCCTCCTATGTCTTTTAAAATGACTTATATTGATTTTTTCTGCCTTTATTGTCCACTTTCTTTTCTTTACTAATTAATATCCTTCTCTTTTTCATAATTTTACTCCATCATAACTTGTCCTATATTGGCTACCATCTTTATTGTATGTACCTTTTTTTCTATACAATAGTCCTAGAAGTTCTACTCTCATTGTCAACTCCAGTAGCCCCTGAATTTAGATTAGTTGCCCTTGGGTCAAGTACCAATTACAGGAGGATAAGACCTAGTGATACAGAACACAACACACCCTTCTGTTACATTTCAGTGGCCTGGTACAGCAGGTGGTGAGGGAGTGAGGGCCTTGGAGGATGCAGCATGACATGAAGAATGCAGGAGGTAAAATTAAGAAGTGACCAGGGCAATATTACAGAGCTACAGTACTCAAGACAGCATGGTATTGGTATAAAAACAGACATTTAGACCAATGGAACAGAATAGAGAGCCCAGAAATGAACCACAAACTTTTGAGTAACTAATCTTCAACAAAGGAGGCAAGAATATACAGTGGAATAAAGACAGTCTCTTCAGCAAATGGTGTTGGGAAAACTGGACAGCAGCATGTAAATCAATGAAGCTAGAACACTCCCTTACACCATACAAAAAAATAAGCTCAAAATGGATCAAAGACTTAAACATAAAACAAGATACAATAAACCCCCACAAGAAAACATAGGCAAAACATTATCTCACATATGTCTCAAAAATGTTCTCCTAGGACAGTCTACCCAAGCAATAGAAATAGAAGCAAGAATAAACAAATGGGACCTAATGAAACTTACAAGCTTCTGCACAGCAAAGGAAACCATAAGTAAAACAAAATGACAACCTATGGAATGGGAGAAAATTTTTGTAAATGATGAAACCCACAAAGGCTTGATCTCTAGAATATATAAGCAGCTCATATGACATAATAAGAAAAAAACAAACAACCCAATCTAAAAATGGGCAGAAGACCTATAGAAGCAATTCTCCAAGGAAGAAATACAAATGATCAATAGGCACATGAAAAAATGCTCAATATCACTAATTATCAGAGAAATGCAAATCAAAACTGCAGTGAGGTATCACCTCACAGCAGCCAGAACGGCCATCATTCAAAAGTCCACAAATGCCAAATGCTGGAGAGACTGTGGAGAAAAGGGAACCCTCCTACACTGCTAGTGGGAATGCAGTTTGGTGCAGCCACTGTGGAAAACAGTATGGAGATTCCTCAAAAGACTAGGAATAGACTTACCATATGACCCAGGAATCCCACTCCTGGGCGTATATCCAGAAGGAACCCTACTTCAAAAAGACACCTGCACCCCAATGTTCATAGCAGCACTATTTATGACAGCCAAGACATGGAAACTCCCTGAATGTCCATCAACAGATGACTGGATAAAGAAGAGGTGGTATACTTATACAATGGAATATTATTCAGCCATAAAAAAGACAACATAATGTCATTTGCAGCAACGTGGATGTTCCTGGAGAATGTTATTCTAAGTGCAGTAAGGCAGAAACAGAAAGAAAAATATCACATGAGATTGCTCATATGTGGAACTTAAAAAAAAAGGACATAAATACTAAAAAGAAACAGACTCATAGACACAATACAAACTTGTGGTTGCCAAGGGGTCGGGGGTGGGGTGGGAAGGGACAGACTGGGATTTCAAAATTTGTAGATACTGACAGGCATATATAGAATAGATAAACAAGATTATACTGTATAGCACCGGGAAATATATACAAGATCTTGCAGTAGCTCACAGGAAAAAAAAAAGTGTGACAATAAATATATGTATGTTCATGTAGAACTGAAAAGTTGTGCTCTACACTGGAATTTGACACAAGATTGTAAAATGACTGCAACTCAATAAAAAAATGTTAAGAAGAACAAGTGACCAGGGGCAGTGAGAAATTTCATGATTGGCCTGCAGTGAAATACATAAGTAGCTGTCATAAATGTTGACTTTGGGAGATAAAACTAACTTTCTGTGTAATATCTAGGAAACTTTTTCTAGGGTACTCAGCAGACAAGTTAGTTGGATCCTTAAAGAAAACCTGTTAATGTCTGTATTACTCCTCAAGGTACATTTCAGTGAAATATGTGTATCCTCTGGATATATCTCTAAGTTAGCAAAAGGACCCTATAATTTACTAGAGTTATGTTAAGGGGGGCTAATGTCTAAATTTAGCACCTCTTGAGTCATGTCAGACACATTGTAGGTAAAATGTTTAAAGTTAGACTTAAGAGTGCCTTTGTGACATCTTAATTGGAAGACTCCAGGTGAAAAGGAGTGTGGGTTTATTAGATACACATTATTGTGGTTCTTAGAAATACAACTGAAAAGTCAGAGACTTCACAGAGTTGATGATGGAGTCAGAATTATTTCAGAAATAAATATATTTGGGTTATACTATGGTCTAGAATAGGATATTTCAAGACCAAAGGCCAGGTTAAGGTCATTGTATGAAAATCTATTAAACGTAGTAAGTAGAAAAAAAATCTCACTTAGGAAATTTTGAGAAGGAAGTTGTTTTTTTACCCATACTTCACGTGACAGATTTTATCAGGAAAAAAAAAGTGCTGCTTTTTATGATGAGAAAAGCCTTTTTCACATTCTCATAGTAGGTCAAGACTGCTAAATAATTCCCCACCCAAGGCTGAGTACTCCTGAGTGTGTAGCAGCTCCAGTAGAACCTGTGATGAATGAAGCTATGGGAAGATGGTGTCAAATGCGTTTCTCTTGGAAACTTGAGAAATTAATGGAAAGTACCATGCTGTGGAACTCAGGATAGGATTTTGACTTCTCATCAGGACTTGACTAAAATTTTTGCAGAGATACACTAACACGTAAGTGAGGGTCTGTGTCAAGAGTCCACATATTTAGATGTCTGTAAGAGCCAGGCAGATAACATAAATCAGTAAAAAGATTGAGTCTAATACAATAGGAAGTGGTGGAGAGAGTTATGAACCTATTTCTTGCCTTAGCTAAAAGGAAAGTTGCTGGGGAACAGATTTGTTGCTATGGAGGAATACATGCCCGGTTTTGACTTCTTTTCTAATAAAACCATAAGCCAGTAATCCAGATTTTGTGAGAAATATTTGAATCTTTAAATGCTGGCGACTAAACAAATAAAATAGTAGGTTTGCCAAAAACACATTTGTTGATCAAATCCAGTCTGCAGATTGTCCTTCAGCCATTTAGGACTGCAGATTTGGCTACCTGGCGTCATTCATAGAACCAAACCCATACAGAATTCTGTTTGTTTAGGACACAGCCTAAAGTTCTGTGAAGATCAAGACTGTGAAGACTGGACAGTGGCTAGAATTCCTGGGTCAAATTCATGAACTGACATCATTCCCAGGGAGAACAAGTCTTAGGCTCTGTAGTCATTTTGAAAAAAAAAAAAAAATTACTCCTTAACCAAGAGGTTACTTGAAATGACATGGTATTTTAGAGGTATACTAATAAAGTTCACATGGGAACAATTTATAATGAGGTCAAAATTTTGTACACTAAAACTGAGGCTTTGAAAACATACTGTATTATACTGTATTTTTTTCTATAACTGCCTTTATCTTTATTCATATAATTATCTTCTTACTAGATATTGAAGTAGAAATTATAGGGGTCTTAAATTTGCCCTGAAGATATCTCAGTCTCCTTCTTTAAAGCAATCTTTTTCAGATTAACAAAGTTTATTATGTTCAAATATGCAGTTTCCTTTGTTTTTGTTTTGTTTTTTTAGTTCCTGTCTTCCCTGTCTACCCTTCTCCTATCCAGCTTGGTATACAGGTGTAGGTAAAAGCTTCTGTATGAACCTTGATGTAGGGAGAACTCAGATTCAGGTGTGTTCTCTAGAACCTTATTAGTCATTGTTTAAGAGATGTCATCCTACTTTTGTTGCTGAAACATGACCTCTGTACCCAGCTTATTACTAATTTGAGAAGACAGAGTTTTGGATGACGTAGAAAAGGCAGCTTTATTTCTTTGCCAGGCAAAGGAGGTCACAGTGGGCTAATGCCTCTAAGACTGTGAGCCTGCTGGGGTGAGAAGGCAGGGGGTATCATAGTAAAAGTTCAAGGGTCGACTCCTGAGTCTCCTGGATCTGTAGTTTGGAATCTTGCCAATTTTGGAAAATTCTCAGTCACTTTTATTTTTAGTATTTTTTCTCCATTTTCCTTTCATCTCCTTCTGGTATTACAATTGTATGCATATTATACCTTTTGAAATCATTCCACAGTCCTTGGATGTTCTGTCATAGTACCTCCCCCCACCCTTTTTTTTTTTTTTGCCTTTGCCTTTCAGTTTGGGAAGTTTCTAATGACCTGTCTTTAAATTCATTGGTTCTTTCTTTGTGTAGTCTACATACGAGCCCATCAGAGGCTCCCTTTATTTTTGTTACTGTGTTTTATTTCTTCCTAGTATTTCCTTTTGATTCTTTCTTAGAGTTTCCAACTCTGTTTATATTATCTATCTGCTGTTGTCTACTTTTTCCAGTATTGTCCTTAACATATTAATCATAGTTAATTTAAATTTTCTATCTGATAATTCCAGTGTCTGTCATCTGAGTCTAATTCTGATCTTGTTTTGTATCTTTAAACTGTTATTTTTTTTCCTTGCCTTTTGGCATTATTTTTAATTTACTGAAAGTGAGACATTGTATTAGATAATAGGAACTGAGGCAACAGGCCTCTTACATAAAATTTTACGTTAATCTGATTAGGGGTTGGGCTGTGTTTAATGTTTTCTGTAGCTGCAGGTGACAGAGGCTTCTAACACTTACTATGTCTTTGTTTTTGTCTTTCCTCTTAACACTTTACTTCCATAAGAACTCCTCTTACAGCTCGATCAATTATAATCTAGTGTTATTAAATGGGACCCTGTTGTGTGGTGGTCATGTTTGGGTAAGAGAAATATTCTATAATCTTTTGATTAAAGCTGAATGTTTTAGAGGGCCTGGGTCTTAGAACTGTGACATACAGAAGTGTTTCTCCAGTGGTTACAGTTGTTTTCCCTATTGACCCCTACTTTTTTCCCCTGGTTTTAGTAATCCCAGTCTATTTGTTTGAAGTCTTGTCGGCTCTACCAAAGTATTTTACACTGGATTGCCAGGTCGCAGTGAGATACTTCTCAATTCTGCTTGAATTGGAAGAGTTCCTGGGGGAGAACGCCCATAGACCTGTGGCTGTGCCCCAAAGGCTGGGTCCCCTGGAGTTTCTCACTGTCATGCTAGTTCTCACTCGGCCTTCAGCAGTTCCTTAAAACTGCAATTTTAGTGTTCCTGCTTGTGGTTTTCTGCTACAGTGTTGTCTGCACCTTGATAGCAGACTTGCAGACTTCTTTTCCTGTGTCCCTCTGGATCTGGCTATTTTACCAGATTACTGGGGTGGAAGTTTGCCCTGAGACTTCAGTTTTCTGATAGGTACAAGAAAGTCTTGAGTTTTCAGTCTGTCCAGCTTTTCTTGCTGTAAGGATAAGAATGATGACTTTCAAGCTCTTTATGTGTCAAAACTGAAATTGAAGTCCTTCTCTTCTATTTCAGTATTTTGAATGGATTGTTTTCCCAATAATTTCTGAGGAGGTTAAAATACAAGCTTATGTTGCTGAATACTTGTTTTACTCTCTTTTGAGCTCGGCTATGCATGGAAAAACAGACAATATTGCTCTTAGTGGTAGACCAGATAGTCACACCATAACTAACTAACAGATATGATAAACCATTGCTAGCATTCTGACAACTTCCCGATTCCAGTCCCTGTGTCTCTCTGCTTGTCCATCTGGGGGATTTCTCTAGTGCCAGAAGAGCACTAGAGACAGCTCATACTCCTGACATCAGAATTACCACGTATTTAATGTGCAAGCACAATCCACAACTAGTAAAGATGGGAAGTTCCTGGAAAAATAAAAAAGCAAGCCAGCTACCCTCTTACTTTGTAGGAAAATTATGGAACCTACTCTACAAAGCTTCCCTGAGGGTTTCCAGTGGGATTCTGTCTCAGTGGCCCACAGTAGCAACTTGATTATTAATACATATTTTATAGTCTTTCCAAATTCCCTTTCTCACTTTCTTCCCTTAGTCACTGTGCCACTGGGGATAACCACCTAAATAAACAAGTTATACACAAGTGCCTCGAGGGGATTTAAAATAATGTAATTCCTTTCCTGATGGAAAGAACTCAGTGCCTGCAGCATATACTTCAACTTATAGGAAGCACAACTCTATGATGTAAAAGTGATACATTTTAATGCTTATATTTGCACCCTGAGTTTTTGACTCTATTCCCCAATCCCAAGAATTTCAAGAAGGGCATTTAAATGACAAAATAAGTGTCTTTAGGAGCACATTATGAAGCCTGTAAAGAGATAATCAGATGTGCTTTAAATAGACAGTCCCTGGAAAGCCTACACTGATGTGATGCTTTCTGCTCTGGATGCCCCCAAGTTTTCACTGGAAAGAGCTATATATGGCCATTTCTTTCAAACTAATTTATTTTATGATTTTTTTTTTTAAATCAAGAATAAGGTTCAGAGAGTGATAGGCTATATCTGTTACGGTTTTCTCAATTTTCACTCAGGAAGAATAAGACAGTACAAAGGGTATGGAGAAATCCTAGAGTCATTAGAAGAGTCAGGTTTGGGTAGAGGTCACGGGAACCAAAAGTCTCAGTGGCCACATCCAGCCAGGAGGACTGTGCGGCACATGAAGGCAAATGTGGAATTAAGGAATGGAAGAAGAGATCGATACGGCAACCCCATGGATGAGAGCACAGAAGAGATTTCCAGCAGTTGTCCTGACTGGGAAATACCAGAAATAGAAAACAACTTACCGAGGATTTGTATTTGTAGGAAGCTCTCTGTGTTTCTCTCTGAATCCCCACCTTCTCAGCAGGACATTTTAAGAATGAAATCAATAAAGAGCTACATAATTCTTCAAAGTTCATGAAGTCAAACTTTTTTTTCCCCGTTAAATATAGATCTGTCCATTAACTAGGTCATACAGAGTCCCAGGATTTATAGGTTTATTTCACAAAGTTGTATGTGTGTGTGTGTGTGTATGTACACACACAAAAGAATAAGACTGGGCAGATGTGGTTATTCATGGAAATGAGATTCCAGGCTTATAGGTTTATTTCACAAAGTTGTGTATGTGTGTGTGTGTATGTATGTATGTACAGACACAAAAGAACAAGACTGGGCAGATGTGATTATTCATGGAAATGAGATTACAGGTGATTTTATATATTTTTAGTCATCTGTTTTTACTAATTATGTTGCAATGATAATGCGTATATTATGTAATATACAACAATAAGTAGAAAAAAAGAATTTTGAAAATGTCTTGATCACATCTGTACTAATTCTGCCAATACATTCCTGTTACTTCTCTTTTCTATTTTATTAGAGTAAAATGTGTATAACATAAAATTTGCTACTTTTACCATTTTTTAGTATACATTTCAATAGTATTAATTAGATTCACACTGTTGTACAACCATTACCAATATCTATTTTTGAAACTTTTCAGTCACCCCAAACAGAAACTATGTACCCATTAAGTTAAAATCTCCCCACCCCCCTTCCCCAGCTCCTATTAACCTCCAATCTACTCTCTGTCTCTATGATTTTTTTCTATTCTAGATATGTCATATAAGTAGCATCATACAACATTTATCCTTTTCTGTCTGGATCATTTCACTTAGCATAATGTTTTCAAGGTTTATGATGTTGTAGTATGTATCGGAACTTCATTCTTTATGGCTGAATAATATTCCATGGTATTTATACACCACATTTTGTTCATCCATTCATCTGTTGGTGGACACTTAACATTGCTTCCATGTTTTGACTATTGTGAAAAATGCTATGTGGAGCACGGACATGCAAGTATCTCTTTGAGTCTCTGTTTTCAATTCATTTGGGTAGATATCTAGGGGTAAAATGCTGAGTCATATGGTAATTCTGTAGCTTTTTAGGGAACCACCAAATTGTTTTCCACATTGGCTGTACCATTTTACAATTGTACAAGCATTCCAGTTTCTCCAACACTTGTTATTTTCCTTTTTTCTTTTTTTTTTTTTTAACATTATAGCCATCCTAGTAGGTGTGAAGTGGCATCTCATTGTGGTTTGATTTGCATTTCCCTAATGACTAAGGATATTGAGCAGTTTTCACGTGCCTACCAAGTATTGGTATATTTTCTTAGGGGAAATGTCTGTTGAAATCCTTTGCCAAATTTTAATTGGGTTGCTTATCTTTGTAGATTGTTTTCATTTTCTATATAATGCCTTTTGATGCACATAAGATTTTAATATTGAAATTCAATTTGTCTATTTTTTATTGATACGGCTTTTGGTATATCATATTTAATAATTTGTTGTCAAATTGTAGATATACCACATGTATGTTCTTATAAGGGCTTTATAATTTTACCTCTTATATTTGTGTGGTTGATCGATTTTGAATTAATTTTTGTACATGGTGAATGGTAATGTTCCAACTTGACTTTTTTGCTTATGGAAATTCAGTTGTCCCAGCACCAAGTGTTGAAGAAATATCCTTTTCCCACTGAATGGAGTAGGCACCATTGTCAAAAATAGTTGGCCATAAATGTATGGGTTTATTTCTGGACTCTCAGTTTTATTCCATTGGTCTGTGTGTCTATCTTTATGCCAGTACCATGATATCTTGTTTACTTTGGCTATGAAGTTTTGAAGTCAGGAAGTGTGAATCCTCCAACTTTGTTCTCTTTTTTCAAGATGTTTGTCTATTTAGGGCCCCTTTGTATTCTATACAAATTTGAAGATTGGCTTTTCCATTTCTGTGAAAAAGGCTGCTTGAAGTTTGACAGGAATTGCATTGAAACTGAAGATTGCTTTAAACTGTATTGATACATTAACAATATTAAGTCTTCCTACTCATAAACATGGACTACTCACATCCATTTGCTTTATTTTAGCCAGGTTTTTCAATTTTTTGGTGTATGTCACCTCCTTGGTTAAATGTATTCCTAGGTGTTTTATTCCCTAAATGCTGTTCTGAATGGAATTGCTTTCATAATTTCCTTTGTGTATTTTTCATACAGGTATGTAAAAACACAACTGACATTTCTGCTTTACTGAATTTTTTTTATTAGTTATAGTAGCTTCTTCTGGATTCCTCAGAGTTTTCCGAATATAGTATCCTGTCATCAGTGAATGGAGATAATTTTATTTTTTCCTCTCCAACATGGATGCTTTTTATTTCTTTTTCTTGTCTAAATGCTCTGGCTGGAACTCTCAATACAGTGTTGAACAGCAGTGGTGAGAGTGGGCATCTGTCTTATTCCTGACCTTAGGGGTGAGGCTTTTTGTCTTTTACCATTGAATATATTAGCTTCAGATTTCTTTAAAATGCCCTTCATCATCTTAAGGAAAGTCCCTTCAATTCCTGGACATTTCTATTAGTTCCTATGAAGTTCTTTACTTCTTACATATTTTTCAAAGCAGATAATAATCTCCAGTTTTATAATATAATATTAGTATGTATAATTATATATACAATATAATGTAACCTCTTTTTCTTATATAATGTATAATAATCTTCTTATATGTTTCTTATAATAGTTCTCTATTTCTTGATGGAAATCATGACTTCAGTCACTTAAACCTTGATGGATGAAACATGTTACTTGACATCACTAATATAACCTATGGTTTAGTTCCTCATTTCTATAAAAAGTATTAAAGGAGAGATTAAATACGTGTATGCACAGATTCTTCAGTTGCCTACCCAGATCTCAGAGATACCAGTCAAGATTATTTGGATGGGATGCCTCTTTTAATCTCTCTGTAACAGCAGAATCAGGTTACACCTTTTGGATTTGATGTTTTAGAAAGCTATTTACTGCAACTATAATATCGTAAGCCGTGTGTATTTTAGACCTCCCTCCACATACTGGCTTCTGTGTCTTTCAAGATTTCTTTTGCATTTTCCGTATCTTCATCTATTCAGGCTACATTCTGAACTACCTCTCTCCCCAAATGAAATCTGCTTGTCTCATCTGTATGAAATTGGTTCTTTCTTTAGGTAAAGAAAATAAATACTTGAGGCTTTTCAGACCACAGAGTTCTCAGGTGCACGTCCTTCTTGCTTTTTATTTACAACTATTTAAAAACATATAAAATCATTCTTATTTTCCCCATAGAAAAATAGGTCACTGGCTGGATTTTATCCAAGGATTATAGTTTAGTGATTACTATAAGGAAATTTACCTAAGGCATTGTCAGCAGACTCAAGACTTTTACTAGCAGTGCTGACTTTCTTCTTCTGCCAGGAAAAGGGAACCTGTACCCCTGAAAGGTACTGAAGGCTGTCTTGAAATTATGAAGAAAGTCAAATTATGAATGTATCAAATTCTAAGATTTCAAAGAAGCAAGAGAGAGAAAGTTGGTCCATGGTGAGCCATTGGATCATCTCTCTCCATGTTATTTCTACATAAGACTTTACAAGTTAAGTGAGCCAATAATTTCCTCTTATTATTAAAAAAAAATCATACTTTGCTGAGGTTTATATTCAATCAAAATTATTTTAACTGATAAAGGTATTGATTTTTATGATCCCAGCACCTGAAACAGGAAACATTCCATATATATTTGCTATATATTTATGGAAGAAACTACATACTTACCCATTAGTGCCCTTGGCAGTGAACTTTGTAACCCCCTTTAAATATGTGTTTTGGGATTATAATCAACAGCGTTTGCTCAGTGAACTTTGAAACTGTTGCACAAGCAATTGGATGTGCTATGCCAGCAGTGCTGAAGGTTGAACTAGGTTCAGATGGTAGTGGGAACAAATTCAAATGTCAAGTCCACAGAGACTGAGGTGTGATCAAAATCAGGATCAGATTATTCTCTGTGAGAATCAAGAATATGGGAATGAGACGATCATTAAATGAGGGCAAAACAGCAAAGAATATTTTTTGAAGTCTGAGACATTTCCCGGATTCTTTCATGTAGGCCTATGAAACTGATTATTCTGAAATTTTTGAAGATTTTCTTACATAATATTTTAAACTCTGTTTCTATTACTCTTTCTGCTTGTATTTATTTTTCAGACTGTATTATGTCAAATCACGTCAGCTTTTCTCTGTATTGATTTTGCCTACAAATTCAGCACAAAAATACTCTTTAGATTTCATTGTGTTAAAAAATGGCTATAATTGTATGGTTTTATAAATCTCTAGTTCAGAGGCCCAGGTAAATGTGTAGATCAGGTGACTGGAGAAAAAGACAATAAACAATACATTGTCTTCCCACCTTTCAATTCCCACAAGCTTTTCTTCCAAATCCAGAGCAAAATACAAAGGTTTGTTGCATATGAAATGATGAAGCTTCCCAAGGTAACGCAAAAAGTGGAGAAAAAAATTTTTTGATGTTATCAGTATTAATGAAAAGAGCAAAGAACAAGAGAACAGGGAAAAAAATTACACTCTGTGCACACTTGAAATGGAGAAGAGGAATTCCTCCTCCTGAAGGAAGAATTAGAACACAACTCACTTCAAGGATAATTTTGCAACCTAGAGTAGCTCACACTACTTATTTTTGGGAACTTCACATTTAATAGAAGATGATATTTAAAGAATACTCAAAGAAACTTTTAAAATAAATTTCCCCAGTATAAGCAAATAAAAATTTAGATTTATACTATGAAATCATTATTTCAAATTCAGTTGAAAATAAGTACAGATTATTAGGTTGGATTTTTTTCTTTTCCTGTCTTCACAATTATCTATTTTAAAACATGGATTATCTAGACAGTTTCCTTAAATTGTTGCCCTGTGACTTAGCTACATTCTAGCAGTCTGTTTCAAGTACACAAATGTGGCACGTATATGGAAGTACACTGACAAGTTTTAATTTTTAACACGAATAATCCTATGGCTACTGAAAAGATTAATTTCTGAAGGCTGTCTTTACAACCTTCACATTAGCAAGTGCCATATTCTATACACAGTAGGTGATCAGTTAACTGTAGAATGGATTTCCATTTTGGTTAAAATTGAGAAGCGTATGTAACTGAAAATGTGAATTTTGAAAGGCTTTCTAAAATATTTGCAGCAAATTCCTTATCAGTGTGTAACACTATTATATTAACATAAGTATCCCATATCATAAAATTGAAATTTATTTTGCTAAAACCCTTAAATTGCATTTATATAAATTATGATGAAAAAAAGAAATATGGTTTATGGAGAAAACGATAACCTCATTTAAGGCTGTAAGTTCACCTGTGAATTTGGTATTAGTGAGAAGATTATCAGAGCTTTAGATTTTTCTCATCAACTTTGACCAACATGCCTGTGGAGTAGAGCATTCTGATACTACATTTATTGTTAAGGGACATGGGGAATGGATTTCATTTTACTATGCCAGTTATCAGCACTGCCTTGTCATTTTCATCTGCTACACATTTTGTTTGCCCGTCTTCGAAATCTCACTTCAGTGTTATCTCCCTGGCCTGTTGACATAGGCCACTGGTCTAGCAGAAAGCGTACTATCAATCTAAACACAATAACAAAGAGCAGATTACAAAAGGGAAAGATAGGTTGTCATAGCCACTTTCCTGAATTTCATTCCCAGAGGCTCTGGACTCAAAAGATTCCCTTGGCCCATCAGCCAAGCCCATGTTGTAGAATAACACCGTATCAGTGTCATGATCTAATCTATAGATGAAAATATTTCCTCTTTGGAGACTTGATATATTCTGACTTTATTTCTAATCTCTTTTTCCTGCTTGTCGCTTATCAATGGAGGAAAACCTTTCAAACTCATTAATTCTCTTCCATTTGAACTGAGAAATATTATCAGTGAGAATGCCTGTGAAATTTTAAAGGTTGATTTGTCCCTTTTTGGAGATAGACCGCAAGGTGTCATTGAAGGTTTTAAATGCTTTCATATAAATGCTCTCCTCATATCCTTGTGCATAAATTTCACTGACTAAAAGCAGAATTTAATCCAATATGGATGGAATCTCTTAAATGTGCTAAAAAATAAATGCTAAAAGTTTATTCTTAGTTCAAATACAATTTTTTCATATCCTAACTAGCATAATGTAAAAGAATCCTTCATATTAGTCCTATCTGGAAACATGCTATTATGAGACATTTTTTTTGCTTTTCTTCTGATTTTTGTTTTTCTCTCCCCCACCCCCAACTCCCACTTATCATGTTGGTGAGCTTACACCTGCTTTCCTCCGGTTTTAAAAAAAAATTGTGTTCTTTAATAATTATCTGAAATCTATTTTTTCCTCTCATCTGCCAATTTTAATGCATAGAAAAGAAAAATGCCTAGTAATTATACAAGGCCATCCTATGCTTGCTTTCACCTTACTGGCCTTGCTTATTTCCAGGCTCACATACAAATTGCTTATCTGGTTTTGGTTCCTTGGTTTGTAAGAAACTTTCAGACCCTTTCAATAGCTAACAAGATTTGTTACTTTGTTTGAATTTAGTTCAGAAGGTTCTTGTGACATTGGACTTTGGCCTCAAGAGCAAACTGGGGGAAGACTGATAGAGAAAACTGATGGAAAATTGAATATTCCTTTCCTCTTACTTCATGAGTAAATAAAGCTTTCAGTCACAGTGCTTGATATGCTAGTGGTTTCTAACTGAAAGTTCCCCATCCATGTTCCTTACAAAAAGTGTGAATGTTTTGTTCTAGCTCGAGCTTATATTATCCCTGGCTTCTTGCTACAGAGATAGCAAACATCCAAGTAGGATATTTCCTGGAGAAAAATAATTCATCAATCCATATCTCTCTATTAAATCAGAATTGAAAAACATGGGGAGAATAAGCCAATTAGAAATGGCAGCTGTGGATGAAAGTTCCTTAAAAAAGAAATGACGAGAAAGGGAGAGGAAAAAAAAAAAAGAATTGTGGAGATAATGAAGAGGCCTGGATGTTCAGCTTCAGAAATCAGACCGAAGGCTCAGACGGCAATATGTACTCAGGGCCCCTCTTTCTATTTCTCACCAGTTTCCCAGCCACAGGGAGCCTGAGGTCTAGTGGGAATGCCACATAACTAGTGAAGGATGACCCAGAAATCACCAGAAGGATAAAATATGTTTACAGAGAAAATTCAGTGTCACCATTGATTCCAGCTACTGTCAAGCATGGGTACCAACTCGTAAAGTGCAGAGAGTAAGACCAGGGAGAGCTGTTGCTTTACACGTATGTCTATTTACACGTGTATTTTCTTTGTGATTCTTTCATCAGATTTCAGTTTCCTGAGTTCCAAAGGTCCTCATTTAAATGTGCGCCACAGGCATAATTTTTGCAAGATATTACATATTAAAATGATAAAAATAAGTATTGAAAATACGGTTCTTCGACCATGTGCATCAGAATCATGTGGTATGTTTATTAAAAAATAGAGATTCCTAGGCCTTTCTCAAATCTAAGAATCCTAAAGACTTAGGCTTCAGAGAAATGGCTCAGAAATCTACATTTTTAGCAATTTATCCAAGGTGATTCTTGGGGGGGGGTGTGTGTGTATGGCTTGAAACAAGACCCATTTATTATCTCCTGGTTTCTAAAGGTTAGAAGTCTGGGCACAGAATAACTAACTCCTCTGTTTCGGGTCTCTCACAAAGCTGAAATCAAGTGTCAGAAAGGCTATATGAGTCTCCGAAGCTCAGGGTTCTCTTCCATACTCACTCAGGTTGTTGGCGGAATGCAGTGCCTCCTGGTTGTAGAGTTGAACCCCATTTCCCTGATGGCTATTGGCATGGGTTGTTCTCAGCCTCTATGGCTACTGTCAGGTCCTACTACCTGGGCATTTGCTTTCAACCAGGCCAAAAGAAAAGTGTCTGTGGCTGCTTCTTGTCTCTTTCAGGTCTCAGCTGATTAGGTCAGGTCCATCCAAGATCATCTCCCTTTTGATTTATTGTGTTGGGTGTTGCCCTTTGACCCTCCAGATTCATTCAGCTATCTAACTGAAGCCTGGGCTCAGTGACTGCAGCAATTAGAGAAGTTGGGGTATAAAGACTTCCCTGATGGACTGAGGAGGGGGAAGTTTACAGAGAGATGGGAATATGGGAATATATCCATTACAGTTGACATAGATACCTCCTAACCAAACTATGCTCTCCCATTAGAGATGGGTCAAAGTAAACTTCCCTCACCAAATTATCAAGAAATATAAAAGCATGGTGAGCACCAGCATCCTGGAAATTCTTTCTGGTGACATTCTTCTAGGCAAGAGATGTCAGTGAAAGGGTCTGCAATTTAATTGGGTTCCCATCTTTGAATGGATATTATGTCTTCCCAGAATGGAAGAGACCAAGTGGTGGCTGTTCACTTTCAAAGGCAAGGCAGGGATAGTTATCAAAGCATGGGGCATTGATCAGTGTTTTGACCCAAAGTGGTAGTTTTCAGCTGGAGATTTTTGTCCTCAGGAAACCTTTGGCAATGTCTGGAGACATTCTTTGGTTATCACAATATGAGAGGTGCTACTGGCATCTAGTCCCTGTTGCTGAATATGGTACAAGACATAGCACACCACCCCCACACAACAGAGTCATCCAGTCCCTTATGTTAATATTGCTGAGGTTCAGAAACTGACCTGAAAGCATCCATAGCAATGACTGTTTGATCAAGGGTACAAAGAAATAGCATAGATGAGCAGACAACTAAAGTTTAGTTTAATACACATAAGCAGAAAACTTCTAGATCTGATGGACAACTAATTCAGTGGCCCAAGTGGGAATTCATGGTCTTTTACCTAGTTTCTACATCTAAACTGTTTACAGAATCAAACACAGGGAGAGGCTTGTCGCTTTAAAAAAGGGATCTTCAATGTAGGTACAGGTGTAACCTTGACTCTTCCCTGGGCCTTCCCCAAAGGGATATGTGACTCTTACCAGGGTAAGATAAATATCCAGCTCTTTCGACTATATAAATACTGGCTCTAAACTGATGCTAATCCCTGGAGAAATGAAATACCACCATGATCCACCAATCAGAGTAGAGACTTATAGAAGTCAAGAGATATATAAAGACTTGACCTGAGTCTGCCTCCTCATATTGGGTCCAAAGGGACTACTGGACCATTGTGTGCGTGTGCGTGCGTGCGTGCATGTGTGTGTGTGTGTGTGTTCCCACTCCCAGAATATATAATGCAAAGAGAGATACTTGGTAACTGATGGGATCCCTTTATTGGTTTCCTGATCCTTGAGTGAGGGCATTAACATAGGAACAACTAGAATCATCTGGACCTTCTCTCTTCCCTCTCCTTCCTGCCCCCGCAAAAGAAATCAAAGTGAATGCTATATTCCAGAGTGCAGGGTGCAGGAGGAGACTGTGTACCAGCCACTGCTCTTGTCTCTGTGCTTCAGAATAAACACTAATTAGCCCTGGTGTGCATGCAGCCAGTCACTTATATTTGTGTGTTAACCCTTTCTGAAGTTTTAACCTAGGCATAGAAGTAACCTTTGAGTAACATTTTCCCTCTTCTGCTTTGGTGTGTGGAAGTTGCTGTTGAAAACAGACAAGAGAAGGGGAGGAGCAGACTAATATGGTACTCTGGGTAAAGCTGGGTTCTAGGTCGCTACAGAGATTGTTAGGAAGTCTTGAAGCCAAGGATGTTCCATGTTGAAGAAGGAGACACACAGAGAGCATGAGATGAACTTAGGCACCAAAAAACATTTGCATAGGAGAAGGAAAGGACGGAGACCATGTATGACCATCAAAGCTGGCTCAGCTGAGTCTTCTTCCTCACCATGTTCATGCTCTCAGGGACCAGGTACCCATGGCTCAAACTTTGATCTTTAAAAGATGATAAATAATTTAGAAAGGAAAAGTAGGAAGCCAGTGAAAATTTACATGCAGTTAGTCAACCAAAGGAAAATCTTGAAAGAAGCTGTTCATTTTAAACATGATCAGTACGTGTGAAAAGTGATATGACATCTATGCAAATATACTCAAGGGGAGAAAAAGTAACAGAGCAGACAAAATAGTGAAATTTTCAATTTGTTATGAATATATTATGGAAGCAAATACAACTTAAATAAAATAAGGAGCATCTCCAAGAATTTTAAGTGCTCTGAAAGAATTTGTGAAAATGTTTTCAATGAAAAGAATTCAAAATTAAATGAAAGAGTATGGGACAAAGAATGGATGCTCATGGATGGTTTGAAACTGTATATATAAATAGAGAAATAAAAATTAAAAGACCGAGGATAAAAAATAGTAAATAAATAGACATGACTCAAAATCAAATTACTGACAAAGTTTTTTGGCAAATAGCATAATGCAGTGGTAAGAGATTTTTACAACAATTAGAAAAGATAATTAATAAGTCATACAAAAGAGGAGACTCACAAAAGTTTTCTTGGAATCTCTGCAGAGGAGAGTCCAACAAATTAAAACTGAAAATAAATCCCAAGTTAAAATAGCAGGTAATTTCCCCGAAATTCAACAGAACAAAAATAGCAGGTAACAAAATGCCTTCAATATGGCTGGAAAACTATTGCATTAGAATGATCAACTTTGAGGTATATCCCATTCATGTGATTCAACTTCAGAAGGTTAAAATCTTCAGGTATCCAGGCTGGCAAATGCAAGGGAGAAAAAAAAATTAGGGTAACCTGAACCTTGAAGTTAATAGTTCAATGTCTATAAACTGCTAAAGGAAAGAAAGTATGATCCAAGCACACTGTATCCAAGCAAGTTGTAGAGTAGAAGTAGAAAGTAGAAAGGGAACAAAACACCATTTCCAAATGTAAAAACTATCAAGGAATATAGCATCTGAGAGACTTGCAAAAAAAAAAAAAAAATTACTCAATGAAAAAAAAAATAATCCAGCCAAACCAGAAACTCTAGTAAAACGACTAGTGATCAAAAGAATAGCAAAAATGCTCAGCAGTTTTGTAAGGTAGTTTGAACATATTAGATTGATTATATGGAGGATTTCTGCCCTGAAGATTATTCCCAAGGCTCCATAAATTATTGAACATATCACTAAAACTGAAACATTAAATATTTACAATTGGGAGATAATGGTGAATGCATTTCTAATCCTTATTGTTTGTATTTGGCTCTGCAAGATATCCCTGTGTTTCCTTGCAGACTTCAAATAAATTAAAATAATGCATGCCCAAGGAACCTAATTAGAAAATAGAGAAAAAGACACGGATAGTTATTTTAACAAAGAGGAATTAAAGCACATACAAAGATATTCAACATCATGTGCCATTATTAAAATTCAGATTTAAACTATAATGAGATCTCGGTACAAACCTATCAGAATAGCTAAAATTAAAAAAAATAATAGTGATAACACCAAATGCTGGTGAGGGTGTGAAGAAACTGGATGACTCGTTGTCATCATGAGTTTGACTCCATTTTTTGATGTTTGGCTGCCGACAGCTTTTAAGCTCCACAGTTTTGTGCCAGAGGCATATTTTCTTAATCTCCCGAGCACACACTGCTACCACCTATCAAACACCATTCCCCACATTTTGCTAATAGGATGCTGACTTTTATTAAAGCATCAACGTACTCAGCTTAAAACTCCATTTCCTAGCCTCCCTTGCACATAGGAGTGAGTAATACTTTTTTAATGTAATTTTTTTGAATGGTGTATATATATATATATATATATTTATTGAAATATAGTCAGTTTACAATGTTGTGTCAATTTCTGGTATACAGCATGCTTCAGTCATACATGAACATATGTATATTCGTTTTCATATTCTTTTTCACCATAAGTTACTAATAGATGTAATGCAGTTTTAATCAGTGAGATCAATGGCAGAAGTCAGCGAGATGGTTTCTGGAAAATGTTTACATCCTGCTTAGAGCCTCTGCTTCTACCCGGTCTCATTTTCCTCTACCTGCCTATACTGTTGGTCTTAGATCTAAAGGAGGAAAGAAATTTCACAACTCTGCAGACAAAACTGAATGCTAAGAACAGTGGAGAAGAGACATAGAAGGAGGTTAAGTCCTTGAGGACTGCCTCAAGCAAGAGCATGAACCCCGCACTGTGTGCTTCCTGACCTCCTGTTTTGTGAGAAAAATCAACCCAAAACTTTGAGAGTGGTGTTGCTATTATGTACAGCCAAATGCATTTTTCTAAGGTTCAGTTTTCCATCTGTAAAATGAGAATAAGAAACATATATTTCACAAATTTATTTTGAAACTAAGATTGCTCTGTTGCAGCCACTATTATTTCTATGCTCTGCTATTAGCATCAAAAGCTCCTTTTTACTGTCACATTGGATTTGTTTTCTTCACTGCTGTATCCCCTAAACCTGGACTGAAACATGGTAGCCCCTAAACATATACTTATATAAACTCACACTAACTGCATGACTCCCACTAAGGAGTTGTGTTTATAAAATTTTGGCTTCTTCATGTACCTGCTAGTTATTTCCGGTGAAGATATGTACTGTGATATGCAGTTAATATAACTTGATTAAATTCTTTTCTTCATATAAACATCCTTATTTCTTAGGATTAAACTGATTCTATAGAAAAATAGACATTCATTTGGGACATTTACACCAAGGAAGCTACAATTACATGAGCAAAGAAAACGCATTCTAAAAATATTTCTATGATTATGAAATACTATAGAAGGTAAAAACATTTACTGGCATATTTGAAACATGGGTTTGCACTTATCTTTTACTTTATCTTCTAGCAGAAATGGGTAATAATAAACCACATTATTTAAATATTTAAAACTGAATGCATTTTTATCTATTTTAGAGATAATAAAATTCTTAATAGCATCCATATGATTCTGTTTATGTTCAGTTTATCCAATAGATAAATGATAGAATTAATTTTCTAAACAAACTACCCAGATGTCAATTAATTCTATAGACATAATAGGACCCCCTCTATTCTTTTTAAAGATGGTTATGGAGACTGAACATGATCTTTCCTCACCATGGCTACTTTTAACAGAAAAAATGCCCCACCTTTAGGTGGGAAGAGCCCTTTCTTGGGTAAAAGGAGAGGACAATGAGTCTTGAGTCCTGGGGTTGAGAGTTTTATACTCATGTGCCCATTTCTGCTGGGGCATCCGCGAGACATCCCCAAAAGGGGGAAGATGGGTGCTTATCCTCACAAGAAGGGTCACTCCACACACTCTGTACTAGATAGTTACTGATTGTTGATCTTCAAGGTGAAAAAGTACAAGAAGATTATGCTAGCAAAAAATGTCAGTGATTAAGATGATACTGATACAAACGTAACATTACGGATGCTTAGCTCCTGGGCCTTTTTCTCCTGTTCACCCAAGAGGAAGTGAAAAAAATGTATCTGAGTTTACTTATTATCTCAGTGTAATTTCAATAGTCAATTATACATCCACAACATTTCAAGTGATGAATTAAATAACCATTCACTTTGTCTCATAATACCCTTGACAGCTAAAATCCACCAAAAGAAAACCAACAAATTAAATGAGAAACTCTTGAAATATTGACAATAGAAAATTATAAAGTGACAGTATGAATAGTTAATATGATGCAATGACATGTGCTCATTAACTCACTGTACTTATTAACATGTACAAAGTATCAATGCTTTCAAAAGCAATGAGAATAGAAATAAGTTCTTAGTTCTTAGTAGTCTGTAAAGTAACCTTATTTTGAGGGTGGGGGTTTAAGAAAAAAACTGTAAGATACATAATTTACATATGTATGTGACTTCTCTTGTAATCCAGGAAAGCGTAATAAGGGCCCTCTTAAATAAATTATATAAATATAAGATCTACATATTTGTCACCAGTTCATAGACATTCTTTCTACTTTCTTACTTTATACCCCTTGACCTCACTTACATTATTAAAAAAAAATGCTACAAATCAAAAAATATCTGTAAAATGGAGCAAGTGTAGGTTGCATGATGACCAGTTTTGGGGACATTAATTTTTAGTCTTATTTGTGGTTGTCCTAATTATGCTCTGTTGTTCTCACTGTTTTCTGCTATCCTTTCCACTCTTATTTTGACCTCCCCACTAAAAGACTGGCAAATACCATTTAATAATATTAAAGCTACATTGATATGAACCTTGTTCTTATTTGTTCATCTTCTATCATTCTTCTTGTCTTTTTAAAACATAAATTGGGAAATGGTGCAAAGAAAAAATATTTTTCTTTGAAAAAAGGCTATGAAAGGACAAAAGGGAATTATTAAAGCAAATTGCCTTGGTATACTTCCATAAGTGATTAATATGGAATATTTTTTGTCATGTCAAAAGTATACAGTAATAGATTCTTACTTCTTTTTCTCCTTCACATAACATTCATTTACTTTTGGATCAACTAGTTAGGAACAGGAGGCAGTTGCTTAGGCAAATTTATATAAGTCCTGGAAGACTTTCTCCATCCATGCTTCAGAGGAATAGTTGTACATATGCTAATTTTCCTTTTTTCACTGTAAAAACTCATGTGGCTATTCTCTCTCCATCTACCTTCACATTTTAGAACAGATGTTTAAACATTTTATAAAAATGGCAGGTTACCGTTACTTTGGCAAGGCAGAGATGTTGCAGTAGCAGTGATATTTGGTGAGTGATTGTGAAAAATCCCTTTTGCTTGTGAATCTGGGGGGACTACTCAAAAAGAAAAAAATCCTCAAAGATTTCCAAGGAGCTGTGCCCAGTGTGTTAAAATATTAACCCTCTGATCTTGGTGCTGAATTTTATAAACTTAGGATGAACAATACATTTTGTTCATGTCCATATTATTTCCTAAGATGGCACTGACACCATGTGTTTTTAACAGAGTCTTGCTCATGGGGCGGATATTTTCAGTATCCATTGAGTCAATAAAATGTAATATTATGGTTATTATCAATAATTAATATCTGTTGATGACATTATTTGCTAATTAATTTCCATATGGAACTGGAGTTTAAATGAAAATTTTGGTGAGAACTCGAGAAAACTACAGATTAGTTTCTATAAGGCAGTACGAGACTAAGGTCAGAATGTTAAAAAAAACAAATCAGTGCTTGAAAACTTGTCTCTTAAAAAAAAAACCCACAAACTTAACTCTTAAACCTTCATCCACACTGAGGCTATGTCAGTGAGAGGAAGCGATAATTAGGAGGATTTGTGAATCAGATTTTTTGAGTTGATGTGCTCTGGTTCCCAGTAACAGGTATCCCCAAGGAGGAAAGGTAGAGGTTGCCCAGATCTCACCTTAAACCTGTGAGAGGAGTTTCAGCCTGACTTTTTCCCCTTGATGCTTGGGCAGAGAGTGACCTAGTATTTGATGCCTGTCTAGAAACTTTGTAGTCAAGAGACCAACTGGTTTGATGCTAATGGGAGCAGACTGAACACAAATGGTTGAGGATGGGCCCTCACACTGGGTCTTGTCAGGGCAACAGTGCTTGAGTCTCTCACAGGAAATATTTGAGAACCAGAAATAAGTTACAAACTGTCTTTATAGAGTCATAGTTAATCTGCCTAAAGGAGCTTGGCTAGAAAGCAGTTAACCATCAACTGATAGAGGCTGAAGGGGAGAAAATTGCAAATTAGCAAGTGACCAGGTAGAACAGAAATGTATCCATGCTGACCAATGGTGACATCCCTGACAAAGATGACCTCGGCTTGGATACCTGCCACGCCTATCACAGGATGCTATGTTAGTCTTGGAGGAGTGAAGGGCAGCACCTGGGAGTGAGGGAGAAGGTGGAAATGAAAGAAACCAACAATACCCCTTTCCTGACTCAGGTTATCCACGCATAGCCAGCTCAAGCGAGAACAGGAGAGAAGATTGAACTCTGAATCCAGTTCAGAATATTGAATAATATATTGGAGTGGACATTCTAATACCAGAATCAATACTGTATTTGTGAATGAAAGTCATAGTGAGATGATTTATTATGTAAAAACCACAGTTTTCAACCTTAGCTGTACTTTGGGAGTTTGAAAGAGCCACATACATGTAGGCCCCTCACCCAGAAAATCTGCCTTACTTGTTCTGTTGATGGTCCTGAACATCAGTGTCTTTAAGAGCTCCCTGTGTGACTAGACTTGAAAGCCAGCATTGAGAACCACTGGTGTAAAGAAACAACAAAATCATGAGTCCAGTTGGAGTTTTCATTTAGGAAAGCAGAAGGGCTGGACCCTTGTGAACAAATGCAGGGTCATAGTGTGAGATAAAAATCATGTACTTTATAAATGTACGACAGGAGTTGTTTTCACTCAGTATATTGGTTACAAATTTATTATCTGATTTGCTTATCATATTAACACCATAAGGAATTATTAACCCCAGTGAGATCCCACAAATAGGAGATCTGTCTAAATACAAAGATGAAGTCTACGCTCTTTTTGCTCAAGCATTACTGCTCCTCGGTATAAAAGGAAACAGAAATAGTATATGGATTCAGGGAAAGAAAATTGAGAATGGGTTTTTAAAAAAAGGAGATGTGGAGATTAAACTTTTGCTCTTTGCCTTACTGCCCAGAGATATGGCTTTCTCTATAAACTTATCTGTTATAATGCCCCAGGTCAGAATCTCTTTTATGTCTACCAGTTTTGAACATCATGATTCTGCCCTGCTTCCTACCTCTAACATCACTCCCTTCTTAACATATGGCTCAGGTCAAGGAAATACTTCTGGTAACACAGCTAACATCTTACCCTTATCTTCTAAGAAAGCCGGATCTAAGAACATCAGGGAATCCAGGCTGACAGTCTGCACCCACGTTGACCATGACAACGTTATGAATACAGTTCCTATCTACTTAATAGTAAAGTGCTACTGCAGCCAGTCTTCACAGGCTGACTTTCTCCCTTTCTCAAATTTTCATTTACCAAAATGACATCACATCTGTAAAAATCATCTTATAAGAATTATTGTCATTAAATAAAAGTAACTTATTAGCTGCACAAAAGTGAAGGCATTGTTTGGGCTGATTGTGTTTATTATGTGTTAATATAGAGCAATTGACTCATTTCAAAGAATAAGAAAATACAATGGCATTATTGGAAATTTTCTCTAATTTGAAGTCAAATAATTTTTTTCTTACTTTCAAATATTATTTGAATTCAAATGGAATAAGAACCATGTGGATCATTTGTGTCAGTATTTAAATACACTGTGTTCCTGAAACGCAAACAGGACTTCAAGCTTCCATGTCTTTTTCCATGTGGTATCTGCTGGGAGACCATTCTCCACAAACACTTTCACTTTTATACACAGCCCAGGATTTCTGAGCAAAGAGCACTGGAAAGCAAGGTTAAAGGATGACTGAATGGCAGTCCTGCCGAACAAGTTTGAGATAATATATTGCTCCAAGAGATTTATGTCCCTCAGAACCATTTGCTCACATTCTAAAGTAGAGACCCTTCTCTTCCCTAACAGGAAAAGACTTGTTTCTATTCCAGAATAAACGTTTCTCTTACTCCCTGTCTCTGGAAAGGAGAAGGGGCTGGTATGTGGGCCATCCTATATATGCTTTGGCTTTTATAATTTTAGGGTTCCTTTTTAATGCAATCCTGATGCACCCATAGGTGAACATCTGACCCTCATTGTGTTGCCTGTTGAGAAAGTGATGCCTATGAATTGCTGATAAGTTGCTGTGTGAATAGTAAACAGTCTTTACTCTGATCCAGTCATCTTTTTCCTGGTAGAATAAGAAAAATATATATGTGCATGCTTGCACACATGCATGACTGTATACATGTATGTGAAACTTCCCTCCTCTAGAAGTGTCTGCTTGCTAACTCCTCCTCATCCAGCTTTTTTGCCTGACTAATCATACCCTTCTTCTAGCATCTGTTAGTGTCCCTTCTGGAATGAAGTTACGGCTGAGAATTCTAGGATAATTTTCAAGGATTGTTTGTGTCTATGGCACTTTGTGGGTATCTCTTCAAGTACTTATCACTCTGCATTATAAAGTTGGAATTAGAATAAATGTTCCCTTTTAGAATTGGAGTCCTGTTGGATCAGTCCCCAGAGTATAAGTGACTAAGAAATGAATGAATGAATGAATGCTGAGTCAGAATCCCTAGTGGTCTTTGGGTCACAAGAAGATCATGATCTCTGCCGTCTCTAGATCACTGATCAGTGTTTACAGGGATTAAATTTTTAAATATCATGTGCATGCTAGTGAGTATATACACTGTCAGTGGGAGAAGGCAGAGGCAAGGTGAATCAGAAGCATTACGGTGACAGGTTTGCAAACTGGTTAGTTGATTTCAGGGTGAAGATGTTAAATTGGCTAATTGTTAAAGAACGCAGATTCTTCTTAGCTAACCTAATGGACCCTTGTTTTCACTCTCAAACCATGCTCTGAGCTCATTACCTGAACTCTATAAACTAGACATGGATCCACTCTGTGTATTAGCAATGACTGATTTTTTTCTTTGTGAACCATAATTAAATCATTCATTGATGAAGCAGAGTCTGTAACATGAAGTCTTATTAGAGACTTCTCTAATAACAGAGCCTTAATATTTTACCAAAGTTGAAATAACAAAAACACAATGTAAGTCTCCAATTTCTAGAAGAATATGTATTTCCAAGTACTTGCCTACTCTTAATGTAAGTGCTTATGTAGTAAATAAAAGGTTGTTTTTCCAAGACACCACAAAGTTTTTAGATAAGAAATAAGTTTGAGTTTCACTCACATTGCCTTGTTTTATGACATGATTCCTCACTGGAGCCTTGATATGGAACGATTTGATTGACTAAGGAGAATGTAAACATTCTCAGATGCAGTTAAGATCAATGTCAAAGGCAACTAATCTCATGGCTATTATTTTTTGTTTCCATAAAGGAAGAATAAGATAGAGAAAAATAGAAGGGGATATGTGAAACAGATTCTCTCAGCAGCAGGCAATAGATGCATTCATTATAAATATAAAATAAAAGTAGGATTGCTTTAAAATCCTGAACATAACATTTGCAGAAGGATGTTGACCATAATGTAAAAACAGTACCATGGATAGTTATTCAAAATGTATAGTGCCCTGGTCTCAATCATTCATATTTTCAGATTGGAATCATAATAATCCTTACTTTTTTCTACCTAGAAATAAAATCAAAAGTGATTATAATACATTTAAGCAATAAAAATGTATAGAGAATGAGAGTGTTATAGATTACTGATTATAGATTCCTGTTTGTACCTTCTAATGTTGCTCCTTTGTGAATTTCCATATGCAGTTTCAATGATGTCACCTCATCCAGAGTCTGAATCAGCCTGGGGACCACATTGCTTCCTCTAAAAAAGTGACACCAGATATCCTCACTCACTCTCAAATTTATAAAGCACTTTTTATTTATTTTCCTATAAGTAGTAGCGTCTCCCTTATTATTCCCTTTAATTAAAATATAAAAATAACTAATGTCCAGCTATATTAACTAGGCTCAATTTACTTTGTGGCATTCTTTTTCCTAAAATCACAGACAAAATGTGCATCTCTGTGTGTAGGTAAATTGAATGTGAATGTGAAATACCCATGTGCATGTATATAAATGAATGCATAAATGCGTGTACATAGACTGATACATCTATATCTAAAATGACAAGAATTAATACTTCCCTATCTTATTCCCAAATCCAGTATCCTATATGTGGAGGAAGGAATGATAGGTTGGAGGGGAAAAAAAAGAAAAGGAAAAAGTTTGAATTCATTTCAGTCACTTTGATTCAATGTTTTAAGTTTTCACTCTGCATTAAAAAAGAAACCGGTGAGGTCAACCAATGACATGTAACAACCATCGCTGCTTTAAAGCATCATCCACTTTGCACCTTCATTTTCATGTTATAATTTCCCTTCCTTTTCATTGTGAGCTCTTACAGAAAATGACTTCTAATACATGCAGCACTTTGGCTATTATAGAAATGCTTGCTATTATACATTATAGGTCCAGCTATTCTGCATTTTATCTTCCATGACTTTCTTTAATGATAGAGCATTGTGAAGAAGTGAGCACATGTCTGCATGTTTCAGGAGAATATACTGGAATTGTTCAGAGCCACCGTGTATGGCAAGTAGGCTTGTACTAGATGAGTGATGTTTCTCACTGCAATTTGGAAAGACTCAATGGCTGTTAGAGAAAGAGGTTAGAGAGACTTTTCTGTCATGCAGGAATAGAGTGGTTTTACCTTTGTCCTGTTACCCAGCTGCCCGGAGAGCAGATAACAGTGGTCAGAGATAGCCCCATTATCCAAATGGAAGCAATAGTGGCGCTGTTCATCTGCTATTCCCAGCACACAGATGCCCTCTCATTTGCCTCTCTAATTCCCCATCTTCCTCCCCAGGTTTATCAAAAGAATTGCTCGTTATAATACACACACATTACCATTCTACTCTAGTCTATTCTCCAGGCACTTATAAATGCACACAAAGCCTCTGTTATTGCGTGATCTACACAGCAAACTAGAAAATACCTCTAAATTATGTGTAATTGTCTTTTCAGGTTATTTACTGCTCTATAGTCTGGCATTTCTGCATTTGGATATTCTTTTCAGCAGGGTATCTGTTTTGCTCTGTGACACCCTTTTTTTCCCTGCCCTTCAAGAGATAGCATTTATTTTCAAATGCAGTGTATCAAATGAGTTCTTTCTTCACTTCAAATGAGGTACTCCTTCTGTACTGAAATTTTAGTTCAACAGTTGATTCACCTGAACATTCAAAGTTCATTAGGATGGAAGTTTAGCTTTTGCCCAAATGAAAGTTAACTACCCTACCAACTCTTCTTTTTCATTAAAATAATCACATTTTTAGAACTGACAGTTATCTAAGACCCTCAGCCTGAGTTACTGTGAGTATTCAGAGTGCCACTGAGAGAAATCAGCTGTTTACAGGAAGAGATGACTGACTTGAAAGGAGTGAAATGATGTCATTAACTTGACTATTTTTATTCCTATGAAGGTGACTGGCTTATGAAAGTGAAAATCTTGTGGGCAGTGAGAGATTATGGGGCTAGCCTTCTGGATCAAAACTGGAGATGTAGGTTTAAGAATCATTTGTACTTAGGTAATAATTAAGCTGCTCAAGTAACTCAGTTCTCTGAAAAAGACAGGTGTGACACAGACATGGTGAACATTTACAACTAAGTGACTGCAAAGGAAGATAAGTCAGGGAAGGAAAGGAAAGAGACGGAATTAATACGTGTGGGTTATGGGGCAGGCTCTGTGTTGGTTGCTTTGCTTTATTTCATTTAATCATCCCAACATTTTCATGTAATAATTTCCAGATTTTACGAATCAAGAAGTTTGGCTCAGTGAGACTGAGTAACCTGATGCAGCTCTAATCATTAATAGGTGGAAAACTGGAAGGAGAAATGGGAAGAGAAGGGAAAGGGAAATGGAGAAATTATCTTGCCAGGAAGGTAAAGCAAGAAGAGAGTTTTAAAAAGGCTTAGGGGGGAAGTAGTTCATAGTAGCAAGTGCCAAATGTTGTTGAGATTTGGATTTGAGTAGGGGCTAGTGAGAATGCTTCAATGGAAGGATAAAATTAGGGTTGGTTGGTTCATTTGTTTTGAGACTTTGTCTAGAATTCAGAGATCTAAATTTCTCAATGCTGCTGCTCCCTTAGTGTAGTCTAAATTTTTCATTCTCTCCAAGTAGTTCCTTTCTTTTCTTTGTATTTCCTGGAATTCATTTGAGAATTCTGTATGGGACCCAAAACACAGGCAGCAAACCTATGAATATTCAACTCTCAGTGGAGCTTCCACTGTTAATTATGAGCTAAATGATGTTAGGATGCTGAAATAGGGCTGAACCAGAAAACAAATGTGGTAGTTATCACCATGTAGTGTAGGACAGTTTTAAGCTTTATAATCTTTTAAAAGGTCTAATAGAACAGCACACTATTTACTTCTGTGTTCTGGCATGGGAAATCAAAATGGCCAATAAAATAATCAAAGGATTGTCAAGCCAGACCCACTGCCTTGTTCATCAGCTCATCCCTGGTGAGACCGAAGAGCCCATATGCACTAGGTTTTAGGTCTTGACACCACAACGCCACCACTCCCGCCCCCACAAACTCTGAATGTCCTCTGAAAAGATTGTATCAATAATGATACCTCATTGCTACTGTCATCTACCTACCAGCCTGGTCCTGGTTCAACTGCACTCTCTTTAACATTATTTCTCTCTCAATTCTTGATATTGACATACAGACTGTCTGCTTGTTAATGTCTTGAACCCTTCTCCTCCAGTGACTGCCCTCTGTCTTACTTCATGCGCTTTCAAACCCTAGATTTGTCATTTTCTAGTAAGTTTGGTCCCTCTGTAATCTCAAATTCAAGCATCCCTCTCTCAGATCACCTCCTATATCAGCAGCTCACTCTCTCTCTTACCCTGTCGCCAGCAATCATTTAATCCATACGTATATCCAATGCATCGATTCTGTCACCCTTTCATAGTCCCTTAATTTCCTATCTCCCATTTTTTTCCCAGCTTAAATCCCCAAATCAGGGCAAATGGTCTTTATATTCCTCTTGCTCTATGCTCTCTAAACAAAGCACAACCCAACTCCTTCCACTGGGTTTCTGAATTTATTCAGTTACAGGGCCTAGAGAAAGCATATAGCTACACTGACTGCTCCTGAGTTAAATCCATGAACACAGACCTCAAACCACCTGGTAGTCATGCTATACATTCCTAATGTACTGATGCACTAATGTTCTACTATGCTTTCCACGCATGTTACTGTTTTACATCCCTCTCCTTGCCCTCAAATCTCTGAACCCCGTTGTCCCCTTACTCTCAGCAGATGATTTTGTTTCCTCCTTCACTAAGGAGGATTAAGATACAAATCAAAAGACAGATTTTACAGACTCCACCACTTTATCTCTTGGCTAGAAGAATCTACATCCATATGCGTCTGTTTCCATAAATGAATTTATTCAGTCTCTTATCTAAAGCTAATCTCCCTTTTAATGCATTATCCTCTCATCTACTCAAAGACAGTTTTTCATTTCCCCCTTTATTTCAATCTTCATCAAATTTTCATCTGTTGGATCATCTCATTAGTATATAAACATGCTATTACTTACCCTATCTAAAATACATTAAAGAACAAACTACAAGAAGAACCACAAACTTCCCTTGGCCTAATATCTCCCACCTTTTTCCCCTTCACATCAAAGTTTCGCAGAAAAGTTTTTGGGCCTGTTGTACAAATTTTTCATTTTTTGTTTTCTCTTAAACTCAACTGTAATCAGGCCTTTGCCATCACATTGAAATTTCTCTTCAAAGATCATCTATGTCCTCCATTTTGCTAACTCCTGTGACAAATTATCTGTCCTCACTTTATTTTATCAACAAAAGCATTAGACATGCTGGTCATTCTTGGATCCTTGATAATCTTTCTTCACACAACTTTGAGGACACCATATCTTCTCTTTTTCTTCCCTATTTCACTAATCACTTCTTAATCTCCTTTGCTGGATTTTGATCTTCTCTCTAACTTGTTAATGGTGAAATTTCCCAGATTTCAGTTCTCTTTTCTGAACTCTAGACTTTCATATCTGACTGCCCACTTAACACCTCCACTTAGCTAGATAATTAAAAACCTCAAGCCTAACATGTGGAAAAGGAACACTCATTCCCCCCCCCCCCAAAATCTACTCAATCATTTTCTTCTCCATCACTGTTGTTGACAATGTCAGCCTTCCAGTTGTTTCATTTCAACAACTTTGTTATCATCTTTGTTACTTTCCCCCTCACATTCCACATCGTTATCTGGTAGAAATCGTGATGAATCTAGCTGCAAAATATATCTGTAATTCAACCATTTGTCACAAGGTTGTACTGCAAGTTGTAAGACAGGTTAGGAAGTGAACATGTCTCTGAGTACTTTGTCTTTTGAGAAAAACCATATTTCATTTGGCACAACTAATATAGTCTTTGTCCACCACTGTATGCAAGACAAGTTGACTGGATAAAGAAGCTGTGGTATATTTATACAATGGAATACTACTCAGCTATATATAAAAAAAGAATAAAATAATGCCATTTGCAGCAATATGGGTGGTCCTGGAGATTTTCATTCTAAATGAAGTTAAGTCAGAAAGAGAAAGAAAAATACCATATGATACCGCTTATATGTAAAAATCTTAAAAATAAAAATAAGGACACAAATGAACTTGTCTACAAAACAGAGACAGACTCACTGACATAGAGAACAAACATGGTTATCAGAGGGTAAAGTGGGTCAGAAAGGATAAATTGGGAATTCTAAATTTGTACCTCTTGGGGAGTCATGGAAATGTTAGCTATCTTGATTGTGGTAGTGGTTTCACTGGTGTATACAGCTATCAAAATTCATCAAATTGTACATCTGATATATGTGTAGTTTACTATACAGGAATCATACCACAATACAGGTGTTTAAAAAAAAAAAAAAGAGAGAGAGGGTGACACTTGACCAGTTGTGAACTCAAGTTGACAGGCCCTGCCTAGTTCTCCTTAACATGTGGCACGGGAGCTATAAGAGAAGAGAAGCCACATGTAATAAAGGAAATTTGAATTCTCTTATCACCCAATTCACCAGTGAGTTACGGCTTAATGAATTTCCTGAGCTCTGATCAATCAGATTGGTAAACTTGTCTCTTAGGTGGTAGCTAGGATGGGAATAGAAATGTATGGAAATTCTTGATATAGAGAAGTATGCCTGCCTCTTGCCTATTGTTTTCTGTTACACTTCTCTTAAAATCAGGATAAACAAAATTTATCTTCTCACAGTCCTTCTTTCATCTGAGATTGGTTTGCTTGTTTTGAAATTTATATAAATTGAACTATACAGTATGTTCTACTTTATATCTAGATTATTTCACTGAAAAATTAATTTTATGAGATTCATCTATTTTTGTGTACTGCTGTGGTTTATTAATTTTCATTGCTTATTATTATCTCATTAATTGATTATCCCACAGTGAACTTATCTACTGTACTATTGGTGGATTTTCTGTTTTTCTCTCAGTTTTTAGCACTTTTCAATAGTGCTTCTATAAATGCTTTAATATATGACTTCTGATGATCATATGAATACATTTCTGTTGAAAATACACTTAAAAGTGGAATTGCTGATCATGGGACATGTTCATGCTCAGCTTAATGATAACAGCAAAGAGCTTTCCAAAGCTGTTGTATCAGTTTATATTCTCATTAGAAAAATATGAGGATTTCAATTATTTCACATTGTCACAGATATTTAGTATTATAAGTTTTCATATTTTATACAAACTTAATGTAGACATTCTGATAATGATTAAATGATGCATGCTTTTAATTTATATTCCACTGATGACTATTGAAGATTTCGTATGTTATTCTTATGATGAACTTCCTGCTAGAGGTTTTGATTCACTTTTTAAATTAAACTTTTGCTTTTATCTCATTTCTTTGTAGGAATATATATTTTTTGATATATTCTGGATACAAGCTCTTTGTAAATATATGTGATGCAAATAATGTCTGTTGCTCTGTCTTGCCTTTTTATACTCTGTGTCCTGATAACTGAAATTTGCAAATCTAATAATGTCTACAGTTTTATTTCATGGTATTGCTGTTGTTTACTGGTTTGAAATACATTTCCATAATTTAGGATTACAGTCTTTTTAAACGTTATCTCTTAAATTGGATCTTTATTGTTTTACCATACACACGTAGATTTAAAATTCACTCAGTGTTCATTTGTGGCTTAAGTGAGGTAAGAGTCAAGATGCTTTTATAAAATGAAATATTCAGCTGACTCAGAAATATAGTTAATTAGACCATCCTTTGACCACTGGATCCAGGCATATCTTCTTCATAAGTCAATTGAGTCTTTACCTAGAATTTATATTTACATAGAATTATATTTTTTAGACTCTTCTCCAGTGTTCTAGGTGTTTATTGATGGGTCAGTGTCTATAGCCTATTAATTAGTGTAGACTTAAAATACGCTTCAACACCTGGTAATACGAGCTTTCAACTTACTGCTTTATGTTTATCTTGGTTCTTCTCTGGCACTTTAAATTCCATATACATGTAAATCACCTTACCAATTTCTATAAGTAAATCCTTTTGGAATATTTTATTTGGATTACATTGAATATATAGATCAATTTGGAAAGGACTAACATCTTAAGAGTGCTATAACCGTTAACATATCATATATCTTCATTTATCTAAGTCTTCTTCAATTTTTAATTGTCATGTTCAATGATTCATTGATAGAGAGCTTGCACATCTTCCATTAGATTTGTTCTGAAGAATTTGATGTGACTTGTACTATTGCAAATGCTTATTTAATTTTATTTCCAATTTGTTTTTTCTGGTATACAGAAATTATATTGATTACTTTATCTTATATCAAAAGGCCTTATTATCTTTCCTTATCATTACTTCTTAGTTCAAACTGCATATGTAAAGTTTCTTTAGAACTTTCTGCATGTGAGAATCATTACCTCCTTGAATGCAGTTTCCTTCTTCCTTCCATACTTTAATGCTTCATTTATTTTACCTACTTCCAGAAAAATGTTGAATAGAAAAAGAATAGTGAATAATCTTCTCTTCTTCCAGACTCCAATGGGCAAGGCTTTCAATATTTCACTGCTAAGGATAGTGCTAGCTCCTTTTTGAAAAAGTTTTCTCTTTTTTACATATCTTTGTCAGAATAAGTAATTCCCTCTCTATTCTAAGATTGCTTAGAGGACTTTGTTATTGTCATCATTTAAATTGCAGAACAGATTTTATCTATCTTGAATGCTTTTGCTGCTCTACAGAAAATATGACTTTTCTCCTTTTTTCTATTATGTTGAATTACAATGATTGATTTTCAAATGGTATACATCTTTTTTCCTAAGCTAAATCTCATCATGTCATGATACATTCTTTTTTGTACCTCACTAGATTCAATTTCCTGACATCTTATTTAGAATTTTTATGCCATTTACAGAAATATTACCTCCAATTTTTCTTTCTTGCTTTAGTCTGCTCAGGTTTAGGTACAAGATTATGGTGACTTCATAAAATGCCTTAGGACGTTTTCACTCTACTTCAATTTAAAATATATAAATATATATTTAAAATTGATATTGACACTTCTTTAAATATTTGGAAAAATTCAGCAGTGAAGTAATCTGGTCAGGGAGGGAGATTTTACTGTGTGGTTTAAATTAAAGACACAATTTGTTTGACAGGTTTGGGACTATTTAGATGTTCTATTTCTGCTTATGTCAGTTTTAGTAATTTTATTTTTCAAGTAGTTTGTTTCATCTACATTGTAAAGTACATTGGCATACTTTTTTTTCGTAATAACCTCATCTTTTAAAAGTCTGTGTAGAGTTTGTTACCTTATTTTTATTCTGAACATTGATAATTTGTGATATTTGTTTGACTGGTCAGTCTGGCTAGATGTTTATCAAATTTATTAATCTTTACAAAGACTAAACTTTTAGCTACCTTGAGTTTCTTAATTTTATACACATTTTCTTTTTTTTACTAATGCCAATTTCTGCTCTTATATATTAATTTCTTCCTCCTACTTACTTTAGAAACATTGTAGTTTCACAAAGTAAAATGAGGGGTTTATTTTTAATTGCATGGTGGTTAAAGAATAAACCTGTAAGTTTCTATCCTTTTGAAATTTATTGAGGCTAGCTTTATATATTAGAAAGGAATTGGTCTTCTGTAGCTGTTGAATCTAATTTATTATAAATATCACTATTTCAATTTGGTTGACTGAAATTCAAATTCAAATTTCTTCTAAGCCTTACTGATTTTTTATACTTGTTCTGTCAGTTACTATGAGAATTGTTTTAAAATATCTAACAATTTCTGTCTCTCCTTTTTAACTGATTTCTTGCTACACACAAACACACACAATTTCAAATTAATTTAGAATTGCTATCTTTTCCTATTGAATTAGCATGTCATAATTTTGAAATTATAACCCTCTTAATCCTTAGCAATTCTTCTTAAAGTCTATTTTGTCTGAGAAGTGGGTGTGAGAGGTGGTACTGAGATAAATTACTCCATTAGAGTGGGAAATAGAAATCTAATGTATGTATTTATATCTCCTACATGTGTCTTAAACATTTATGATTGATATGCTTTTCTTTTTACATACCAAGTTAAAGTTTTTATCATATCTAACATATCATTGAAATACTCTAAAATTTTCATCTTGCCATCAAGAATTCTTTATATGGCTGTACAATATTTCTAAAATAAATATTATTTTGTTTCCCTGTTTAAAACTATCTTTGAAATACATGAGGTTTGAAATACAGTCAAAACCTACAGCAGAACCTTAGAACTTTCAGCATCTTGCTACTCCCCTTAACTTTTTAAACACGTTTGCTACCTTATTTTAACACTTCATTCCTACCACAACTAGTGAAAATACATCACGGTCATCAGGTCTCCAAGTAGTCACATATAATATCCTTCCTACACCAACCACTGTCATCTCCTTGGTGAATTACTACTTATTTCCTATACTGCTTAAATATCAACTTCCTTAAAGATTTCTTGATTCTTCCCTATACTAGCTTCTACCCATCTCTCCAATCAATTATTCCTCTCTTTTCCACTTTGTACCTTATCCATACTTCTATTATAGTACTTACAATAAAATATAGTAATCATACCCTTGGTTGATACTGTTTCAGGTCAAGAGTGAGGCATACTAGAGAACTGGTACCATGATAGCTATGAACTATTACTAGTTTTGCATGTCCGTTGCTCTTATGAAAAGTCTGTGAGTTAAGTGTGTGTTCTTATTGTACAGATGAGGAAACTGAGGTACTTGTAGTTCAAACAGCTAGATCCAGAGTCATACGTTTTGTTAAAAAGTGTGAGAGCAGGAATTTGAACACAAACATAGACTCCAAAGTCTGGATTCTCTTTATATCTACACCCTACTTCTTTAGCTAGAGCCTCAAAGTGGTGGTTCTGGTGTTACTTCCCACCACCAACTGTGTTCCAGTCTACTGAGCAGAGAAACAGACAGAGCAGTAAGTTTCCTAGGAAAGCTGCTGCCATCTGGAGAGTGGTAGGAATGCAAGTTGGCAAAGTTAATGGTGATAGCCAGAAGAATATTGGTTGCCATTTTGACAGATGTAGCATCTACTGGCTGTACTTCACCTGTACACCTGGCATGTATACTAGCTCCTAGTATTAACACCATCCAAAACTGGGATGGATGATGGACCTAGACGTACGAATAAGACAGAATTTCTTGTCTCAATACAATTGCCTAGGAAGGTATTATGTGGCCACCATATGCCACTGCAAATTGGAACTTTTACATTTATAAGCAACACAGTTTCTCTTTGCAAAGACCAACTCCTTGTCTTAGACTTTGTATGTAACTGATCCAAGAATTTGATTTATAACTCTGCTGTCTTTAGTAATAACCCTGACGTAGGTGATTAAGGTTCAGCTCATCAAGAATGTACCATTTTAGAGAGACCTGAAGAAAATTTTACAATATTGTGATATTAAAATTTGAGAGAGGTAAAATCAACTACTTTCCCTTACATTCAATTTCTCCTCAAGATAGTGAATATTACTATAGTGCACATTCATAGGTTTAGTTTGCTAAACTGTAAGCAAATATTAGGTCTACTTGGGAGTAGTAGACTCCTATTTCCTCATGTAAATCTTGATTTCAAAATAAACATTTGAAAAAGAATTTTCAATTATGAGTATAATAATGAAGTGTCTGCAGAAATGGTCTTTCATAATAACAAAATGAAACACATTTGAGAAGCATTTTCTTTTTCCTTTGGTCTCATCCTTATCTTCTCTATGATTTGTATCCCCAGCTATCATAGTACATGTCGTATATGATGAGCACACTGGGTAATCAATCTGATAAAGGTAACACAGGCCTCAGAGTCCCCACACCGACACAGAGCTATAAAGTGCTCAGTACAGTGTCTGATGCTCAATAAAACCTGAGTAACTGGTAGCCATTCCTGCTGGATATTTGAATAAACAAATAAATAAACAAGTGTAAAACTTTTAAAATAGGAATTAGAACTAAGAAAACTACATATATTTAACAAAGAAATCATAAAACTACATATTAAATTCTAGGCCTAGAGATTCAATTTAGTTCTACTTAGATTTTTACCCATTTTGTCATCTCTTGTGGTACCTAGTTAGATAATCTAAACAACAACAACAAAAAAAAAAAGCAGAGGATTTTTCTACATCGTATTACACCATAATCATGGGTAACTATTTTACGCCTTTGTTTTCAGAATTGTTCCTCGAGTTTAGTGAACTTTAGGCTAATTACCAGTGACACAGATTAAATTCAGAGGAACAGTGAGGTGTTTTCACACATGTGGATTCAGCACTCATCTCTCAGGTAGTCTTCTTTTCAAATACTGGCCATGGAGCAGATGTTTTCATTATAACACGGTAGACATTTTTTGAATTTCGTGTATATTTAACAGGCACAGCTAGAATTTTATTTTTTTACTAACAAAAGCAAGATGAGAATTGGTCTTCGGAACAGGTGACAGTTGACAGCTTCTGCAACAAGCCCTGTGAATCTGCAGCTGGTGACAATGCCTAATGCTGCAGCTCTGTAGCCTTGTTCTGGCTGGACTCCAGCCTGCCTGTTGGAATTCAAAGAACCCATCTGTATAAAGCAACCCTAAAGCTGACCTGAATGGAGATCACTGCCTGGCACAGTTCTTCAGATTCTAGGTATATGCCCATTATAAAGGGCAGGCCATGACACTGACAAAAGAAAAAAAAATTATATTATCCTCATTGATAGATTTTTTCCCCCCATTGCTATAAATGTAAAGGAAAAGACAGGAATAAAAAAGAAAGAGCCAGAAAATGTAAAGACCCTTTATGTCTTGAGCATAAATTCTGTCTATATTTTATGGTTATGTTTATGAAAATTATTTTCCCAAAGACTTTCATTTAGATTTAAAGAGCATTGTGTTAGGAAATGGGATACTTATGTGAAAAAAATGAATATTTTATAGTTTAGACATTACTCTTCATGGATGATTATCAGCTTTAGGGAGACATTCTATAGAAAGTTAGGAAATACGATTATGTATGCTTTTCTGTTTAATGGCAAAATAATTGACATTTTCTGTGCTTCATTCCTCTGCCTTGAGGAATGCAAGAACTTTCAGAAGGTTTCTTGAGCTGAGCCTTAGTAAGCTACCACCCAGGAAGGGCAGTGCAGTTTTCCAACCTTTAAAAGCCTCTGCAGCCTGCCTGTGAGCAACATGGAAGTCTCCTAGGCTCCATGAATCATGCCCTGGAAACCCCATTATATGACACAGCGTGAAGACTCAGGGAGGTATATTCTCACAAACAACTTCACTGAGATGGACAAATTCTGAATCATACCAAGAAGGCTACTAACTCTTATCTCAGAGAGCAACAGGACTCATCCTGTTGTGCTTCCTCATTGACCTTAGTCACCTCTCTCAGTAAAGATGGGCTGGATTATACAGTAGTAGCAAATCAATTCAAACTCCTTGTGACTTACATCAGTAGAGACGTATTTCTTATACTACACAGTCTTTTTAGGCACAGTGTGGCTCGCATCCAGGTTTTATTCCTACTGGAACTTAGGCTGATGAAGCAGGGTCAATCTGAGACATTGCTGGTTATTGTGATAGAGGGAAAGGAAGTTAGGGCATCTTGCTTGGAAAGCTTTTGTTCAGGAGTGGCATGTCACTTTTGCTTATATTTTATTGACCAATGAAGTCACATGAAGCCCTAGTTAACCTTTTCTAACTGGTCAAAAAAAAAAAAAGAAAACCTGTAAGCCTTTTTTTTTTTTCTAGTTTAAAGTGGTTCTAGACTAGTAATGTACCCAGATGTCTAAGAGTAACAAACGCAAATCATTCCCAGAAGGATGAACCATCATTTTAGGTCTCTAAAAGGTCAGGCTTACAAATACATTTTTTAAGAGAAATGGCCAGTTCACAGTCAGGTATTACTAAGCACAAAAGAAAAACTAAGAATGAGAACAAACATAAAACCTCAACCTTGCATAAACATAGCTCCGAAAACTTCAGATACGGAAATGATCAGAATAATGTAAAGAATATAAAATGTTTACAAAGTTTAAAAAAATACATATTAGTGTGAAAACATCTGTAAGAAACAGTAATATGCCACTTTTATAACTTTAAGGAGAAGAATTTGGAAAAAAAGCAATAGTTTCAAAAGGTGAGAAAACGTTTGTGTACGCTGATACACTGAGAGTTTTCTCTCTGAGATCAGGAGTACGGCAAAGGTGCTTATTGACGCCATATACATTAAACATTGTAATGGAGGTAGGAGCCAGGCCACTAAGCAAAGAAAAAGAAGGAAAAGGTGGGTTAAAGAAATCGTCTGCCATTATTTGTAGATAATATAACTGGAGTTACAGAAAATCTAATATACGTTTGAACGAAATTTATTAATTAATTTAAATAAATTTTAGAACAGAAAATTTAACTGAAAGGGTAGCAAATTTTAACATAAGATCAATATATAAAAATCAACTATATTCCTATAATTAATTATACCTACTGGTAATAAACATAAAAGACTTTTTATTAAAATTAGCATCAACTTTATAAATTTGCATAAAGTGAATTTAACAAAAGTCACACATGAGAAAATTACTTAAAAATATAGAACATTAAAGAAGATATAAACTTACAGTGGAAGACTTAATACTTTATAAGTTATCAATTGTCCCCCAAATTTTCTAGGGAGCCAATGAAATCCAAACTGAAACCTCAATAGGCTTATTTCTGCGGACTTGACAAGCTAATTCTAAAAATGGATATAAAATGCTCAAGGACCAAGAATAGAAAAGACTTTTTTTTTCTCTCTTGAAGAAAAACTAGGTTGAAGGACTTACCTAAATAGATATAAAAATATACTAAGGCTGTAATAACTAAGTCAGGGTGATTATTCACATAGAGGTAACAACTCGATCAGTGGACAAGACTAGAAGATCCAGAAACTCATCCATAATATATTGACACATGAATTACTGTCCTGGGGCTGCTATAACAAAAGTATTACAAACAAGTTTATTGTCTCACAGCTTTTGTGGCTAAAAGTAAAAAATCAAGATATTGGTAAGGCCATCCTCCCTCAGAAACCTGTAGAGGACTCCTTTCTTCACTCTTCGTAGCTGCTTATGGTTTACTGGTAAACTTTGTTCTTTTCCTTGGCTTGTGGATGCATCACTACAGTCCTTTGGCTTCACATGGCAGCCTCTCTCGTGTCTCTGCCTTCTCATGACCATCTCCATATAAGGATACTAGTCATACTGGATTAAGGCCACCTCCTACTCCAGTATAACCTCATTTTAGCTTAATTAATTGCACCTGCGATGATCCTTTTTCAAAGAAGATCTGAAGTACTGGGGCTTAGGACTTCAACATATGAGTATTTGGGGGACACAATTCAACCCCTAACAGTAATATTCAAAAAATTATTTAAAATGTGCTGAACACATTCAGTATATTTAAGGAATATGGCTCGTTTGGAAATCCAGTGAGTGCCCTTAATGTTTAAAAGTGAACATTTTTCAACAGCATGGATTTATAGTCCTAGTCCCAGGCTGCCTTCACTTGCAGTCTATTAATAGAAATCAGGAAGACATAGTACCTGTCTCAAACAACAAAAGCAGTGGTTAAAAAAAAAATTGTTTACTGACTGACTACAGATAATGAGGTCAAAGAGAAAAGTTAAAGTGCTGTTATGCTGCCATTAAATAATAATTTCTCCCAACCTTCCATCTGGCAGAGATATGTGAGCCATTTGTTCTGCACAATATTGGAATTTTACAGACAAGATAAGTAAGTGAATTATTGAAAAGGTTATTTTAAATAGAACATTTTTAAAGCTTTGGATATGATTGCCCAATTTGATTATTTTTAGGTGTCACCTAAAAAAAAAAAAAACATGAATAATTTCAAAACAACAAAGAGTAAAAAAAAAAAAAAAAACTCCTTTAGATAAGAACATGTAATTGGAAAAAAATGAAAGTATATAGTCAGATAAAACTCTTGAATATCCATGGCACATTAGTGGTTTTCCATTTAGCTTCAAATATATTTGAAAAAGAAGCTTCAACAACACCCACTCATCCATGCACCCTACCCCAACCAGAATCAATTCTGATGTTTCCTTACGACCTCATCTACTAACTTCATCACTGCTTCTCAGTTGCATTGCTTTTCCTGTTTTTATCCATATATTTATAATGCCTTTTGCTTAGAGCTTTGCAGATCATTTATATACATTGCTTAATAGAATTTAGGGGTTTTATTAAAGCAAAATTTAGTAAGCAATTCTATATTTTCTAGTCACCTACATTCATTCTTAGGAATATTAGGCCACCTCCTAGAATTGTCAAAAATAATATCTAAAAGTCACATGACATCACCCTATTTCTTTGAACAATAATAACAAAGCTATGAGGCTGCTGAATTGAACACACCATTTTTAACACCATTAAAAATAATAACTTTCCCCATTCAGCTTGACGCCCTTCACTCCCTTCACTTTCAAAGGGATTTATGTTGTAATCACTTTATTTCAAAAACATTTGAAATAATAAGCTTAAAAAGACTTTGGGACCTTTATTATTCTTCTTAATGGGAAAATATTTCCACCAATCAACTTACACTTTGAAACGCTTTCGCATTATCTTAGTAATTTTAACTCTAACAACATTATCTTATGTTTAAACTTCCCCTAGGGGCATTAATTTATTATATACTTTTGGGATATTTCACAACCAGTATCACATCTTTACAAATCCCTTCATCAGGAAAGCAGTTCTTTAATTCTCTTATTATCTTATATCCAAATACATAAAATTGTGATTGAGTATGCTATTTTTTCTTTGTTTGCTTTTTGTTATTGTTTTCTTGAAAAAGTCTAGTTTTGCAAAACTTTGAGAAACCACATTTAAGGAATTTCCTTTTGCCTTTAGTCAGGATTCTTTGATGCATTTATTCAGTGTGCACATAAAATTCATAGAATTGTTTTGTAGATACTATTAGGGCTGGGGTTAGAATTTCAGGATAGAGATTGAAGGTATGATCAATACACATGAGGCATTCCCAAAAAGAATGGGTAGGGATGCTGGATTAAATACCTAACCAAATTAAATTTGAATTTCAGATAAATAATGAATGATACATATTTTTAGTATAAGTATATTCCATATATATATATATATATATTTTTTTTTTTACCATGCTGTGTTTGATGCAAATATAATATGGGACCCGAAAAACTCATTCCCTTACAAATATCTGAAACAACCTCATGGAACAGGGTGGGGAAAAAAGTGCTGAGCTAAGTAATTTTTGGAAATGAGTGGAATCTCTAAGACGCAATGCAAGGTAAACTGCACATAAGCACTGTATTCTAGTTAGTAAATTTGTTTCCGCTGAAGATGTAGGTTAACAATTCTTATAGCAATATACTTATATACTGGAATTAAAGAAGTAAATGAATGGGCAATGGATGGTGAGAGCCAGGTTTCTCACTGCTGGACTGGGAGAAGGCTAGAAAGACCAACTGTTAATAGATCTAAGTTGAGGGCACTATTATGAACTCATGTCCACTTGAATACGGATGCTTACATATAGAAATACTTATAGATACGTTTATATACACAAGTTAGAGTACATACATACAGGCCCTTGCTTTGTCAGGTAGAGAACATTGAATGAAGGACACCCGAGGGCAATAAGCACATCTACCTCCCACATCCTGATTTCTAATACTGTTTTACAGTAAAAAACCAGGGTTCCTTGTAGAAATGGGTGATTATAGGATTCAGATAGGAATTATATAAGATGAACCTGACATATCTTGTAATACCTGTCATAAGGAAGTGCTAAACATTCTCTCGTTCTGTCTCTCTCTCTGTCACTAATGGGGTATGTCAAAGGGACACTGAGCCAACTGAAGGAGCTCCCAGTGATCAAAGCTGGAACAGCTTGACAAACAAACAAAACAGTATTGGATTATAACCCAAAATATAAATTCTGTAAGTCGACACTTATATAAGTGACTGAATAAATAAGTAACTGGAGAGGTGATACTTCTCCATGCAGAAATATTTCAAATAACTTCTATAGATACTCTAGCATCCTTACAGTCACTGAACAGGTTAGAAGCGCAACACTAGTCTCACTGGGTAAAATTCAAGGTGTAAATAGGGTTACATTCCATTTTGAAGGTCCTGGGGGGGGTGTGAATCATTTTCCTTGCCTTTGCCAGCTTTTAGAAGCCATCCACATACTTTGCCTCATGGCCCCTTTCTCCATCGTTAAAGCAAGCAACACTGCATCTCAGTATTCTCCTAAACCCACACCACTTTTTCTGACTCTACTCAACTTTTCAGGACACTTAAAATTAAGTGAGCCCAGCTGGATAATCCAAGATAATTTCCCTATTTTGAGGTCAGTTGATTTGTTAGTATATATAATATATACATATACATATATATACATAGTATATATATATACACACACACACACATATAGGTATATATCTGCATATATTTATTATTAGAAAATATTATACTGTTACTCTGTCCTGACTAGTTACTGTATTTAGAAACACTGAATTATAGTGATTGTTTTATCTCAAAGGATTTCTTAAATTTCTATATTAGCAAAGTTCAGTAGGAATAATTTCTATGCTAGTGAAATTTAGTAGGAATGATTCATCTACTTCTATAAATTTTTCTTTAAAAAAGGGGCCGTTTAAATTAAGGAGGGTGCCAAAAATCCACTCAATAACAGATATTAATATTTTTAAATGAGTCCATGGTGACTTTTGCCTCAAAAAATGAAACAATTGTTTTCCTCTCTAAGAATATTTCTTTCAATAATAGAATTTACATTTTTATTTCAGACTTGAAGTTAGAAGCTTCTGTATGAGTTTTCTTTCTCTCCCTTTCCACTAGGTCTGTAGTTCTGTTTAATCACAATGCATTTTGTTTAATATTTCGGTGCTGTTTATTCAGACACTTTAATTTGATTGTTTCCTTTCGTATTTGTCTTCACCAGGTGTTTCTTGACTGGAACGCATTTCCCACATGATAAAATTAAAGGTCTAATTAATGCCTTTAAGGACATTGGTGCACAATTCAGCACCTAATTTTCTGCAGGGGGCATATTTAGGTGTTTAACTAGGTGGAACCCTGTGCCAAAGATTTCATTTGCATACAGAGTCCCTTTTTTTTGGTCTTTGTAAACACTCCTCAATATAGAAACAAAGAACACATTCACATTACTTGGTATGCACTTTCCCAGCAAGCAGAGGAGTAGAGAAAATAAATATATCTAAGCCACATTTCATCAGAGCAGAAACAAAAATCCTATTAGATGAGGTGTTGAAATATGAGGTCCATTTCTTTGGAGCAGTGAGGATAATACTCAGCATTTTACAATGGAGGGGGACCTGCAAAAAGCACTGCATGAAAAAGGAATGCTAAGAAAAATCATGTCTGAAATGTAGAGGATCTTAAGAAAAATATGGCATCACATCAAGCACAAAAAGGAAAGCTAAATCACCACCAGGCAACCACTGGCAGAGAGCAGGCCAGGAAACAACACTCACTGATCTATCTTAAGGCTGCAAGGACCAGGAAACGGGCCATCGATATAAAGGCTCGGGCAATGTTTCTAATCTCATTTCACTTTCAATCTACTTTGAAACATAAATGCTGTGGATGCCTTATATGGTAGTATTAATAAAATATTTGCTTAATTATTAGTATATTAAGTCTATTAAAATTGTATTTCACCCCATGCCCTCAAAAACATGATGTATTGGGTATGGGGTTACAGTTTTAGCCCAGTTTCCACATTTCCTCTACAGAACCATAATCTTTATCAGCACTTCACTTTTGACATGGACAATAGACATTTTCTCAACATTGGTAAAATGCTAGTGTCAAAGCAAAAAATTATCCAAAGGAAAAAGTTAAGCAGACAAGGAAGACTTTACTCAATGATGCTGCAATAGGGCTAAGAGGTGAGAACTCAGTCTGAGACCAATTCCACTGAAATAAAGCTGGAGAGTTTTTAAGGACTGGTGGCAGGGAGGGGTGGAGCGGGAACTTACTGGCCATTGGTGTGGTTAGTGGACTTTCCCCAAAGGAAAAGTAAACATTCCTACATCTTCAGGACACAACATAGTTTTACAGCTTGGAGCAAGACACCCACAGAAATTAGACTTCAATCTTTCTTCCTACAGAAAGTGAGAGATAGGAGCTCTAATTTCCTTAATGTTTACATTTCAAAGGGAGGTCCAGGGGGTCCTTGAGAAAGACATTCCTGGGTTGCAAAACTGGCAAAGTAAATGTAAAAAAAATTACATCTCAAAGGAGCAGATAAATACTTTATAATCACAACTTTTCTAAAGAAAATTCTCAAAGACAAGGGAATTCAGTTGTCCAGAGTCAGGAAGAAATCTGTCTAAAGTTTGGTTAACTAGGGGGAACTTAAAGATGGTCTTAGCCACAGGCAAATACAACTTTTAAAGAAATCCAGCAAATCTACCCCTTCCAGTCCTATTGTTGCCCCTGTGTACCACCTAAATCTAAATTCTGGAGTCCCTGCTTTTTAATATCTGTTGTTAGAGTAACAGCTTCCTCTAAGATGTTTGTTCATAGTCACTTACTACATCATATTATATAATTACTGTATAGGATAGAGTAAGGCAGATTTTAAAATAGGAATCAGATATTAAAATGTAAATCATAATCATAATTATCAATAATGTGAATTTCAACATTTCATATGTTTGCTTTCCCTTCATTTCACACCTATCCATTGATCTAAAGGTTTTCTCAGAAACCCTAGGGTTCAGAGGATAACAGTGAGGAAATGTTAATTCCAAATTCTACCAATTCTCCAAATAATTTTGGGTGCCCTGTTCAAAATGAAAACAAAGGACCCGTTGTTAAAGATGATCTAGAATTTCAAGATTGCAACAATGGAACATTCAACCAAGTACAGGTCTCTTCTGAATAACAGTACAGGTCTGAATAACATGAAGATGGACCTGCTCAAACGCTCATTTTCCTGTAAGAATACTTTTATCATCCTCACCCAGATATGATTACCCATCCTATGAAACCTCATAACACTTTGGTCTTTTGTTTTGACCACGTATTATAAAATTTGTAAGCACCTCTTTTTCCCCTTACTACATAGATGGCATTTGAGAGCAGAGTACATGCCTAATTGCTCCCCCTTAACTGTGCAATACTTTTTATTTTGCTTTTGCTTTTTTCAGATTAATTTCAAAATAAGTAATACAGTATATGGTTCAAAAGCAAAATAACATAAGAAAAGTATATACTGCAAAGTTGTAGTCTCATCGTGCCCCATCCACCTTGTTTCTAACTCATCCCTCACTCCCATAGATTTGTTAGTTTAGGGGTATGTCCTTCTGGAGACTCTTTAAACAAAAGTGAGCATATATGAATATCTATTTCTAGTCCCCCTCTTTCTTATGAGAATGTAATATATTTTATTTACACACACACATATATATACACACACAGTGTTCTGAGCTTGCTTTTTCCCTTAACCATATACTAGAGAATGTTCCATATCCTACCTAGAGAATTTTCTATGTGCCATAGATTATTTAACCAGTTCCAAATGGATGGATACTTGAATTGTTTCCAGTCTCTTGCTATTACAAACAATGTAGCAATGAATATTATATACAAGCTATTTCATGTATGAATGCATATTTGTAGCACAAATGCCTAGCAGTAAAAATGAGAGTATAATTGTAATTTTGATAGTTTTTGTCACATCATCTCCAATGGAGAATGTAATATTTGACATTCAGTTCAACAGTATATGAAAAGGCCTTTGTTCCCCCACAACCTCATCATTGTATTTTTATCAAGTATTTGGAACTTACTGTTTTTCTATGCTGTTTAGCCTGTGGATGTTTATAACTGTTATATATTTATTATTAAATGTGTATCTTGTCATCTTCAAGTTTTCTCCTTTTTCTTTAATATATTTGGACCTAAATTCTACTGTATCTGATTTTAAGGATGCAGCCCAACCTACTTTTTTTTTTGCATTTGCTAGGTATATATTTGTCTTCTTTTTAACATTGATAAATTGTATTATTTTCATCAGTTACTTTTATTTAGATATGAGTTTTGATTTTTTATTTAGTTTGTATCTTTTATTTTAACTTGCAAGTTAAGCCCGTTTATATTTATAGAACCAATACATTTGAATTTAGTTCTATCATATTTTTTGTTTTCTGTTTCTATGTACATATATACGTGTCTGTATATATGTATGTGTGTGTGTGTGTGTGTGTGTGTGTGTGTGTGTGTGTGTGTGTCTTTTCCCATATATAATAACCTTGATTCCTTCTTTCTTCTGCCAGTCAGTATTATATTCTTACTGGATCGACGTTAACAACAAATTTAGCTTGAATCCTCTTATATCCCTTTCTCTTTCCTCTCTTTAATCGTGTAATTTTGGCTAATAAAATAAATAGTTATCCCTAATGTTTACTCTTAGATAGTCTTAAAATTTTACCACTTCTTTTTCAGCTCTAAATTCTATCTTCAATATTATATGTGGATTATACATAGATATATTACAGATGTCTAGGTACTCCAAATGAGGCAAATTTCATTTCTTTCATAACATATCAGTAGTTTAATCAGTCACCTGGCAAAATGAATAATAGCTACATCAGATTTTGTCATACTTGGCCCCACTTTTGCAGACTCGGAGATGTTTGTCTATAGCCTATATGATTGAAGGAGAGATTGGCTGGTTGTGAAATCTTGGTCTCACATTTTCTTTCTTTAGTACCTCGTGGGTGTTGTTCCACTGTCTCACAATATTGAGTGATGCTACAAAGAACTTGGATGTCAGAATAATGTTCATCACTTTACAAGTGATGTTTATTGTATTTTTCTGTCTGCCCAAAAGATTCTTGCTTTTTATAAGCCTAATACATTTTCTAGAATATGTTTCAGCTTGGTTAGTGTTTTGTGCCCTTTTAATATGTAGATTCACTTTTTTTTAAGGAAAATGTTTGAATTACATTAATTTTTTAAATTTATTACTTTAGTTTTCATCTTTGTGGTTTCCATTTGTGTGTAAGATCCATCTTCTTTGACTATATTCTGAATTTCATATTCTTCCTAATCACTAATCATTTCTATCCTCTCTTTTGCTTCATTTTGTTATTTTTTTTCAGTTTTACCTGACATACTCTTTCCAGCGCTTTTCAGGAGTCTGTTCTCCATCTTGCCTCTTTGAATTTAGATAATTTCTGAAACAGTTTTGCCTTTTTACTTTCTAAAATTATTTCCTACGTTTTAATGGTTTCTTCTTTCTGCTAACTAGCCATATCTTCTCTGAGTACTTGTATTTCTGCTTTGAAGACTTACTTCTTAGCCATGATTTCATTAAAGTCTATATATTTTTTAAAGTCACATTGAAGTATTTGGCCTATGCTTGTTACATGCCTTTCACATGAAACACTCTTCCAGTAAGTTTTGTTTTTATTCATTGGTGTCTGGATGCTATTATTCCCCTCCCCTTCTTTTTTTTTTTTTTATTTTAAATAATATCTCTTAGTTAAAGGAATAATGTATTTACACTTTTTATTACTTATATTTGAATTCATTGAATTTCCCTGGGTCATATATTAATATAACGTCATTGGAAGGCTGAAGGAGGGCCACAGACTGTATCATGTTTCTCTCTTTAAGAACTTCCAATCCTTTTGCTCTAAGGACACATTCTTCTTTATAAGATGGCTATTACGTGTGACCATGCACCCTTGACCTCTCACTCAAGATCTCCTCTGGATTGGGAGACCTCCCATTCTTAAGTTATCTCAAATGTTTGCCTAACAAAGGGGATGTTCTTTATTTTTAAAGTGTTCCCTCTGCTTTCAGAGGCATTCCTCTCTTCCATGAGTCAAACCTTGGACTCCAGACTCTTTCCACCTCCTCTTTCTCTGCTTCTGCTTCTCCAGATGTTGAACACTGCTTGATTCATTCTGCCTCCCAACACTTGAGGCTCAGAAATTACATATTTTCCAAGAGAGTATATTTGCTATCAACTGAGGCCCCTACACATACCCTGATCTTCCTAGCACACTGACAGAGAACAACTGTGGCTGCCCATACGAATTGTCCTGGGCTTTGTCATTTTTGACCATGCTTACATTTAAAGTAAACAGTGGGTCTCTTCGTGTACTAGTTTCATGGAAGAAGTTGTTTGTGTTTTTTCTACCTTTTTGTGTGATTCTGTGTAATTTCCAGACAAAAAAGTCAGAAAACTTGGGAATAAGCTGCCATTCTATTCCTACTGGACCTGGAGGTCTTCACTGAACCCTTGCTAAAACATGGTGGAACACAAGTTTCAGGAGAGGTTTTGTGATCTTAGCACTCAACCTGACTGAGAAAGCTGTTTTCAAAGACTAATAATCAAATGGAACTATAAGAATATCTTTATGTTCCTCTTATAAAATAATATTATCTCTATTCTTCTCAGTACTCTTCGTAGAAAAATAGGAAAAAACTGTAACCACAACATTAACATTTAAACTCACATACAGAAGCATAATTTCTTACTTGGATAGATTCAATAACCAACCTAATTTTAATGGGTTAGGTAGGTGTCTACATTTATAGTATCTAGTATAATTACTCTGACCTCTGGTTACACAGATTAATTCCCATGCAATCCTGTTAATGTGTTATTTTGGAGTTGAGGATAGCTGAGCAGTAGAGGACCCTACAATGGAGTGGAACTGCCCAGGCAACCTGTGGGAGCATAGATGGTCTTGTGCAGGAAGTTGGTCCCACCTGCAAAAGTTGATGGTGAGATCAAGCTAAAAGTAAAACTAAACATGAAAACAAACAGAACCCAAAAAAGTGAGTACAAATAAACTGAGTGTTAAAAAAAAAAAAAAACTACAATAATTGAGTGTCGTTTCTATGCCAATATGAGTTATAAAAGCTTCATTTTAAAGATAAAGACATGTAAATGCCAAGGGTTTCTCCCAGATCATCACCGCAATCAAAAGGCAGAGCAGAGACATGGGCATAAATAGTTTGTATTTCACAAACCAAGCCCTTCTTCCTCTTTGCCACCCTGGCTGTCTTCCAGAAGGCCCTGGAATAAGCAAGTTCCAATTTGGATCATGAAGAAAAAGAATGCTGTAATTCCATTTTATGTGGTGTTTTGTGAAAAACACATGTGTGGTTGGAGAAGCTGAAAGAAATAGGTCCAGCTGGTTAGTTTATAGGATTTCAAAATTGCATGATTAAAAATAGTCAACATCTTTCTCCAAACCTTTTTTGCTCTGTGTCCTCTTCCTCAATGAGAAACACCAGCATCTACTGTATGTATGTATGTATGTATGTATGTGTGTATTTTTTTTATTGAAGTACAGTCAATTACAATGTGTCAATTTCTGGTGTACAGCACAGTGTCCCAATCATGCATATACACATTCATTTTCATATTTTTTCATTAAAGGTTATTATAAGATATTGAAAATGGTTCCCTGTACTATACAGAAGAATCTTTTTTTAATCTATTTTTATATATAGTGGGTAACATTTGTAAATCTCAAACTCCCTTCCCACCACCTTTCCACAGTAACCATAAGATTTTTTACTATGTCTATGAGTCTTTTTCTGTTCTGTAGATGAGTTCATAGTGTCTTTTTTTTTTTTTTTTAAGATTTCACATATGAGTGATATCATATGGTATTTTTCTTTCTCTTTCTGGCTTATTTCACTTAGAATGACGATTTCTAGGTCCATCCATGTTGCTGTAAATGGCATTATTTTTTATGGCTGAGTAGTATTCCATTGTATAAATATACCACAACTTCTTTATCCAGTCATCTGTTGATGGACACTTAGCTTACTTCTGTTTCTTGGATATTGTATATAGTGCTGCTATGAACACTGGGGTGCATGTATCTTTTCAAATTAGAGTCTGAATATATACCCAGAAGTGGGATTGCTGGATCATATGGTAGGTGTATTTTTAGTTTTTTGAGGAATCTCCGTACTGCTTTCCATAATGGCTGCACCAAACTACGTTCCCATCAGCAGTGTAGGAGGGTTCCCTTTTCTCCACACCTCTCCAGCATTTATCATTCATGGACTTTTGAGTGACGGCCATTCTGACTGGTATGAGGTGATAACCTCATTGTAGTTTTGACTTGCATTTCTCTGATAATTAGTGATATTGAGCATTTTTTTCATATGCCTATTGGCCATTTGTATGTCTTCATTGGGAAATTGTTTAGGTATTCTGCCCATTTTTGGATTGGGTTGTTTGTTATTAAGTTGTATGAGCTGTTTATATATTCTGGAAATTAAGCTTTTGTCAGTCGCATCATTTGCAAATATTTTCTCCCATTCCGTGGGTTGTCATTTTGTTTTGCTTATGGTTTCCTTTGCTGTGCAAAAGCTTATACATTAATTAGGTCCCATTTGTTTATTACTGTATTTTAGAAGTCAAAACTAGAAGGTCATCTCTGACTCCTCCCCCACTCATATTGCCCTTTATATATGTCATCAATCTCTATTCTGATTTCCTTAAGAAGTCTCAAGCCTGGACACCTCTCAAGATCAACAGTCTGTGTTGTTTAAGAAAATCATCACTTCTGGATTAGTACAATAACAGTCCAGATGTCCCTGCCTCACTTGTGTTCTTCCTTGGTCAGACCATCTGTATCCAGTTCTTCACCCTGTAACTCAGAATGATTTTTAAAAGCTGGTTTGATCATGTGACTCTTCTATTTACAATCTTTCTCAGGATAAAATCCAAATGGTATAATGTATAACAAAGCTGAAAGTCTACCTCACACTCAGTGGTAAGGGAGGAAAAGTGAATTCAATGGTTAAGGGGTAAAGATGACCAGTTCAGTACTGGGCATCCTTAACTTGAGGTGCTTATGGGATATGCAGTTGGAGATGTCCATCTGGCATTTGGATATATGTATCTTCACTGGTCCTTCCTCTCAAATGAGAAAGAAACAAGGCCAATTTATTCACAGAAAAATACTAATCACATTGTTATCACCTATCCCGAGAGCATTTCTTTGCATTGAACAATTCATTCCTACACATAAATTAATTTCAAAATATAGAATCTCAAGCAGAGCAGAGTTGAGTCAGAAAGGTATTTTTTAAGAGTGGATCTTGGCCCTTCAAATCATGCTGCTGGTATATTTCACATATGCAGTAAGAAGTGCTGGGTTTAGAGAAACTGCTGGAAAATTCACCACGGCTGAAACATGCAAATCAGCACAGAATATTTGCTGGAGGGAAAGTCAGAGCAATGCCATTGAAGTATCTCATTGGTGCATATCTCATTGGTGACATCTTGAGCTCTGGTAATCAATTCCTATTTGAGATAAATGCATTTGCTTGTATCTCAAAAGACTAGATTCACAGGACCGTGATTAAGATATTTCATAGATGGTCTCCAAGGACTGTAAAAGACAGAACGACAGGAAATTTACTAAATCCACACAGCTAACCTGGAGAAAAGGTTAAGCGAAGTTCAGAATCCTCCTTTACAGCCTGCGCGTTTTGATAATGTCATAACTTTGTCTACCAATTTCCAGAGCTATGATCCATTGTAATGATATCTCTGTTAACAGGACTTATAAGAGGTGCTAATTCCTGTCCCAGAAAATAATGTCAGAATGTCTTTCCTCCATTGAATAGTCCCCTCCAAATATTTCAGAACCAGAGCTTCTCTGCTTAGGAAAAACTGAAAAGAAAATACCTGACAAGGTAACAGAGAATTGTAGGATTTTTGTTTAGAAGGGAGCACTACAGAATCTGCCTCAGAATAATGCACAGAAGTCCTAAGGGCTACCTACGTACGACATCTTTACCTCCGATTGTTTCTGTCCTAAATCATCGATAATAGAGGCCCTAGGCAGTGCAGAGTAAACCCTGAAGGTCCCTGCACACAGACGCTGAGGGGTATCATTTTCATGGTTCGGTTAACAAGAGAAGTAAAACGCATGCCATTATTTGACTTACTTAAAATGTATCCTTTTTATGTTTTAAGCTATCCTATCCCATGTATTTGCAATTATTCGACCCTTAGCATTCTCCTTGAAACTGTCGTCCTCTGCCTATTTCTCCTCTTGTTCCCTGTGACATTTTTTACTCCATAGCTTCAAGCTATCCCTCAACCACAAAGGTAGTTGAAGCAACATCCAAAAATACCAGCTCCCAGGAGCTGTTAGTTCTGTGCTTAGAGTATAAAACGGGTCTCAAGCCTGGGTAATAACTGAATTCATGAATCTCAATTCCCAGATGACATTAATAGCAGCATAGAGCAGGAAGCCGAGTTATGTTAATTTCTGCAGGTAATGCGTGAAAGCAGATAGAGAAAGCTTGAAAGGTCAACATCTGCTGTCATGCAGGAGTGCTGCAAAATGTGATTGGCCAGTAAATGTCAACACCATGTTCTAAAATCTACATGCCACCCTTTCAATTTAATCTTAGCTTGCAGCCCAGCTCACATAAATGCAGCATGTTTCAAAAGCCCTTGAATTCTAAAATGGAATTGTATGATTGCATTCCCATGGCAATAAGACACCTGTAAATTACAAACTTGTCATTTAATCAGCATAAATGTAGGGAGTTTGTGCAACCACTGTGAATTTTTTTCTTATCTATTTTCAGGGGCGGCTGAAGACCTCTTAATGATTATATACCATAACAGACTGCAGGTCTAGCTGTTGCCATGGCATTATGTACTTCTTTTCTTTTAAAGAAGTGACTGGAATGTAGACCAGATAATGAATCTAATTGATTGTCCTCTGCTCCACACAGATATGCTCTATATTCTCTCCCTTTTGTGCTCTTCCTCCCTTTCACTCCAGATTGGATTCACGGGTACATATTTGTTCAGTGACAAGAACAGCTCTCGTACAAAGCAGCCCCCACCTAATGAAAAGAAATAAATATAAAATGATCTGCTTTGAAAAATATCTATAACAAAAAAGTGTATGTATAAAGAGCATAGAAGAAAAAATTTACCTTTACCACACAAACTGTCAGATTAAATCAGTGAGGAGAAAGACAATGTATTTTTCTTTAAGAAGGTAGTATACGGTCTATACACTCATTGTGTCCAGGATTATGCATAAGTTCTCTTTAACTAAATGTGGACTGCATTAGTCAATCTGAAACTTTCCACATATTCAAATTCAGTTAATCATCAACATATTTGATCGGTAACTAGGTTTTTAGGTTATAATTAATTATTATTAATGTGTGTTTGCCAACTGGAAGCCAATTACAACACAAGGCACAAAATTTAATACAATTCACTGTTACTCTCACAGTATTTGCAAATTGACCAAAATAGAATTTTTAATAGAGAGTTTTAGTTTAGGTAATTATTTTGGATGGAATTTAAAATATTTGGCTTCAGAGTACATAGTCTCATTTTTACATCTGTGAAAATGACGATAAATATATTTTAAAAAGAGGCCTTTTTCTTTCTCTTTAAAAGGAAATGGATACAGGCAGGCATCTGCTGAGTTGCTGTTTAGTATCTACAAGTTAGCTAGAATGTAAATGATGTGCTCACATTTAATATGTTACATGCCCCTACTAGGGTTTACAAAGGTTTAGATTTTTTTTTTTTAAAAACATTGTTTTAAGAAGGAAAAGGACCCCATTATTGAAAATAGTGAATTATCACATAACAGCTCTTTGATTTTACTGACAACTTAAAATACAAGTCTGAGGCCTGCTTATGAACATGCGAAATATCATTTCCTCTGTTTTAGTGATATATTATCAAAGATGAAGTACCAGTTAAAGATGCTTACCTTTTATTCTGCTCACACACTTGTTAAGCAAATATACTACTGGGCACAGCTTTCTACTTTCTATCATGAACTAGTCGGGAAGGTGTTTAATAATGCTAAGAAACTTACTAATCCAAGCGTGGAGGTGGGGTGTTAGCCCCCTAATGTTGCCTCTGGGAGCCTTGGCAGTGTGGCCCAGACCAGTTGTCTTGTTGTCAGTTTATGTCTAATTCAAGAGTGTAACTGACCAGTGAGGAATTTACCATCTTTCCATGTTTAAACTAGGAGATGTTATGCAGGTATATACATAGTTCCGTGGATCAACAGTGTCACATTTTATAGTAATTTGAATGGATCTATACCTGGGACACAGAGTGAGTGGACCAATGATCACTATACAATGATGTCAGCAAAATATCGTCTAAGGTGAACCAGATACAGCCATACTAGTCAATCTGGTAAAAACTTTGACCTTCAATTTAGCAATCAAGGGTATGCTGGCCCTCTAACTCAGAGGAACAGGGCAATTTCAAAACTGAAATTTAATCTCTCAGCAGGTTGATCCCTTCAGTGCTTGGGGAGGTCGCCAGGGCTGGCACTGTTACCTCAGTGACAGCATCAGACTTGCTACCTAGAAAGCAAAGTCTAAGGCTGAACTCAATCTCCCCTAAATAGATAATTTTAAAAACAAATGTCTTCTCATTAGAATATAAACTAGACACCAGGACTTAGATTTATGTCCTCTCTTAAGATTTAACCTTGGTGCACTTCTTAAGACCCTATTTCAAATGAATGGCAGGCACTACAGGAAACCATTTAATTCAGAGTTTTTGATCATTGTGCTGTCTTTCCTTCCCCACATTCAGTTTTCTCATGGAGGATTCACCCATGGGGTTTTTACAGACTGAGCTGGCAAATGTGAATTTTCAGCAGTTCCAAGTAAAAGCACAGTGTAAGTGACATGTTTTATCACTCTTCCAAATGAAAAGGTGCACTGAGTCCCATTTGTCACCAGAAGCATGATCAGTAACTTGGTTATCTTTTCCCCTTTTTGCAAAGTGACTATTGGAAGAAATTCTACTGAATTTGTGACTTTTAAAGGAGTTATGGGTTAATTGTCTTTAAAGAAATTATGAAAACATGCCAGTTATTGAAATTACCAGATACAGCCTCTACGTGTTCTTCCCTTGAAGCTGAATGCTTATTGATAACACTGTAAAACTTGATCTGAAGTATTTTCAGTGTAATGGTTTATTATCAACTGAGTACCTCATATCTCACACATCCCCAATACTTTCCTACATACTGGTGATTCCTAAATTTGTATTATCTCTTTGTTCAGTACCGTCATAAAACATCCACAAGAAATCTTTATCCTGATATCTTCCGGGAACCTCACACTCACCATATACAATGAAATTAAGTACTTTTTACCTTCCTCTCCTTTAACTGTTGTCTCACTTACTGATACTGACTTAACCTAAGGCACCAAACTGGAATCATCATTGATCCCTTTCTGAATGGTAGCAGATATTGGCATCAGAAATCTGTTTATAACTTATCCCCTTTTCTCCATCCTTCTGCTTTAGACCAGCAGTAGTCCAGAGAGATGATGATGATGACTGCTACTGCAAAAACCCCTGGGGAAAAATGGGAAAATAACCACTGGAAAATACATACTTCAAAGGCATAAAAATCTCTACTCAATTTCTGAAACAATGTTATAAGGGCATGAAACGGTTGATAAGTACAGTAGGACTATAAGTTTATAATACAATCATGAAAGAGCACTTTAAAGGGAAGCCAAGTACAATCCTATTCCAGTAATCAAGTGCTAAATGAAGGCAGGGAGAGGAAAACTCCCAGGCTAACGTCCCTGTAGTCTTATTCAAAGTTCCTGAGTATTGTAAAGCTAAAACCCAGAGTCATAACCTTGGTTATAACCTCAGTAGCTGATGACTACCATCTCATGGCTGTAGTCCCTGGCATTCATGTCAAGTAGTAGGTAAAATACAAGTACATTTTTTAAATTTACTTTTCTTCTTAACACTCTTCTTTCTTCCTTTCCCCCCACTCATCATTCCTCTCCTTCCTCTGTGACTCATCTGAACTGTGCCCTTTTAGAAGAGCCCTTTGCCCATTACCTTCTTCCTGCTCCATTTCCCTTCTATTGTTTCTGAGATTTATTTAGTTCTCTGCTAATGTCACACAGCAGGCTGGGAGCCTACCATAATAGAGGACGTGAGAGCAATGTATAATATTTACATTTATTAGTGGTGACTGGATATAATGCATGAGTTCAAAAGCAGGCGGGAATAGAATCTATGTCCAAGCAAGAAGCCCATTTGGCAGCTTATATGATACATGTATCATTGCTTGTTCCACTGTATAGGGTATTGGCTCTTTTGTTAACACAATTTCTGGAGTAGTGAGTGAGAGTTAAAACCAGACATATCTAAGCAGTGATGATGAGATTAGGCTATCCAGTTCTAAGACTGAGTACTGTTTACTATTTTCTTTTTTAAACTCATGAAATGTAAACAGACTAGTAGTGTTAGTTGAACAGCTCATCACAAACCTACTTCTTTGCAACTTTTTTATATAAAATAATCACATAGGATGCACATAGAGAAAAATGACAGCAGCACCAACATCTGACTGAAAGGAGGAACCTGGGTGAAGGTCTTACCTTATAAGCGTATCATTCTAAAGAATTAAGCAATTGTTTACAATCCACAGTTTTGACAATGAGACTTCTTTATTCAGAATGTGTTTAAGGGTCGTCCACTTTCCCATATTTCTTTGTTAGCTCATTATATGTATTTCCCCATTCACTAAATAGAATATTAAATTTATTTTACAAAATAAAATTTGATATTGCAATGTTGAATATCTCTCAGCAAACGTGCACAGACTCGCGTGCACATGCCAGCCTGAACATGAAAAAAGAGCAGAGATCCTAAACCGTCAAAGTGCTATTAGTTACATGTTTAATCTACTGTAGTTTAGAAACATTTTCAAGAATCCTGCTCCTTTCCTCATCCAGCAGAGAAGATTGAATGGGTCTCCTAACTCTACTGATGATAAGGAGGCAAAGATAAACCAGAGAAGTCATTCTTGCCTTTAGGGATTCACCTCGTAAATTGCTGCTTAAAGAGTGCTGTCAATAAGTTAACTTCCTTACTGTCGGGAGCAATTCTCTACTGGCGGTAAGATGGACAAGATGACCTAATAGATCTTTTTTCATCTCAGGATTCAAAGTTTCTTTTCAAGGAATTGTGATTAGAGAATAGAAACAATGTTTAGAGCCTATCCAGAAATTTTTAATTTTAAAAGAACTTGTATTTTTTTATGCTCTTCCTTTAGTGAACTGGTTTAAAATCTCTGAAAACAACCTCCTTTACTCACATATTGCATTGCTGTATTTATTTTTAAAATAATGACAATGGTTAAGAGATATTCTAGGTCTTAATACTATAGGCTGAAGGTTTCCTCTTGACCCCTTTTTTTCTCCTACCGCCCTCATTACCTGAAAAGAAAGATTTTTCCTCTTCCATTTCTATATCTTTTAGCAGAAAGACACAGTGAAATGGTTAAAAGCACAGGTTTTAGAACCATTTTGGGTTATTAAATATAACTCCACCACCTATTAGCTATGTGACCTTGGACAAGTAATGCCAACCTCTCTTTGACTCAGTTTACCTATCTGTAAAATGGAAATAGTAGCAGCAACTACCTTACGGGACAGTTGTGAGGGTAAAATGAGTTAACGTGTAAAGTTTTTAGATGGATACCTGGCATATGCTAAATATTATGGGAGTGCTTGCTTCTGCTGCCTTTATTATTATGATGGTTACTACCATGGCAGTTCTTACTAAATGCACTGTTCTTAAGAATATTAAATTATTCTTTAATTACATATATTACATATATATATAATCAGTTTCAGAAAGCATGCTGCATTAAGATTCCACATCAGATAAATAACTGAGTGGTTTTTGTATTGTCCTAAGTTATGGATGGTAATAATGGAGAAATAGGAAAGTTTCAAATCTCAGAGGACTTTGTCATTGAAACATTGAAGTTATCTTGTCTGTTGAGGGACATGATGAGTGTGGACCACCGTTTCTTCTCATATATTGTGGCACTTCTCAAATACTGTGGCTAGGGTTATTGAAGACATCAATGCTGAGAATAAACAAGATTCAATTGGCTTTGGAAAGATTGTATTTTGAAGAGTTTGGTGGATGCATTTCAATTAAATCAATACATTATTTATGATGATTTACAAGAACTTTCTACACTTCAACTAACTCTAAACTGAGTTGATTACCAGAACTGAAATTTCATTTCCTCTCTGAGTCCTTCCTCGCTAGCGCTAATAGGAGTATGGCTCCCATTGCGTTCTCAGAGCTCACTATATTCCCAGATGCAGAATTTATGTACAGTGTTACCTTGTTTAGAGACTCAACTTCTCATCCAGTAGACTGTGAACCACTTATGAGTAGTAACATTTCCTTAATCTTTGTAATTCTTAGCATCTAACACCCTGCTTAGTGTAAAATAGGTTTCCAGTATTTGTTGAACAAATGCATGATTAAATGTCATCTGTCACTCAACATGGATGTTTAAAACTACTCATTCCCCTAATATGATGTTATGTTTATGGTCCTCTGTCCTCACATCTTTTATTGTTGAGACAAAAAAAAAAGTGAAATGGTAGCATAAGACTTAGTAAATATTAATTTGTTACAGAACTGGGATTTGCCTTTCAAATTCTTCAACTTTCACAAATCCAACATAAAAATCACATTTTCAATGTATTACAATATCTGCTTAATCCTGAAAGTAATTTCTGTTGTGGCCGTATAATTTTGTGTTGTAAAATCGTTTGTTAAAATGATTGAATCAGAGATCTGGGTATATATGGACAAAATCAAACTATTATTAAATGCATTTCATGGTGCATAAAATATATCAAATGCACAATTTGCGTTTTGAGTTTCCTATATCATTAATGACCATGAGTTTACTATAGCCTATAATTATTTTGCTTACTCATTTGAAAGATAAAATGAGAAAAATTATGTTCTTCCAGTACCTCCTTCCCTTTACTCTCAAATACTAAAAAATGGTTCTTTAGGGTGCAAATAATTAATTAACATATATTTCTACATGTTGTCTTTGTTGGAAAGAAAGCAAATTTCAAAATAAGGAAAGACTTGGTTAAGGAAAATTTCTCTTCATACAGAATTCTTTCCAGCCTCACGTATTGGAGAGGAAAAAATGCCTGAGAAAAACCTTCCTATCTTTGCCCCTAAGGAAATAAAGTTACAACCACAGTCACCTAATTTAATAACTTCTCTTATTCCTTTCATGGGGCATCGTGTAGGTGGATTGGTTTTCCTCATTTTTATTCTTTTCACTGATTCTTTTTTAGCCTCTGATTCCCTATTGCTATCTATTGAAAGGTACACGATTGCAATTTTAGCATTAAATTTCTCTCTCATACAGCTTGTCTCTTTTTTCCTCATTGATCAAAAGCTATGTGCCAAGTCAGTGAGTTTAGTTCATCTCTTTATTTGTTTACCTTCATTTTTCATAAAGCAGCAACAATTAAACCAACACAACACTTCAACCTTCCTTGTGATATAATTAGATGAGTAATTCTTATGAAGATCTGCTTATTATTGATTCCTTTCAACTTTTCCTCTTTTCCCCCATTCTCACTAAATCCTACTTCACTCCCCCAAAAGTTAGCCACAACAGAAGTGGGACATCTGCTCAGAAAAACATTTAGATTGCTAATGATTCTTTTTAACATCTGTTACACTGCTACTGAACAGTTGTTGTTTCTTTAAGGAGGCTCAAGGGACAAGACCTATGTCACCTTAATCGTGGGTACTTTTTGGAAGTAGTGAGCCCTATGCCTTTGGGAGCTATCCAGAACTACTATTGTGTACAGACATAAACTTAGCGCTTCTGGTCTTAGATTTCTTCTGTCCACGGCCGTATTTCTAGTTAAAGTAATTTGTATCTGGTTGTTGTAATACTTGGTAGTTGGGTTTTTTTGTTTTTTTGTTTTTTTTGTTTTTTGGTTTGTTTGTTTTTGTCGTGTCATTTCTTTGTTCATTACAGTTCTCTTTTAAAGAGAAACGCTATTAAGCATAAAACGTATCTTGTATCTCCTATTGAATTGGATGTGAGCTTTTTATCAAAAAAAATTCAAACAGGCTTTGATACCAACAACTCAATCTGTATGATAATTCACAATAAGGAATGAATTGAGAATATGGGCTGGGACCAAACTTTTGATTTTCTTTTCAGCAAATGCATGTTTACTTATTCACAGAGACTTTGCATAAGAAATAAAAAAAGGATTCCTTTTAAATGTGTCCTCCCAGGGTATCCTGGAAATACTCTCCTGTCCTCATGCTGCAAAAAGTAATGTGTCTCACACATTCAGACCACAGGGGCCAGAAATTACTGGGGAGACAAAATGTGGTTTATGTATGAGTTACATCTCTGGTAATTCAAAAGACTGGTAAAAAAAAAATGTAAAAGCAATTTTAGGAAGTCAGGTTTGGCTATCAAAGAAACTGGTATCTGAAACACAATTTAAAATAAGTATTTGATGATTGTGTTTTGCTAAGTCATTTTCCATGCAATTTTAGATTAAGCCAAATTTAATATCTGACGGAGTTGTCACTTGACTTTTATTTATTAGCTGATCTGTTCTTCCTAGGAATCCAGATAGATAGATATGTAACAGATAATAGGTAGATGGCAAGCTTCCTCATATTCTGTGCAATCTTACTATTTTCCATTGTCTTTCATCTGCAAAAAAGCCCTATTGCAACCTCTGGTGGATGAATCAATTATAATACTGGTGCAAAGAACCTAATATCTGTATAGAAATTTATATGACTATAAAGAATATCTCTTATTTCACATAAAAAATCAAAACACTAGTATCAATGATGTAAAATGGAGGTTGTTTTTCCTCTGACATCTTGAGACAAATACTGTCTCAAAAAATATCTTTTTTAAACCACTTAAGAAAATCTAAAGTAAAAAACAACAACCACAGTCAAATTAACTCAGCTGCCAGGGTTCATCCACTTTTGACTTTTCACTTAGCTATAACTAGGTGGGGATAAGGGCTCTGGTAGTTTGTTAAGGAATTTATTCATAAAAGTAAATTATCTGTTGTTTGCTGAACCAATTAAATGATGGCTGACCTGGTGTAAGTTTTTTCTGAGATGTATAATGCAATGATCTGTTAGGGCATGGAATTTTAGAACTAAATGTTTTTGCTCCTTTCTTAAATGTTGTTCAGTAGGTAATATGCTACTTGATTAATAAGAAACTGAAATTTAAAAATGTTGTAGATGTTAGATGTTAATTGGCTTAAGAGAAATAATGATATAGCTTAAACAGAGGATGCATTCATGTAAAAAGTAGCATAGAAGAGACTAGTACAAACCAAAATATGACAATCCTATCCCTTTGTGGCTAAGTCTAGGTCTGAGATTCCCTGATTCCAAGACCACCATGTTTTTCAAGTACGTTGAAATTGTCCTTCATAATTGAGTTTTTGTTCAGTTACATAAAATGAGATTCCTATATGGAAAGTTTAAACACTTGGACATTTCATTGCATTACTTTCTTAAATTTTTAAGATACAGTGGTAAACTTTTAGGTTAAAATGAATATAAATCTCATTGTACAGTCTCACCTCCATCATGTCACGTATACTTCAGCACAAAGCCATTCTAGTTCCTGTCCAGTGAGGTGTCACCGTTAAAACATGGGAGCCTTCAGAACAGTCCAACAAAGTCTGATTCTATTTCAGGCTGTTTTATTGTCTTGACTTCATGATTTCCAAGGCCCTTCTTTCTTTTTTTTCTTCCTTTCTCCCTTCCTTCTTTTTGCTTCCTTTTTACATTTTCACATATTTGAAATTCATATGCATCTTACCATTAATGATGAATCATATTTTAATAAATAACATTTTTTCTTAGTTAACATAAAATAGTGGTACATCTTATTATTAATGACATCTTAGGGTCAATAAACATGGTTCGTGGGTACCAAAGAATATGCTGAGTTTAGGAAGAACCCATTGGGCAGCGTATGTGCAATGCTTCCTTTTAGGTAACAGGCTACACTTGATGCTCTTTATCCTTCCTGAGTTTCCAAGAATCAATCCTAGCCACTCACTAAAATGTTAAAGTTAATTGCTTTTTTCCTTCATTTTCTACCAGCCATTTTCCCAAATAATGTGTTTAGGAGAGAAAACAGTGGCCCAGGAATGACTATCTCTGCTAGATTATGAGACCACAGTGCTCAGTGATTTTGTGGAACATTAGCTACGAGATACTCGCAGCATCCCAAATCACCCAGTATATGCTCAAGTGGCATTTCATTGTGTAAATAGATTTTATCCATGTATCTCAAACTTTTAAAATATTCACTCAGTCCAAAAAAGTTCTTTAATATATAAACGTAACATTCTTTCAGACTTTAGACAGCAAAAACTATGCTTGAGACCTGTGCATTATTTCATTTGAGCGTCTACACTTCCATTCAGCAAAGCATCAATTCCATGGCCTTAGGCACCACTTTGTCTTTCTTATTCCTACTGTTATCATTGGGAGAAAAAAAATGGACAAAGTTATGTAGGTGATACAGTCCTGGGTTTGTTGTCTATGTAGAACTCAGTAGGCTAAAAAGCCACGTTTGGGTAAATCTTTCCAGAAACTCTGACATCAGTAGCAATGACAAGACTTCCATCCATTTGCCCATTCTTTATTCACGTGCAGCAGAAGGCAAGAAATTGAAATTGGCAAGCCAATTTATGCCTTTTCTCCACCCCTGTGTCTTTTTATTCAAGAGATATGGCGGCCCTTTCCAGTTAGCACCACTCAGGATCCCATGGGTGTGTCACTGTCACCTTGGTGAGTCTCTGCTGCCTTGAGATGTCTCATCTTGCTAGCCTAGGTGTCAGGTACTCCATCTCAAAGGGCATGTGTGTGTTGGTGTGTATTTACAACCCCGACATACACACATAACATTGCCAAGTTTGAATCCACTATTTCAAAGTGAATTTAATAATCACACACCACACAAAGCATAACTAGTGCAATCTATTCAAACACAAAGCAGGCAAAAGCAATAGAATTGTATGCAGTGGCCCTGCACTGTATTTATTCTAGAGTATTTTAAAGCAGTATTTTAAAACTCATTTTATTCATTCAACTTCTTAGAAAGGTCAAGATCATTATATATTTTCCTAGGATTGTTTAATTTATTGTTCCCATTTACACAGCTGCCTTCATTACTATTCAGATATAAAATGATAGGAAAAAATTTATGGAGGGAGGCTATCTTCAAAACATTCATTAGTACAGAGAATTTGTATTACTCATTATCATCTGTACAAAATGAGGAATGTTTTAGTAGAAATTATATTCAAATGGTTTACTTATAGTCCCTGAAATAGTTTGGAAAAGGCACTAAGGTTTGGCAAGGAATAAAGAAAGCAGATAAAGAAATTACTATTAAACCACTTTCTTTCTCTATATTTCTTATATTTGATCCTCAAATTTGAGTGAAAAGACATTCCCATTCTCAAGCCTCACATATTAGCAACAAAGAATAAGTAACCAATGTTATTTCATTCAAGTTTAAAGCAAGCTTGTTTTATGTCTTTGTTCACACTGAGCTGGGAGGAGGGAAAAAAAAGCAAAGGCCAGTTCCTAAGCCATTTAAACGTTTTACTCCCACCTTGTGGCAGTGTGCTGCATGGCTAGCTTTCCAAATTGGAGACCTCAGAATTTCGGTTTAAAATGACTTATTTTCATATCATCTTGACCACTGATGAAAATAAGATTGATTAGGTAAGGGGCTCTGTGACTTACCAAATACGGAGGTCTGTGTTGCAGGGCTTCGGCAGCATGTAAATCAGCAGAGAGGGATGTGAACAGTGCTACAGAATAAAGGGGCTTCCGTTCTCTCCCTTGGATATAGAATTGAAGAAATTTTGCAGGCTCCTCTTTTTGACCAACTACACTAATATGCTTTGTACATCAACACCCAAAGTGTCTTTAAATATCAAAGAAATTTCACAAGCCAAATTTAGAGTATTAACAAAGGCATCACAACTTTTCATCTTCTTTCTTTTAGCATTAAAAAATACAAAGAAACATGTATGATACCTACAAAAATAGACTACACAAATTAAATTTTCCACGGAAGTACAAAAAAGGTGAACTCAAATGTGCATTTACACAATTTTCTTTCTCTTTTTCCTTTTTATTTCTGTGGACTGAGAAATATATGGAAGGGATACATTTGGCTGGTAGCTTAGAGAAACAGATCTGAGAGTGTTTATTTCTTTAGACCCCTGCTTATCCCACATTTTACTTCCTCAAACTCTTGGCCAAAACTATACCTGTCACATTCTCTTCCAGATTGATGTTAAGATCTCTCTCTAATTGAGTTTAATATCCACCTTTATGAGAAAGTACACTCACCTTCTCTCACCTAGAATAACATAAAAGCATCTTAGTGTCAGGATGAAACAGGCCTGGAATCAGGTCTTTCCACTGCAGCCAGGGGCGTCTTCAAAGCCAGCTGTGAGTCCTGCCCTGTTGTGTGTCATCTTGGCCTGGCCATTTCTGGAGCTAATCAGCTTTACAGTTTTCAAAGGCTCTCCCTGCCAAAAGCTATGCTGGTCTCAGCTCGATTTAACTTAAGACTAACAGCTTCTGTCTGAAGGTTGCCTTCACACTTAACAAGATTTGAGCTTAGGGAGATATAGTTAAATGGGTTTTATTGTTTCAGAAACATAGGAAAGTGTGAGTAAGGCATTAAACTAATTTATGAAACAGAATTCCTAATTGATTTGAAATTGGATAGTCTCTGTTTTAAAAAGTGTTAACAAATATATTAAAACAACTATCTGTACGATAAACAATGATGTATATATATATACAGGTATGTGTATATATATACACATGTATATACAACACATACACAAATACATACATGTTTCTACTCTTCCCAACATTTGAGGATCATAGCTAATAAAAATGCTGTGCTATCTGTATATTTCAGTCCTCAGAGTCTAGATCATATAATAATTAAATTTTGCTTTTCATTCAGCTGTAATATTTTTTGTCCTTCAAAGATAAGTGATAGAAAGATGAGTTTTTACTGATTGTTATTCACTACCAATTAATGTGTATTAAATCACAAAAATAATTCATTCTTATCATCATAATTATCTTCATAATCTCTTATTTAAAAACAAGTTAGACATTTAAAACTGCTTGACTGGAATCTCCTTCCATGTTTATAAGTGATGACATTAATTTCAAAATGCCAGCCATATAGCTGTTCAAGTTGAAGATGTACAGGGATTAAACAATATTCAAATGTTTCCAAGATCACTTTATTTTACATGCCATGTGCTACATAACTTATTTCTCAAATCCTAAAAATATACAGTAGTGCTTTCCTATTAAACACCTTTAGAGACAGAAAAAAATAGATACCTCGTATTTTTCTCTTACATTTGTTTCTTTTGTATGTGAAGGAAATTTTTTTCTCTGTGAAACTATTACTTTGAGTTAGGAACCAGTCACTCTGTATATCTCCTCACACTCTCCACCTGCATCTTTATATGAATGTCTCATCTGGGAGAATTTGAATTTTGTTTATCGATGTTGCATTCGTAACTGACTGCATGTTAAACCAGCCTGCCATCCCTTTAGGAGGTAAACTGCAGTAATAAATGAAGTAGAAATTCTTTATTCCTCATCTGGCACAGGTCATTAGTTTTCCCAGGTAAGGAGATATTTGCAAGGTTGCATTCCAATCTTGATTTTCTTTTCTTTCTCAAGCCCTAGGTTTGTTTTTTTTTTTTTCCCCAGTGTGCAATCGTCTCCCATTTACTATATTGTTCTATCCATTTAAAGTTTAATCTTAAGAGTTCTCAAAGAAGACTTAGGAAAGATTTTTTTCTTTTTACTTTGGGTCAAAATGCCCTAACAAGATGGACAACTGCTGAAGTCACAAGTAAATCAAAAGCATCTTTTACCTTTTATAAATATTAAATAGTGAAATGTCTCTGGATCAGACTGGGCTTATCCAAAATGGAAAGAATATGTTCCTTACTTCTGATCAGAAGTAGAGTTCACACTCAAAATATCACAGACAGTTCAAAATCAAATTTTACTTTTGCACTTTTGTCTTATATAGACAATTGTAACTCAAGATAATTGCCAGTGGTTTTGTATCCCTAAATGTATTACCTTAATTTTTTTATGATTATACATGGAGAATATGTCATTTTAGAAAAATTGGAGAATGAGGACAAGGAAGCGAACAGCAGCAGCAATGAAACTATAGCCTAGAGAGAAGCGCTGTTCTGTGGTATTAAATTCTTGTAGGTGAAACTTTGTCAGGCTTAGTTAGTGCCTCTGGAATCCATTGCCCTGACAGGACTGAAAAAGCCATTTGGATTAAGAGGAAGAGAATAAGTTCCATTATCCTGTGACTTGAAACTGACTACATGTTTACAGTCATACTGGGGGGTTTACTTCATGCTGTATAATTTATTAAGGAGAAAGAACAGCACAGAAACACACATACACACACACACACAAATCCAGATGTACCCCACTCTAACTAACCTAGTGGTGTCATGGACTACATATCTGTTTCCCCCTCAAGATACATAAGATATATTTGGAGGTGGGGCCTTAGGGGAATAATTACGAGGTCACAAGGGTAGAGCCCTCATGATGGGGTTAGTATACTTACGAGAAGAAAAAGAGACTAGAGCCCTGTCTCCCCACCCCAACTCCCACCATGTCGATACAACCAGAGATGGCTGTCTTAAACCAGGAAGAGGGTTCTCACCAAACACCGAATCTGCCAGCACCCTGATCTTGGACTTTGCAGCTTTCAGAACTGTGAGAAATAAATGTCTGTTGTTTAAGCCACTCAGCCCAAAGTCACCAAGACAAAGTGGTATTTCAAATTCTAAGAGCTAATGCCATGTTAAAAATTGTTCACAGATTTGTCATAGTCTTAATTTCCTCAATTTCTGTTTAGTACATTTAAAAGTCTCACTTTTTTGGTATAATAGAACAAATAATTTTATTTAGCAAATAAATGAAATAGTGAATTTTACAGCTTGGAATACAGTTTTATTCTCGGACTCATTCAACATTATTCCAAAAAATTTTTGTTTAATATGATTTTTTTTAAGCAAAATTTATGAAATGACTACTGTGGGCTAGGCATGTTACTTGGAGAATATAAGAAAATTATTTTCCTCTCTAAATTGTTAGAATGTAGGTAGGACTCGTAAGAGGTAACTGAAAGTTGTTATAAAGTAATGTCAGGATTACAAGAAAATTATGCACTGGTTTGTTAAGGTGATACGGAAAAGGAGGATATGTAAAGGAAATGTAAATAGCACTGATGGGTAAAGGTCGTGGTGTTCCAAGTGACACCTGCCAACTTCCTCAGTTTTCAAATACCCTTTAGAATTTTTTGTTTGTTTGACACAGTTTTAGTAAGGAAGTTCTTTTCAAACAGAAGAAACAACAGAACACAGCCATCTTACTGGATACATATGCTTATTTTTATGCAGTGCTACCAAGTGCCAAATGACCTGAGTCTTCTTGTGAACTTCTTCAATAGAATAGTGCAACCATTTTTTTAAGCCCCTAGCTTAAAATGTGGTATTACACATATGAGGTATTTTATTAAGAAAAATATAGAAATGAAAACTTTTTCCATGTCTGCAGTTTAAAACTTTGTCTACACAGGCCAAATGGAGTAAAGATTTGAGTGAAAATATATTGAGATCATTTGATCAAGGTAGAAATTCTTTCCATGATTACTCTAGTGTAAATACAAGCCACTTTGACCCTCTGAGGACCAGAACTGTCTGCATTATCTTAGACTGAAACAGAACACTGTGGGAGATCTGAAAAGGCAATTGAAACCACAGTGGGGAAACTTGTTATTGGATTTTTTTTAAATCTCATGCCTTGTGACACACTAGCATTTGAGAAGGTCAGCCTTGTTGAGGCATGGATACTTTAATAACAAGTATCTCTTCATAACAAACTTCACTTGATACTGTAATTGACTTCACATCTGTGAGATTTTTATTACTGTGGATTTTCATCAACACTTCACCCAACGTCCTAACTTGCCAATGAATAATGCCTGGTGAGTATCACAGACCTGAGATTACAAAGTGGCTGCGTGGTTGATAGCCTCTGTTATAGGACCATTGGCGATATATGAATACAATACAGAAAATTCATAAGACTCTTGTATTTGACCCTGACAACAGTTACCTGTTAATATCACTGTGCTACTGGCAAAGAATTACTTTTCCCTCCCTGGCATCTTCATGAGTGATTTTGAATTCCTACAGAAATGAACTAAGACCTCAACTTTTGAAAACTCATTGTAAGAAACTGCCACATTATTGTAAATTAAACCAGTTTTGATTAATTCTCTTTACAATATTGCTTAAAAGGTTCACATGAATTAGAAAGTAAACCCTCTCTTTAAGATCAGATTAGAAAGATGAACAGAAGTTATGCAGTTGAGTTAAAATGTCAAGTTTTCTTTTATAGAGACTTTCTCTTATGCAGAGTCCCCATTACAACTCTTGAAAGATAAACGTGATTGGGTGAATGATAGCTTAAAGACGACACCAGAGAAACTCAGCCAAGCCAGAGAACAAAATGTCAGGCAGGATCCTGTTTCATAGATTTCTTAATTATCAAATGTCTAATAAATGAAGTTAAAGGGTTTTTGTCTGGCAAGGCTAAGAAGAGGAATCACAGCACAGCTGATGCTAAGATAACCTTGACACCAAACCCAGTTAGGGCAGGCAGGGGTTTGGTGCAATCTTGTGCAATGCTTTCAAAGACAAAAAGGCTGAAAATTGATTGTGACTGACAGCACCGTATTAAAATAAGCAAGGAGAGGAACTTTTAACTGAGGAAGGTAATGAAGAAACAAATTGATTTTTCCCTTAATGATCTCACAAAAATACAGACACTATGTGTTTTATTAGTATTTATAATACTCTCAGTAGAGATTTATATAGAAAGGAGGCATATTGTCATTCCTCTTCTTTGTAAAATGCCTTCTCTATGAAAACCCAAATCTATATCAATGAGATCACCTTACATTATCCAACATACCAAAGGAAAAAGAGTCTATATCCTTGTATTAAGCAACTACTATATGCTAGAGAAAAAAGAGATCAATTATTTGAATCTTTACAATTGCTCTGTGATGTGGTCATTATCTTTCTTTTAATATAAGGAAGACAAGACTCATAAATTATACATTGTTCGAATTCAATTTCTCAGGGGCTAAGCCAGCATTTTCAAGAGTTTAGCTGGACATCAAAGTCCATATTTTTTTCACTCTATCTCACTCTTCTGACATTGTAGGTACCACGAGCTGCTGACTGCACAAGGCCAGCCATTTAATTAATGTGGCAGGTGGACTAATTGATTTGGGTCAGTGAACATTTAATGATAATTTCACTTCCTCCCTTGACTATTCTAGTTGTAGTTAACAAGTGAGGAATGTGCTCATTATTCTGAAACACTAAAAAATATTCATAAAAGGTGGATTGATAAAGGAATGCTATTTTTATTAAGAAAACATATTTTATGGAATTGCATTATTACCATGTTCATAATCTTTCTTCAGTGAATCTTCTAATATATTATTGTCTGTCCCACAGTAAAGGCACTGTAACTATCACCTTAATTCTTGCCAATACATGAAACAAAATACATACTGGGGAGAAAGGAGGATTTAAGGTTACCTACTAACTTTTCCAGGTTGGAAGAGTGTGAAAATTGTGAGAATACTTTCATTAAAAATACATCTCTATTCCATCATAACTACTAGTCTATTTCATAAATTACTGTAAATTTTATGCTGTGGGTTCTTTCAGATAAGCTGTAATTTCCTCTCCCATGAAATTCGATTCTCCTACATTCTTGCCGCCTTTTGTCCTCTCCTCCCTTTTCTATCTTCGGCTCTCTGATGTTTGCTGTTATTTCTATGATTCTCCTCAGATTTTTCCTTTTCCTTTGATTTCTCAAGTATTTACAGTTGCCACTTTCTCTTCTCTAGCTAATCTCTTATACATAGTATTTATCTACATAGTTTTATCTACATTTTTCACTGTTTCTATTTTATTTATTTGAATGTATTAAGTCATCCTTCTTTGTTATATTTTGCTTGTTTGTTGTAATTTTAGTTTGAGACAAATCTCCTGTGTTTTTCCTTTATGTTGAGACTTCCCCATGTTCATTAATGAAGGCATTTAAATTAAACATCACCGGCTGAGAACAGGCTCTTCTTTGTTTTATAAATTTCGGCATGAAAATTTTCTGTCACTGCTTTCTAGAGATACGCCATTTTTTCATTTGATTTTTGCTTTGAACCAAGCATTATAAAGAGGTTGCTTCTAATTTCCAATCAGAAAGATTTCTGTGTCTGTCTTTATTATTTGTAATTATATGTGGTTCTGTTCAGAAAATGAGACTATAAAATCTTTAAAAATAATAACTTCTTTACTGACAGATTCATAAATGTTTTTATAAATATGTAACAAGAAAGATACTGAGGTATGATGGACAAATAAAAATTACATATAGTTAGGTTGTAAAATGTAATTTTTTAAAGATGTACAATGGGACGATTTAATATACATACACATTGTGAAATGATTACCACAATCAAGTTAATTAACACATCCATCACCTCACTTAGTTACCGCATTTTGTGTGTGTGTGTGTGTGTGTGTGTGTGTGTGTGTGTGTGATGAGAACACTTAAAATTTACTTTCTTAGCAACTTTCAAGTATACAATACAGTATTATTAAGTATAACCCACATGCTATATATTAAATCCCCAGAACTTATTCAGATCGTAAGTGAAAGTTTGCACCCATTGAATAGCATCTCCCCATTTTTCCCTTCCCCTAGTCCTGGCAACCACCATTTTGAAGGTTATATGAATTCAATTTTTTTAGATTCCACGTATAAGTCAACTCATACAGTATTTGTCTCAGGGCAGATAACAGAAAATAGCATTCCCTTGTCAATTCATCTTTTATGAATATTTTTTAGTGTTTCTGAATAATCAGCATTTCCCTGAGTCATTAATACAACTAGAGTAGTCAAGGGAAGAAGTGAAACTGTCATTTAACATTCACTGACCCAAATCAACTATACCAGAATTATACTAGAAAATTCTGAGTTAGATATATTTATCAATCAGTATTTCCTGGATATTGATGAGCCATTTTGATTTATAAACTCAGTTTTTAACTGAGAGTTCTTCACAGAGAAATTATATTTTATTATATATGGTTTCTATATCGATTTGTTTCTTGTTCTTTCTTTTTCTCAGGAGAAGCCTCCTGAGCCTGTATCTAAGTCTTATCTTTTCGATTGTGGTTTAAATATAATTATATTCTTGTTTTGAGATCTGAACTACTTGTAATCTTTCAAATATGAAATTAATTTTTTCTTCCAGTTTTATTTAGATATAATTGACATGCAGCACTATGTAAATTTAAGGTGTACAGTATAGTGATTTGATGATTAGTGAACATCCATCATCTCATATAGATTGAAAATTTAAAGAAACAGAAAAAGAAATTTTCCTTGTAATGAGAACTCTTGGGATTTACTGTGTTAACAACTTTCATACATAACATACAGCAGTATTAATTATATTTATCATGTTGTACATTACATCTTTAGTACTTACAAAGTTCCAGTAATAAGATAAATAACTTGACTGCCTTCATCCAATTACCGCTCCACACCACCTCTGGTAACCACAAATCTGCTTTATTTACCTATGAATTTGTATGTTTTTGAAGTCTTAATTGATCTAAAACACTATGTTAGTTCCTGGTCCATGACGTAATGATTTTTTCTATACATTTCAAAATGATCATCACAATAAGTCTAGTTACAATGTATAGCACAAAGATATTACTTAGTCATTGATTATATTCCCCACACTATACATTTTATACTAGTGATTCATTTATTTTGTAACTGAAAATTTCTACCTCTTAATCTCCCTCACTTTTTTCTTTCTACACCTACCCCCATATCCTCTAGTAACCACATGTTTATACCCTTTTTACAGAACTCTGTTTCTATGGTTTTTCCTTTGTGTATTTGTTTTGTTTTTTAGACTCCATATATAAGTAAATCATACAGTATTTGTCTGTCTTTAAATTTTTCTTTCTAAATTTTTAGAATACCCTCTAGCTCCACCCATGTTGTTGCAGATGGCAAGATTTCATTATTTTTGATGGCTTCTAATAGTCCACTCTGTGTATTTGTGTGTGTGTGTACATACCCACATCTTCTAAATCCATTCGTCTATTGATGGGCTTTAGATTGTTTCCGTATCTTGGCTATTGGAAATAATGCTGCAGTGAACACAAGTGTACAGATGTCTTTTCTAATTAGTATTTTAATTTTATTCAGATAAATACTTAGGAGTGGAATTGCTGGGTTATACAGTGGTTCTATTTTTAATTTTTGATTACTGTTTTACTTAGTGGCTACACCAATTTACATTCCCACTGATAGTGTACTAGGATTTGCTAATTTCCACATCATCTCCAACAATTATTTTTGTGGTCTTTTGATAATAGTTGTTATAACAGATGTGAGATGATGTCTTGTGGTTCAGATTGGCATTTCCCTGGTGATTAGTGATGTTGATTAACTTTTATGTGCCTGTTGGCAATCTGCATATCTTCTTTGGGAAAATGTCTCTTCAGATCTTCTGCCCCTTCTTTAATTGGGTTGTTTTTTTGATGTTGAGTTTTGTGAGTTCTTTCTTTATTTTGTGTATTAACCATTTGTTAAATATATCATTGGCTAATATCTTCTCCCATTCAATAGGTAGATGGCCTTTTAATTTTGTTGATCACTTTTTTCCTGTGCAAAAGCTTTTTTGTTTGATGTAGTTTCATTTATATATTTTTGCTTTTGTTTTTCTTGCCTGGGGAGATATCCAAACAATATTAATGGGACCAATGTCAGAGAGCTCACGCCGTATGTTTTTTTCCAGAAGTTTTACAATTTCAGGTCTTACATTTAAGTCTTAAATCCATTTCAAATTTATTTTTGTGTAGGGCCTGAAAGAGTAATCCAGTTTGATTCTTTTGCTTGTACTTGTCCATTTTCCCCAATATAATTTATTGAAGATAGTCTTTTCCCCATTGTATATTCTTGCTTCTTCTGTCATAGATTAATTGCCCATATGAATGTGGGTTCATTTCTGGACTTTGTATTCTGTCCTATTGATCTATGTGTCTATTTCTGTGCCAGTATCATACTGTTTTAATTAATGTAGCTTTGTAATTTAATTTGAAATCAAGAAGCATGGTAAATCCAGATTTATTCTCCTGTCTCAAGAGATTTTTAGTGTATTTGGGGTGGTTTGTATTTCCATACAAATTTTGGAATTATTTATCCTAGTTCTGTGAAAAATATCATTGGTACTTTGATAGAGATCACATTGAATATGTAGAGTGACTCAGGTACTATGGTCATTTAAAAAATATAATTTCTTCCAATTCAAGAACGTGATATGTTTTTCCATCTGTTATTGTCATCTTTAATTTCTTTTGTCAAAGTGTTATAGTTTTCCAAGTATAGGTCTTTTACCTTATTAGTTAGATTTGTTCCTAGGTGTATTTTTAATGTAATCATAAATAGATTTTTAAAATTTCTCTTTCTGATAGTTTGTTGGTAGTATGTAGAAATGCAACAGATTTCTATGTGTTAATTGCATATCTTGCAATTGACCAAATTCATTGACGAGCTCTAGTAGTTTTTGGGTGGTGTCTTTAGGATTTTCTATGTGTAGTATCATATCATCTACAGTGACAGTTTTATTTCTTCCTTTCCTATTTAGATTCCTTTTATTTTTTTTTCTTGTCTAATTGCTGTGGCTAGGGCTTCCAACACTATGTTGAATAAGTGATAAGAGTGGGCATCCTTTTCTTGTTCCTGATCTTAGAGGAAATGCTTTCAGCTTTTCACTACCTAGTATGACGTTACCTAAGGACTCATCATATATGACCTTTATTACATTGAAATATCTTCTCTCCATACCCAATCTGTAGAGTTTTTATTATAAATGGATATTGAATTTTATCAAAAGCTTTTTTTTGCATCCATTGAGATGATCATATGATTTTTATTGTTCAATTTGTGAATGTAGTGTCTTACAATGATTGATTTGTGGATATTGAAACATCCTCACATTCCTGGAAAAAATCCCACTTGATTGGGGTGTATTATCCTTTTACTGTGTTTTTGAATTCAGTTACCTAATATTTTTTGAGGATTTTTGCGTCTTTGTTTGTCACTAATACTAGCCTATAACTTCTTTTTTTGTGTGGTATCTTTGTCTGGTTTTGGAATCAGTGTAACACTGGCCCTGTAGAATGAGTTGGGAAGCACATCTTCCCCTTTAACTTTTTGAAATAGTTTGAGAACAATAGGCATTAACTCTTCTTTAAATATTTGGTAGGATTCATCTGTGAAGCCATCTGGTCTGAGAGTTTTGTTTATTGGAAGTCCTTTTTTTTTTTTTTTTTTTTTAATCAGTTTCATAACTTGTAACTGTTTTTTTCACATGTTCTATTTAAGTACAGTCTTGGGGGACTAAACATTTCTAGGAACTTGTCCTTTTATTCTAGAATGTCCCTTTTATTGGCATAGAGTTGTTTGGGGTAATCTCATGTCATCCTTTGTATTTCTGTGCTGTCAGTTATAACTTACCCTCTTTTATTTCTAAATTTATTTGGTCCTTTTCTCTTTTTGTTGGTGAGTCTAGCTAAAGGTTTATTGACTTTCTTTTAAAAAAACAGCTCTTAGTTTCATCTTTTTTTATTGTTTTTTAATCTCTATTTTATTGATTTCTGCTCTGATTTTTATCATTTCTTTGTCTAATAACTTTGGGCTTCATTTGTTCTTCTTTTTCTAGTTCCTTTAGGCATAAGGTTAGGTTATTTATTTGTGATTTTTCTTGTTTCTTGAGGTAGGCTTGTATTGTATAAGCTTTCCTATTAGAACTGCTTTTGCAGCATCCTAGAGATTTTGGATTGTCCTGTTTTCAATTTTATTTCTCTCCAGGTACTTTTCAATTTCTTCTTTGATTTCTTCAGTGATCCATTGGTTGTTTAGTAGCATATTGTTTAGCTTTCACATGTTTGTGGGTTTTTGCAGTTTTTTCCTTGTAGTTGATTTCAAGTCTTGTAGCACTGTGGTTGGAAAAGATGCTTTATACAATTTCAGTCTTCTTAAATTTAATGAGATTTGTGGCCTAGCATGTGATATGTCTTGGAGAATATGCCATATGCACTTGAAAGAATGTATTTTGCTGCTTTTAGATGGAAAAAATATATGTATTTCTATTAAAGCCCTTTGGATTCATGTGTTGTTAAGGACAGTGATTCCTTACTGATTTTCTGTCTGGATGACCTGGGCACCTAGGTAGATTTGGTGTTACAGCCCTCTAGTATTGTATTACTATAATTTTCTCCCTATATGCCTATTAATATTTTCTTTATATATTTTTGGAGCTCTATGTTGAGTATATAGATATTTACATGTTATATCTTCTTCTTGGATTGATCACTTGATCATTATGTAATGTCTTTCTTTATCTCTTGTTACAGTCTCTGTTTTAAAGTCTATTTTGTCTAATGTAGGTATTGCTAGATCAGCTTTCTTTTCATTTCCATTTGCATGGAATAGCTTTTTCCACCCCCTCACTTTCAGTCTGTGTGTGTCTTTAGATCTGAAGAGATTTGCTTGAATGCAGCAGATACATAAATAGATAGATAAATAGATAGATGATTGATTGATCTTGTTTTCTGTGTCCATTCAGCCTCTCTATGTATTTTGATTGGAGCATTTAGTCCATTTATGTTTAAAATAATTATTGATATGTTTGTCCTTATTGCCATTTTATTGTTTTGGGGTTTTTTTGTTTGTTTTGTTTTATTTCTTTTTTGTTCCTTTACTCTTCTTTTGCTGTCTTCTCTTGTTTTTTGATACCAATATTTAGTGTTATGTTTGGAATATTTTCTCTTTTCTATGTGTGTATCTATTAAAAATTTTTTATTTTTAGTTACTATGAGGCTTATATCTAGCAATCTGTAGATAGAGATGTGATTATTTTGGGTTGCTGATTTCTTAAGTTCCAACACATTTTGGCAACCATGCATTTTTACTCCCCACCCACATTCACTGTTTTTGACATAATATTTTACATCTTTCTGTGTGTGTATCCCTTATCTACTTATTGTAAATACACCTGAATTTACTCCTTTAGTCTTTGAACCTTCCTACTAGCTTTATACATGGTTGATTTTACCTTTACTGTGTACTTGCCTTTGCCAATAACATTTTTCCTTTTGTATTTTTCATATTTCTTGTTGAGTCTTTTTTTTTTTTTTTATGCTTAGAGAAATCCCTTTAACATTTTTTTTGTAAAGCTGATTTGGTGGTGCTGAAATCTTTAAGCTTATGCTTGTCTCTAAAACTTTTGCTCTCTCCATCATATCTGAATAGAAGGCTTGCCAGGTAGAGTATTCTTGGTTGTAGGTTTTTCCCCTTTCATCACTTTAAATATATCATGCCACTTCCTTTTATCCTCCAGGGTTTCTGCTGAAAAACCAGCTGATAGTCTTATGGGATTTCCCTGGTCCATAACACCTTGCCTTTCCTTTGCTGCTTTTTAATAGCCTCTAATATTTATCTTTAATTTTTGCCAAATTAATTATTGTATGTCTTCGTGTGGTCCTCTTTGGGTTGTTGATCTTATTTGGAACTCTGTGAATCCTGGACCTGGATGTCTGTTTCCTTCCCTACGTTAGGGAAATATTCAGCTGTTATGTCATTAAATATGCTCTCTGCCCCTTTCTGTCTCTGTTCTCTTTCTGGGGCTCCTATGATGTGAATGTTAGTATACTTGGTATTATTCTAGTCATCTAAACTGTCCTCATTTCTTTTTATTCTTTTTCTTTTGTTATGTTCAGCTTCAGTGATTTCTACTATGTCTTTCATCTATCTACTGTGTATAATGTAATCTACTATTGATTCCTTCTAGTGTTTTTTATTTCATTTATTGTATTCTTGATATCTGTTTGGTTCTTTATGTTTTCTAACTCTTTCTTTAAAACTTCTGACTTCTCTCTGCTTATGCAAACTTCTCCAGAGTTCTTTGAACATCTTTAGGATCATTACCTTTGAACTCTTTCTCAGGTACATTGCTTATCTCCATTTCACTTAGTTCTTCTGGAGTTTTAACTTGTTCCTTTATTTGGAAGATATTACTTTGTCACCTCATTTTCCCCAATTCTCTGATTTTATTTCTGTGTATCTGGTAAGTTGGTTATGTTTCCCAACTTTGGAGAAGTGATATTTTGTAGGAGATGTCCTCTGCATCCCAAGAATGCACTCTCCTTTGGCCCCCAGAGCTAAATGCTCTAGAGGTATCTCCTATGTGTGCTGACTGGGTCCTTCTGTTGTGACAGTTTGATTACTTTCATAGTCTGGCCATCATAGCTGGCCCCTACTCCTATTGATTGCTAGGTGGGCTCAGATCATTTGGTGGCTGGCTGGGAGAACTCAGGCATGTCCAAGAGCTAGTGTTGGCCCACTGGTAGGCAGAGCTATGTTCTGGGGTATATTTTTGTGTGGCCAGGGTTCCTGGACTATCCCCTACTAATAGTAGGATTATCCTGCTATTGGGTGGGTCTGGTTCCTGACACAGCTAGCTGCAGGTCTGGGGTGTCCCAAAACTTGTGTTGGTCTGCTGTTGGTTGGGCAGGGCCAAGGCCTAGGTAGAGGGTCATGGGACTAGTTCTAGCTCACTGATGGGCAGAGCTGGGTCCTAAAGTCTAAGGCCATAGGGCCATGAGCTCCCCAGAGTTGTTCTGTGAGCCTGCTGGTGGGAAAGCTGGGGCTGAGGATTTCCTGGGCCTGATGCCTGTTAACTGGATGGTAAGACTAACTTCAGGGCTAGTGCTGGCCCACTGGTGTGTATGGCTGGGACCTGGGCCCTCTGGTTGACTGGGATGTGGCCTTGGGGCAGCTGTGGTCTCAAAGGGATCTTAAGGCAGCTGGCTTGCTGGTAAGTGGGGCTGTGTTCCTGTCTGACTAGTTGCCTGGTTTAGCCCAAGACATCCCAGTACTGGTGGTAAGAGACTGGTGGCGGGGACAGGTCCTGGCCCTAATAAGCAGAGGGAGGGTTCCAAAATGGCACTTGGTAGCACCAGTGCCCTTTCTGTGTTTCATTGAAATCTACTTAGGTATTATTAGTAAGAGGTAATTGGAGTACATAATGTAATAAATTGCAAAGTGTTCAACCTGGAAATTGTTTTTATTCCTATCTTAAAATAGAAGAACATTTTAATTGTCCTGGTTGAAACCTTCTTTTGATATTTTAGAGTGACTTAAATCAAAAGTGATAAAATCCATCTACTGAAGCCGAGTGGCTGGCAACAGAGTGTAAATTTAGAGGAAATTATTTAGAGAGAATGTGACTGGCACCCTGACAATGAGAGAAAAAAATGTACATCAAAATTATTTATGGTAATCAAAAGATATTGTTTCCAGGGGTGTCAAGGGAATCCTTTGGAAGATATTTTCTGTAATTTATTTTGAATAATTCTAAAATAGGGTGTTAGCATCACTCTTGTGTTAGTAATCAGATGTGACAATAATATGAGGAAAAATTAATGAAACAAAAGTTGGCTCTGTTCTTAAAGATATGTTAAAAATAGGAGAATGTTGGGTGCACACAGTATTTAAAACTGGAATTTGCTGTATTAGAGTTGGGGAACTGTGTCAGGGTTAGTCTTTTTAACATTACTGAATCTAAGGAATTATACAAGTCACTATACCATGTGTAGAAAGAGAAAAATAAGGAGGGATATATAGATGTTTTTATTCTTTATACCTTAATCATTGTATAAAACAAAAAACAAAGTTGGATTTGGGCATAATGAAGCAGAATTAAACCAAGACTAGACTATGCAGGCAGAACTCTTATCTTGCCTACCTCTTACATAATTATGATGTAACAGTGAGAATAATGTGTGGAATAATTAAAGTCAGGTAACATTTTGTCAAGATTTTCCTCAAAGTGAGCCTTGGGGGGACGATCTAAGAGGAATTGCTGGGTGCATTTTATGTCACATAGAAAAGTTGGGGCCATAATTTGAATCACGTATAAAACATTTAAATTTGGTGCTTAATAGCAAATAACCAAACTATATTGTTTCGCCAATGCATTTTAATCTAAGTTTTATAGTTAGTTGCATATCAATATTGTTCCTCTAGCTCTGTTTATTTACCAGTGCTTACTAGGAACTTGAAAGATTTGATGGAACCTTTTCCTCTTAGTAACCAGCGTGAAATGGCTGAGAATGGACCAGTGGTTAGAGACTGTCACTTACATCTAGGAGGTATAGACATGGAAACCATTACTCTAGATACCAATATTTTGTAAGAGGATGACTGTTTTATAGGGCTTCAAAAAGCAGCTATACTAGTATTACTTCAGAAATCTTAAAATGTGAATCCATGAAGCATAGGACTATCATCTCCCAAGTTTAAACCTTTTTTTGACAATAATTACTTTCCTGTGTTTCTAACCTCTAATTTCTACCCTTTCCAGTTTCATCCAACACACTGCTATCAGATTAATCTTTCTAAAGTGTAAGTAAATACTGTCTACAAAAACTTTTTGTGTCTCAGTATCAGTGGAAAAAAAATACAGAATTCTTACAGAGTTTTTACTATATTATTGTGGTATTTCAGGATGATGGAGTTTGGATGGAATCCTTAGTGTTCAGCCACAGTGTCATGCATTCTATACTTCAATCAAACAATACTGCTGGGGTACACATACGCATGAGCATCCCTATCATCACTACTTCACAGCCTAGGTTACACTTCTTGCCATCTTTACCTTTTTACCTTTCTTAAGCATTCCTCAAAGCTTCCTCTATATGTACTCTGTCTCTTCATCATTGTAAGTACCTCTTCCACAGCACATATTATTGCCTACTTTGTGCTATTTGCAGTATATTTATGTCTTATCTCATCATTCACTTGTCTTTAAGTTCTTTGAGGGCAGAATCTATGTCTGATTTACAAATTCTCCCCACTCCAGGACCTCATGTGAGAGATGCCTGATAAATATTTATCAAGTACATACTGTTGTTTAGTTCATACATATTATGTTATTATATTGGTTTAGCAACACAAAATAAGCCAGATTCAACAATAAGCTATACCAGTGCCCAACACGATGCCTTTCATAGGTGTTGGAGGCATAGGCATAGGCATTTTTTATCAGCTCAGTTATCAGAATCTTTCAAAATTATCTGAATAAATTAATGAAAATGTGAATATCGATTGTTGTTTTGTTATATGTTTCCTTCGAAGTCACTTATTCATGGGCATGCCTAGCTTCACATTTTCTAGGTAGGAAACTACATTAGGGAGAACAGTAATTTGTTCCTTATAGGTTAAGGCAGTATTAAGGCAGCCTTTCAGGACCTGGAGCAGATTAGTCTGGTTTGCAGTAGTGAGGAGCTCCAGGAAAACAAGTTGTCAGCCTGGATTTTTCAGTCTCCTCTTGGGCTATACTGGTTCTCTTGAATTTAGAGTCTATAAACTCAATACCATTCTACAATAGAGCAGCCTTATGACTTCATTTAAGTTTAAAGGGAAAATCTAGAACGTGATCATGTCTTTTGGGTTTGGCTCAAGAATAAAGAGGGTTTTGATCATAGGATAGCACTTGGTGAGTAATTAAGGCTGTTTTTTTACACAAAAGCATAAGCAGCATTCTAAAAGAGAATAGATTTAACCTTTGCAAGTATAGAAAAACTCATATTCCTTACTCAAATCTGTATTTTTTCCTCATTATGTTGTTCCTTAAAAGAACAAGCATCCTAGACACTCAATAATACACTATTTACAGATGATAGCATTACAAAACACCATCATTGTAAAAATAATTTTCTGTGAATCATTTTCTCCAGAAGATTTTATTTTCCAGTGTTCTGGCTGCCATGAATTAATACACTTGGCCAAACATTTTTGGGATTACCTAAGAAAGTTCATTATAAAGTCACGGTCTTCATTTCTTTTTGTCAGACATAGATCACTTGGAAGAAATTTAATTCTAAACCGACAAGAATAAAGACTTGTAATACTATTTCTTCGGAAATATAAGGATTCTTTTAAATAGAAATTAAGTGTTCATTAAATAGAAAAAAAATGAACCTGTCTTTTATTGCCTATTATAAACTGAGAGTAGCTCTTCTTCCTGGCATGCTGAGATACAGTCAAGAATATTGCTTCCTGCTCAGAATTTCAGGTTTCTGATAATATGACTCAGATTCTTTGTCATATTTCAGCTGGATGGCTTAATGTAATGATTGATGTAATGATGTTGAAGACGATGATGACAGCTGGTGTTAGTTAAACACGTATTATGCGTCATTAGACTCTATTTTTTCATGTAATACCACATTTAGTCTTCAAACCAGATCTAAAAAATATGTAACTTTTACTTATAGGAAACTGAGGCATAGAGAAGCTATGTAATTTGTCAGGGGCCACATATTTACTAAATCAGAGAGCCAAGATTCCAGTCCAGTTCTGCTTAATCTCACAACATGGACTTTTGTGAATGCTGAATGCTCAGGTTTTATGACTTGAGAGTTGAAATTTTATCAAAAATTAAAATGATGTTAGAAATTTTTTTAAATTGAGGCAGCTTTCTTCTAAGGACTAAATAAAGATTTAAGAGACTAGAATTTCAATGTCAATTTAGCAGTTAATTAAATTTTCTCATGCATTCTCATCCTCACTCTCTCATCCCCCCCCCCCATTTAATGATAAAGATTTATATTTGAGTGCATGGGGAAGTGGCTGATAAGTGAGGCCGTTTAAAGCACAATATAAAATGAATGTATAGTCAAATCAAGTTACATCAGACTGTTTCCTTGAAATTTATTAATATTATGCAAACATAACTTTGGTGTTGCTCAAAAAATTCTATCGCTTGAATGAATACTAGAAATGATCTAGTTCAGTATTGCCTGCTCATTTTTACTCTAAAACCTCAGAGTAATATGTATTCCTATCTAAGACATTCTTTACCATCAGAATCTTTTACAGCTGGTGTTTGATTGGTTGGCATCTACTTTAACTTGCTTATGCTTGTACTGTACTGGTTGTTAAATATTTTTTAATATCACTACTAGTCTTATGATTTCCCGTAGGAATACTGAAATCAATATTGCGTGGTAGATGAGCTGGTCCTGGTCCATCAAAAAGCAGATGCCAAGAAAGAATTACATTTGAATAAATTTTAATAGAGGAAATGCCTACATAAGAAAATATGAGGGAACTGGGGTGACTGGGACAGTTACTCTTGTACCATGGTCTAGTGGCTTTCCCAGTACCTCCATTTTAATGTAAAAATAACTTTAAAATAACTTCTGTATATAATATCAGTTGTCTTCATTTCCAAATCTGTTACAAAATCTACAGACATTTTCAAAGCTGGCTAGTTTGGGAATGGTTTTCTATAAACATATTGTTAAGAACTTAATTTTTTGTGGGAAGAAAAAAATAATAGATAAAATATCTAGTTTCCCAATAAACTAAGTATTGATTAATAATTTCATTCTAAACAATGAAAATTTCATTAATTTATTAATATATTTATTTATGTATACAAAGAATAGACATTAAAACCTCAAAATTGGCCCTTTTGTGTTTTTTTTTTAGCAGACGGAATGAAAATGGTATGTTTGGTCACAATTTAGTATGTAACTTTTATCAAATTCTGGTGGCCAAGGAAAAATTGGCAAAGAATTAAGATACAGAATTCTGTTTTAAATAAGTATGGCTTTCTGGTGTAATGTTTGAAAACTACAAGTGAATTTAAATTCCTTGATCTACAACATCAAACAACAACAACAAAAAGCAAGCAAACACTTTAGGGTTAGCAGTTCTCCATTATTACTTTATTTGGTACTTTCTGTTTTTAAACTGAGATTAGAGGATAAGTGAACCAGAAAAAGACAATTAAGTTGAAGCTACACTTGCTTTCTCAAGTACTCAGCAATATGAATGCAGGCATAATGCTCTTTTTATTCACCAGGCACACGAATAAATCAACTTTAATGTCAATAAAGTCAGTAATGATAGATTCCATCACTAAAATACAACTAAGCAATAATGACCAGGAAGAAAGTAAGTAGCTCACAGCAGCAGAAGCGATTTCTTTTTTTGTCCTAGGTGAAGTCAAGGGTATCTGAAAAGACTGGCCTCTTCCCCTCTATTATTAACTGCAAATCATTCTTGTCATGTTAGAAAGCAGATTGTTTTTTTCAAGTGTTATACACCATTATGTTTGGATCACATAACCTGACCTTATTTCAGGCAACTTAAACTCCATTTCCAATTAGCAAGAATGCTTACAGTGGAGATGAAGTCTTGTCTATTAAGCTTTCCTTATTATATCAATTTGAGCAGAAATTTATATTCTTTATTCCCCTTGTCCTGATGTTACCTTCTGGCCAGCCATACCCATTTCTTTTCATTGCAGAGTTTTTGTTTTTGTTTTCATCTGCCAAATACCACACCAAAAAGTCCAGTTTTGAGGTTTTCAATTTCTATTCCTAGTGAGCTGAAAAATTCCTCACATTACAGTAGGGGAATGGCAAGGTGGATTAAAGGGTTTGTTTATGCAATTAAAAAAAAACTAACACAACAGCCATATTTGGGACATAATTAAAACCACCATTTGAGGAGAGGAAGATGCCATAACTTTACTCAAATTATGTCTTAAAACAATGCCGTTTTATATATGGAGTGTTAACCCTTGGTCTTAGCACTGACTGGCCATGTATCAGTGTATTTGACTGACATCCAACCAATGTCTGAGCAGATAATAATATGCTTGTTCAGTAAGTCCACCCATCTGTCTTTTGCACATGCCTATTTTTTGGAAGCTCTTACTAAAAGCAACAATGTTTCATCCAACTTCATTATTGCTGTTGCCGTCTTGCCTAATGAGATATTCCTGTACTCATAATATTATAAATAACCTTTATTTTTAAATAGATGAAGTTAAAAAATTCCAATCTCAAGTGAAAATGAACAGACTGTTTTTCCCACTTAATGGTTTTAAACCATCTGATTCTGCCTTGATGCCATTTGGTACTCCACTGGAACAGAATTAAATAGAAAAATAGATGAAATGCTTATTGAGAATGTTTTCATTAAAACAGCTTAAGTTTACTAATTCAGTTTAATCCCTTATGCCCACATGTGACTTGTTTCTCCATTTATCTTGATTTATTTCCTTAAATTAGGAAGACATTATTATTGTAAGGAATATTTTGCCATAAAACTGAAAACTATTAGCTATGTTAAATTTAAACTTAGTCCCTTGTATATAATTGTAAAACTTAATACTGGACAAAAATGTGTACTAAAAACAGTTCTAAAATAAGATTTTATTAACAATTATGCACTTACATATGGCAACTGAAAATTTTATCTATCTTCCAGATACTTTTGAATAAATCACCAAATAGTATTAAAGGGGTCTAAGTATGAGAGAATATGCTAATACACTAAGAACTCTTTCTTATATCACTTTATGTATTACCTTACTATATATTTTATTATATATATATTTAATTCAGCTTCATATGTATGTGGTTTGTATTGATGGTAAGCAAAGGGACTGTCTAAACTGAAGTATGTTCTTGATGCTTCATCTTAAAGCTTACTATTTTAGCTGCTGTGGAAAAATGTGAATTCCAATATTGTTCCAAAGAAATATAGGTAGCTCTATACTACAGAGACCATAATTGTATTTATTCTAATAGCAAATGAATTAGCAAACCCATCATCTTTCCAGATTGCATTGCTTTAATATTTCTTGTTGCCACTTGGAAGAAAAATCAATGTACAGATGACTTTACAATAGATATGAAAAGCCAATAAATTTAGGTATTAGGTGATGAGACTAGTTTTTATTATTATTTTCTACATAATTCATATGAGAAAATACTATGTTCTCTAAATAATTCATGTAGGAAAATACCCTGTTCTCTAAAAAAAAAACTATAGTTTTGAAGAATTGCTCCCAGATTTTGGTTTCTAGCATCATGTAGTAAATTCCTAACAGAGCAATTCTCCAGAAGATAACAAATAAAAACTCTGGAAAAAAATACAAAACGAACCTTCATGACGTCTTAAGAAAAAAAGCCGATAGATTTTGGAGAGGAGTATAAATTTTGAAAAAGAAACTGTTATGTGGTGGATTTCCCAAGTTTTGGCTTTTTCTTGAGGGCAGACAACTGTTGCAGCCTCAAACAGGGTACTAAAACTCAGATAATATACCTTATATGCTTCAGATCTGAAAATCCAGTGCAACTGGAATAGCCAGAAAGGAAAGAGGGAGTGACCTGAAAAAATAGAGATCAAGATAAGAAGAGCCCCGGATGCTGTGTATAAAGTCTTTCTAAACTAACTGAGCTGCAAATCATGCAAGGTTGAAGCCGACTCAAATCAGCTTGACCTAAGGCAGAAATGACAAAACTGATGTTTGAACTGCTGCCTATCACAGAGGTTGCAAAGTGAACTTAAGAAAGTTAATTGCCATATATAGCAAAACAGAAACAGACTGATAGAGAAAACAGATTAGTGGTTACCGGATATACAGACTACTGTGTATAAAATAGATGAGCGACAAGGATATATTACATAGTGCACTGAATTATAGTCATTTTCTGGTAATAAACTTTTAATGGAGTATAATCTTTATAAATACTGAATCACCATGCTGTACACCTGAAACTAATATAATAATGTAAATCAACTATACTTCAATTAAAAATGCTTGTTCAAAAAAAAGTTAAGGGGGAGGGTATATAGCTCAGTGGTAGAGTGACTGCTTAGCATGCAGGAGGCCCTCGGTTCAATCCCCACTACCTCTGTTAGTAAATAAATAAGCAAACCTAATTACCTCCCCACCCCACCCCAAAAAAGTTAACTGCCTACTAAAACTAAAACACCTACACTCTTTGGAGGAGTAGGAAGCCACAGTCTCCACAAAATAATCATTCAATATACACATAATATAATTCAAAACTACTTGGCATACAAAACCAGAATTATGATGAATTTCAAAGAAAAAGGGTCACACCTGAGATGACACAACTACTTTGAAGGAACTCTCATGACTATGCCTTTGTATGTGTATGACACATACACTTTTAATTATTAAAAACAGAAAAGTTATTAAAATACCTAAAACTACTTTAAGCAGGTAGAAAAATTATAAAGAAAACCCAAAGCTACTAGAAGGAGGAAAAAATAAAGAGCAGAAATCAATGCAATAAAAAACAGAGAACTTCAACAAAGTCAGTTTTTTGACAATATCGGCAAAATAGAGGATGACAAAAACAAAAAAGGGGTCAAGGAGAAACAATAATATAAATAAAACTCGATCCATCGAGAGTCATAATTATATTAAAAGTTAATTATGTCTCTTTCATTTTCTCATTTGTATTGAGATAAAATTGACATAACATTATATTAGTTTCAGGTGTACAATATCTTGATCCAATTTTATATGTTGTGAAATAATCACCACAGCCTACTTAACATACTTCACCATACAGTTATATAAGTTATTTTTCTTGTGATGAGAACCTTTAAAATCTACTCTCTAACCAACTTTTAAATATGCAAAACAGTATCATTAACTATGGTCATCATGCTGTACATAACATCTCAATGACATATTTATCTTATAGCTGGAAGTTTGTACCTTTGACCACCTATAGCCATTTCTCCCCAACATCCCCCAGCCCTCCACCTTGGGCAACCGCCAATTTGTTCTCTGTATCTATGAGCTTCTTTACCTTTAGAGTTCCTATGTAAGTTAGATCTCCCTCTCATGCTTATTTCACTTAGCATAATTCCCTCAAGGTCTAACCATGAGGTCAGAAATGGCAAAATTTAGTTATTTTTTATGGCAGAATAATATTCCATTGTATATACATACAACATTTTTGTTATCTATTCATCCATGGATGGACATTTAGATTGCTCCCATGTCTTGGCTATTGTAAATAATGCTGCAGTGAACACATTGGTGCATCTCTTTTGAGTGTTTTGTATTCTTAGAAATAATACCCAGAAGTATATTTGCTGAATCATGTAGTTCTCTTTTTAATTTTTGAGGAACTTCTATATATCAAAAAAAATCAAATACTTGGGAATAAACCTGACCAAGGAGGTAAAACACCTATATGTTGAGAACTATAAAATACTGAGAAAGGTCATTGAAGATGATTCTGAGAAAGGGAAAGATATGAGTATTGCTACCCCATCTTTCTTGTCATTTTCATTGCATGAAATATCTCTTTCCATCCTCTCACTTTTAGACTTTGTGTTCCTTGCCCTAAAAGAGGTCCTTTATAGACAGCATATTGTAGGCTCTTGTTTTACTATCCAACCTGCCACTCTGTGTCTTTTGATTGGAGCGTTTAGTCCATTGACATTTACCGTAATTATTGATAGATGTGTGTTTATTGTCATTTTAAACCTTGTTTTCCAGTTGATTTTGTATTTCTTCTTTTTTCCTTTTGTGGTAGATGATTTACTTTTGTATGATGCTTGAATTTTCTTCTTTTTGATTTTTTGTGAATCTATTTTATGTTTTTGGCTTACAGTTACCCTGGTTTTCAAGTTTGTTAACCTACTACTATATTGACTTGCTTTAGTCTGGTAATTATATAAGACTCAAACATATTCTAAAAGAAAAAAACTACATATTTTTACTCCCCTCGCCCATATTTTATGATTTTGATGTCCTCTTTTACATCTTTTTGCAGTTCACTGTAGTTGTCATCACTTTCAATTGTGATTTTCTCTTTCCTATAGATTCTTGCATCTTTCTATTTAGAGAAGACCTTTCAATATTTCTTTCAGGATAGATTTAGTATTGCTGTTTTCTTTCAGTTTTGGCTTGTCTGAGAAATTATTTATCTCCCTTTTTAAGTGATAATTCTGTTTGGTAGAGTATCCCAGGCTCAGGTTTTTCTCTTCCAGGACTTTGGCTCTATCTGCCTCTCCCTTCTGGACTACAACATTTCTGTAGAGAAATAATCCGATAGCCTTATGGTGGTTCCCTTTTTATTAACTCCTTGTTTTTCTCTTGCTGCCTTTAGAATTCTCCATCTTTGCCTTTTGAAATTTTAATTACAAAACGTTTTGGTGTAGGTCTCTTTGGGTTCAACTTGTTCGGGACCCTTTGTGCTTCCTGTACCTGGATATCTGTTTCCTTCTTTAGTTTTGTGAAGTTTTCAGCCATAATTTCTTCAAATACATTTTTGATCCTTTATTTCTTTCTTCTCCTTCTGGGATCCCTATTATGCATAGATTGGCATGCTTTATATTATCCCATAGGTCTCATGTTGCTTTCATTTTTTGTCCTTCTGTCTGCTGCTCTGATTGGTTAATTTCCATTACTCTATCTGCCAGATCACTTATACATTCTTCTGCATTATTTAGTTTGCTGTCTATTGCCTTTAGCTTGGCTTTCATCTTGGCAAATGAGTTTTCTAATTTTAGTTGGTTCCTCCTTATACTTTCTAGTTCCTTTTTATAGTAATCTGCATTTCTGTTGATAGTGTTTCTTAATTCCTTCAATATTTTTATTACCTTCTTTTAAAACTCAGTCTATTAGACTGGAAAAGTCTGTTTCATTGTTCTTTCAGGGGAATTTTCTTGATCTTTTAACTGAGAGTGGTTCCTCTGCTTCCTAGATTTCTCTGACTTTAAGCTTTTAGGAGGAATAGTTACCTACTGTGGTCTTAAAGGACTGTTTTTATGTGGGAACATCTCTGCATAGCTGCGTTGAGTTTATTATTTTTGGTGCAAGGTCTGTTTTTAGTTTGGATGGCTGCCATGTCTGTCCTTCATGTGTGCTGGCTGTTATTCCCTTGTTAGGGGGTGTGACTGGTGTTGTGACCAGAGCCTGCACTGGATCTTGAGCGAGGCCTCCTTTTTGCTCTGTGGTTTTTACACACCTGTCAGGTCAGGATCTGCACCCCAATTACTTGAATAGAAGCCCCCAAATCCATTTCTGAGCTGTGGTGTGAGGGAGTCACGACTGGAGCACTTCCATTTGGAGGAGCCACTGAATATTCCTCCATAGGAACTGTCCATGGAGGAGTGCACTCTGTGGGGTTGCCTGTTATCCACTGTGTGGACTCATAAAGTACACTGTTGTTGGCACTGCCCTCGGCCCTGCCACAACTATGGGAATTCAGGCAATCAGCCCTGTATCCCTCAGGCTCTGTGCTCACAAAGCTACCAGTGCTGATTTGTAGGGACAGATCCACTGATTTCAGGTGCCAGGACCCCAGTAGACACACACCTGGACCTGCTTTATGAGCTACAGAAGCCCAGATTGGGCTGCTTATTCAATTTATATATGTGTGTATACATATGCATATACATATATATAGCAGTTTATATGTAACCAACATAAATAGAGATTTGACTAAGATGGCTTTTAATTGATAAGAATTATGTATTCATCATTTTGCATAAACTAACAAATTAAAACATCCATGTATAGATATTTAAGTTGATGTTACTCTATGGAAATGCTTTGATGCACAGTAGATATAACCCTTTTTCATCACTCATTAGCCTACATGTCAGTCTTTATTATGTATCTGATATGCATTGAGATATGTCTAACCCAATCAAAACTCTTCCCCTTAAACTGTGGGCTTACTGTGTGAAATGAAATCTGCATTTACATTGGTAGCCTAGAACTAATTCTTAGAACATATTTTTTATACCTAGGTATAGTATTTCATTATTAATCTGGAGAAAGAGAGCAGTTTTATCACTGGAGAAGGTAGCCAATATTTTTGTATTTGAAATTAAAAGATCTTGATTTTCCTGTTACTTGGAACTGGTTATCTATATACCACGTCTCTATATTTGGGGGTAATCTGTTCTAATTCTATGAATTTAAATTGCATCCAAATTGAAACCTTTTGGGATATTTTTAAGCATCCATTTAACTTTGATAATATGGGAATGTAAGAAGCAGAAAATAAAATTAGAGTTGTGATTTCTTTAATGTATTTGTACAGGACAAGACACGTATAGAGGTAACCAGTTACTCTTTTTTCTAGTTTTGGGGAGACAGATAAATCTTATCTTTTACTTCATATTTAAGTTAGTTCATGTAAAGATTCAATTCCTGCTTTCAGTTTCTACAAAAAAAGGCAAACATGGCAACAGCTAGAACATACCATAGAACATTGTTTCTTAGAACTTCATTATATCCCATAATAGTTAAATTTGAAGGAAGAGAAGCTATGTTTAATATTGCTTCCAAAAATTGATTTACATTTTAAATTTTTAAATTATTTACTGAGTAACTGTGTTGAGCAGTTACGGAGCAAAGCATAACATTTTCTTCTACCCTTAGGGTATAGACAGTTTGATTCAGAGGTCAGACACATAAATTCCAGAGATAGAGCAATTAACTATGCTTGGGAGAGTCAGTGATGCCTCCACAGAAGAAACTTTTCATTTGGTATTTAATGATATATATGAGTTTTCCAGGAAAATAAGAAAGATAATTAAAGAAAGCAATTACAAGAAGAGCAAAGTCCATGCATAAAGCCATAAAGGAAAGACTATTCATGGTTTTTGAAAATAAGAAATTTAGTGTGATTGCAGCAAATTGTGCCAAGGGTATGTAGTTTACATGTAGCTAAACAAATAGCTGACTTACTGTAAGAATTTTAACATGCATTTGATGACAAAAAGTTATCCTCAAGCTTCAAATACATAAAATCATAAAATATTTAATAAATTATATTTTAAAAATACTTAGCCAAATCTAAAACCAAGAAACAGTAACTGTCAAGTATCAGGTAGGAATTGAATTAGGCAGACAGAAAATTGAGTAGACAGTCTATAAGGTTATGGTGCTAGTGAAACATGGCACACGCTCAGGATCAGAGAGAGAAATTTAAAGGAGATTCTCTTAAATCTTTACTCTTTTAGTTTTGTATAAAATCTCATGTTTTTATTAAAGCTAGTAGGTATTTTCCAGTTATTCCAAGCAAATAAATTCATTTAAAATTAGCTCATAAATGGGGGAACACATAGAATCCTGGCAGGAGCAAATAAACACAATCATATAGGGGTGATAAAAGTGCCATTAGAACACAGTGACCATAATAAGTCCATAAAAAAAAACCCTTTGAAGATAAATTCACAGTCAAAAATTATAAACCACATAATGAATAATGCCACTGTTAAGAGAATAATTCTCACATCAAGAAATAAACAAAACAAGGTGTTTGAAATATAATTTTAAAAACTATATTTAATATCCACAAAAGAAATGACAGAGAAATCAAAGGTAACAACAAAAATGTAAAACGTGAAGAAAATAACAAAAGGAAATCTTGCTATAAAAACAGTTATAAATATCTTAATACTCTTAGTTAATAATGTAAGCAACAGACTAGGTCCAGGGGAAGAGCAAATTAGACCATCAGGAGATAGTTTTGGGAATCACTGAGAATCAAACACAGATAGATGTGAACACTATAAAAGAATGGTAAAGAGACATGGTAGATAGGCTGACTAGATCAATCACACATCCATTCATTCAGTAACTATTTATATTCTGTATGCCAGTGTGCATCCAAAGCACTCGGGATACACATGTGAACAAAACAGACATAGCCCCATCCTTGTGAAGTTTACATTCTAATCAGGTTTGAGAGTGGGGGCCAATTACAGTACTAAATAGGGTGTTCAGGAAAGGACTCATTGAGCAGAGGAAGCTTGGAAAAAAAAACTGAAAGGACTAAGGGATTTAGTCAAATGGATAGCTTTTAGAGTTGTACTCCAAGCAGAAAAAGAACTAGAGCATATGCCCTATGTTGGGAACACACATAGTGCATTCAACAAAGAGCAAGGAGGTAGGATTAGAGCAAAGCAAGAAACAAGGCTATGAGATGGGGTTACACACCACAACACGTAAGAATTATAAAGGAATTCAATCATTTATGGAGGCATTTGTGGGTCTTGAAAAGCAAAGAAATGATGTCTGAGACCTGCTTTATGTTAAAGGAGTATTCTAACTGGTATATTGGGAATGGACCTTTGAGGGAAGGCAGGTAGAAGTTTGGAGACCTGTTAAGAGACTACCGCAGAAATTCAATTCAAAAACAGGTAACGGTGAGAATTAGGAGAGATTATATTCAAAGAAAAAATTAAGAACATTGCAGTATTAAGAAAGAAATGAGTCCCGAGATTGAAGCAGTGTACTGAGTCATACATACCATACACACACACCGTAAAGTGCGACATACTGTAGGGAGATAGAAGTAAACCAATGAAAATGAGAGCAATTAAAAAGCAATCAGAACGTACCTATAAAAATGATAATTAGATTGAAGTGCGTTGCTCATTAGCAAAAAGAATTCAGAAGGCAATTGTATAGCTTCAAAGTTAAAAATTATTCCAGTAACAAAAGAATAGGTTATATCAGACTAAACTGCTCTCTGATAACAACTGTAAACTCTGAACAAAGTATTTTAAAATTCAACTACTTGAAGGCATTGGAGAGCAACTAAATCTTGGCAGAAAGTAGAGATGATCTGACCTTTGAAAGAAGGAAACAATACAGGTGACAGCTATATTTATATAGCTTAGAGAGCACTCCTCGGTCCACATGGTCAGCTAAATGCAAGCAGAAAACTCCAGACTTTCTGAGTTGAGGCATCAGAGAAAAGAATCTGGGGCTGCCAGAAGAATGGAAATTTAGGAGGAAAATGCTCATAAGGGAAGATAGTTCAGGGGATGGAGGTCCAAAATTGGCATATAAACTCTCCTCAAATTCTTGACAGACTTTTGTAATATAAATGCATGGGTGCCACCAAGGAGCAGTGGAAAAGCAACTGAAAATCAGAAAGCCTGAAAAGCTAATTTCAGCTCCAACTTTACTCTAAACAAAGATAACAACAATTCTACATTACTGTTTAGAATTGGACTTACTTGGTTTGTTTCCTAGAAACAGAATATTAGTTCTCAGATTGTGTCAACCAGAAAAGAATCCCTCAATAAAGATAAAAAATAATTATGAAACAATTATGAAAGCACAAAATACATATAGCAAATTTATAAACTCACAGTATTCTAGCATGTAATTACAAGCTCCAACTCTAGTTTTTCTCTAGCCAACAAAATGTATTTTCCCTGCCTACAAGCTTTCATAAAACCCATTTTTATCTCCCTCTTCTTTTGAATTCATACCTCTACTTTTCCTTCAAAATGCCATACAAAATTCTGTTACATGAAAATCTTATGAAATCAATTCCATATAAAACATGGTGAAATCTTTTCATTTTCTCTGGAAAAATGTAAAGGCACATAATTTTGCTGTTACATATATCTTGTACTTTTATGTTTCTTTTACTATATTTATGTTTATATTGGTATGCAGACATTAATGCTTATGAAAATACACTTTATCAAAATATAGAAACATACTAAATTAGGCTCTATTAAGATGTTAGTCTAATTATTGTCATGAGATAGCAATTTAGAGAATCATAATAGCTACCATTTATATGGTTTGTTACTGGTTTTTATTTTTATTTATTTTTAATTGAGGTATAATTGACATTTAACATTATTTCAGTTTAGTTTATATTATACAGTTCAATCAGTGGTTCTATATTTGTATCTATTGTGAAATGGTCATATAGTAAGTCTAGTAAACACCGATTACAATACAGTTACCAGGTTTTTTTCTTGTGATGAGACCTTTTGAGATCTACTCTTTCAGCAACTTTCAAATATATAATACACTGTTATTAATTATAATCACTGGCTACACAGTACATTCCCATGACTTATTTATTTTATAATTAGAAGTTGGTGCTATTTTATACCCTTCACACATTTCACCCACCCTCTAACCCTGCCTCTGGGAACCACCATTTTGTTCTCTGTATTTATGAGCTTGCTTATCCTTTTGTTTGTTTTTAGATTCCACATATAAGTAAGCTCATATGTATTTGTCTTTTCTTATCTGATTTATTTCCCTTAGCATAATTCCCTCAGGTCTATCCATGTAATCACAAATGGCAAGAGTTCTTTCTTTTCCATGGCTGAACAATATTCCATGGTGTGTGTGATCACACACCTTCTTTATCCATTCAGCCGTAGATGAACACTTAAATTGCTTCCATGTCTTGGCTACTGTAAATAATGCTGCAGTGAACATAAGGGTGCATAAAATTTTTCAGGTTTTCCTTTTCTTCGGATAAATACCCAGAAGTGGAATTGTGGATTATGTGGTAGTTCTATTTCTAATTTTTTGAGGAAACCCTATACTGTTTTCCATAGTAGGTGCCCCAATTTAAATTCCCGCCAATAGTGCATGAGAATTCCCTTTTCTCTACTTCCTCAGCAATACTTTCACTTCTTTTCTTTTTGATAATAGCCCCTCTAACAGTTGCGATGTGATACCTCATTGTGGTTTTGATGATTTGCATTTTCTGATGATTACTGATGTTGAATACTTTTTCATGTATCTCTTGGCTATCTCTATATCTTTTTTTGGAAAAATATCCATTCAGATCCTCTGCTCACTTTTTAATCAGATTTGTTCGTTTTTTCAATATTGACTTGTATGAGTTCTGTGTATATGTTGAATATCAACCCTTTATAAGATACATGATTTGCAAATTCTTTCTCCCTTCCATAAGTAGCCTTTCGTTTTGTTGATGATTTCCTTTGCTGTGCAGAAGTTTTAGTTTGGTGTAGTCCCACTTGTTTTGTTTTTTGTTTAGGTTGCCTTTGCTTTTATTGTTGAATCCAAGAAGTCATCAACAAGAGTAACATCAAAGAGTTTACAACTTATGTTTTCTTCTAGGAGTTTTATGACCTCAGGTTCAAATCTTTAATTGACATTTTGAGTCAGTCTTGGTGTATGATGTAAGACAGTCATCTAGTTTCATTCTCTTGCATGTGACTGTCCATTTTCCCAGCACCATTTATTGAAGAGACTATTCTTTCTCCATGGTATATTCTTGGCTCTTTTGTCATAAATTAATTGACCATATGTGTGAGTTTATTTCTGGATTTTCTATTATGAATGCGTCTGTTTCTGCGCCAGCACCATACTGCTTTGATCACTAAAGCTTTGCAATACAGTTTGAAATCAGGGGAGTGTGATGCCTCTAGCCTTGTTCTTCTGTCTCAAGATTGATTTGGCTCTTTGGGGTGTTTGTGATTCCATACAAGTTTAAAAATTGTTCCATATCTATGAAAAAATACCATTTAAATTTTGATAGGGATTACATTGAATCTGTAGATTGCTTTAAACAGTATCCATATGAACATGATATTAATTCTCCCAGTGCATGAGCATGGAGTGACTTCCCATTTATTTATGTCTTCTTCAGTTTCTTCAATCACTGTCTTACAGTTTTCAGAGTATAGGTCTTTTACCACTTTTATTTTATTCCTAGATATTTTAATATTTTTGATGTAATTGTGAAGGGATTATTTTCTTAATTTCTCTTTCTGATAGTTTATTAGTGTATAGAAATGCAACACATTTTTTGTATATTGTTTTGTATCCTGCAACTTAGGAAATTCATATTCTAACAGTTTTTTGGTAGAGTCTTTAGGGTTTTTAATATATATCATGCCATCTGCAAATAATGACAATTGTACTTCTTCCTTTCTGATGTGGATGCTTTTCATTTTTTTTAATGCCCGATTTCTGAGTAGGATTTCTAGTACTCTGTGGTTTAGAAGTGGTGATAGTGGGCATCCTTATCTTGTTCCTAGTCTTAGAGGAAAGGCTTTAACCTGTCATCATTAAGTATGAGGTTAGCTGTGTGCTTGTCATATATGTCCTTAATTATGTTGAGGTGATTTCGTCTGGTCCTTGTTTGACCATTTTTTCATGAAAGGATGCTTAATTTTGTGAGATGCTTTTCCTGCATCTATTGAGATGATCATACGATTTTTATTTTTTATTTTGTTAATGTGGTGAACCACACTGATTGATTCGGGATGGTGAACTATCCTTGCATCCCTGGAATAAATCCCACTGGATCATGGTGTATCATCTTTTTAATGTATTACTGACTTTGGATTGTTAATTGAGGATCTTTGCATCTGTGTTCAATATGGATATTGGCCTGCAGTTTTCTTATGACATCTTTGTTTAGTTTTTGTATCAAGGATAATGCCTGGCCTTGTAAAATGCATTTAGAAGTGTTCTTCCATCTTCAGTTGTTTGGGAAGGTTTTGAGAATGATTGATAATAAGTCTTCAAATATTTGATAGAATTCAACAGTGAAGTCATCTGGTCCTGGACTTTTGTTTTTTGGAGGCTTTTGATAACTGATTCATGCCCTTACTAGTAATCAGTCTACTCGTATATTTTTCCATGATTCAGCCTTGGTAGGCTGTAGGTTTCTAGAAATTTATTCATTTCTTCTAAATGTCAAATATGTCAGTGTATAGAGTAGTTCATAGTAGTCTCTTATGATCTTCTGTATTTCTGTGATATCAGTTGCAGTGTCTCCTCTTTCATTCCTGATTTAATTTATTTGAATCCTATTTCTTTTTTTTTTTGATGGGTCTAGCTAAGGGTTTGTCAATCTTGTTTATCTTTTCAAAAATGAACTCTTAGTTTCATTGATCTTTTCTGTTGTCCTATTAGTCTATTTTTATTTCCATGCTGATCTATCTTAGTAGAAGGAAGGAAATAAAGGCCTTTCCTATTTTATTATTTTTCTACTTCCTTGAGGTGTAAAATTAGGTTGTTAAGAGATTTTTCTTGTTCATGAGGTAGACATGTATCTTATGAACTTCCCTCTTAGAACTGCTTTTGCAGCATCCCCTAAGTTTTGGGATGTTGCATTCCCATTTACATTTGTCTCCAGGTATTTTTTTAAAATTTCTCTTTGGCTTTTTTCTTTGACGCACTTGTTCAGGAGCATGTGGCTTAATCTCCACAAACTTGTGAATTTTCCCATTTTCTATTTGCCTTTCATTTTTAGTTCTATACTATTGTGGTTGCAATAGATGCTTGAAATGATTTTAATCTTCTTAACTTTACTGAGACTTGTTTTATGACCTAACGTGAGCTGTTCTAAAGAATGTGCACTCTAGCAGAATGTATGTTCTATTGCTTTTGGATTAAATGTTCTGTATAGAACTATTAAGGTTATTTTGTCCTTCTGTATATATATATCTGGTTAAGTCCATTGTGTCATTTGAGGCTGATGATTCCTTATTTGTTTTCTGTCCAGATGTTCTATCTATTGATGTAAGTGGGTATTAAAGTCTCCTACCATTATTGCATGACTGTCTATTTCTCCCTTTTGTTATGACAATTTTTGCCTTATATATTTAGATAATCCTATTTTAGGTGAATATTTACAAATGTAAAACCCTTGTTTGACTCACCCCTTTATCCTTATGTAATGCCCTTACTTGTGTCTTATTACAGTCTTTGTTTTAAAGTCTATTTTGTCTGATATAAATATAGCCATCCCAGCTTTCTTTGGTTTCCATTTATATGGATTATCTTTCCCCATAGATTCTCTTTGTTTGCATGTGTCCTTATAGCTGAAATAAGACTCTTATAGGCAGCATATAGATGGGTTTCATCTATTTAACCACTCTATGATTGGACAATTTAGTCCAGTTACATTTAAAGCAATTATTGATAGGTATGTATATACTATAAGTTTGCTAAATGCTTTGTGGTTGTTTTATACTGTTCTGTTTTTGCTGCTGTTGTTTTCCTTTGTGGTTTGATGATTTTCTGTATTGGTATGTTTAGATTCCTTTTCCTTTATTTTTTATGTGTCTACATTATGTTTTTGCTTTGTGGATACCAGGAGGCTTACACAGAACAACTTGTATTTGTAACATTCTATTTTAAGTTGAGAAACTCTTGTTTAAATGCATTCTAAAGCTCCACATTTTACTCTCCCCTCCCCACACATCTTTTTACCTTGTGTGCAATGGTCACTATGGTTATTTTCACTACTTTTACTTTTAACCTTCATACTAGCTTTATAAGTAATTAGCACATCACCTCTACAATAGATTATTTTGAATCTTATTATATATTTAGCTTTTCCATGAGATTTATACCTTCATATATTTTGTGTTAATACTTAGCACCATTTTGTTTCAGCTTAAAGTCTAGTTGTGATGAACTCCTGTGGCTTCTGCTCATTTGGAAAACTCTATCTTTCCTTCAATCTGAATGACAGCTTCGCCAGGTAGAGAGTACCTTCGTTGGAAGTTTTTTTCCTTTCAGTACTTTAAAAATATCATGCCACTCCCTTCCTGTCTGTAAAGTTTGGACTGAAAGATATGCTGATAGTCTTATGGGAGTTCCCTTGTACATAACAAGGTATTTTTCTCTTGCTGCTTTTGAAGACTCTCTCCTCATCTTTAATTTTTGCATTTTAAAATGATGTGTTTGTTTTGTTGTTGGTCTTTGGTTTCACCTTATTTAGACTCTGGGATTCTTGGATCTGGATATATGTTTCTTTCCCAGGTTAGGAAAGTTATCAGCCATTCTTTCTTTAAATTTTATGTCCCTTTTCTTTTGGGACCCCTATAATGCAAATATTCCTCCAGTTGACACTGTCTTAAATGATTTAAGCTCTCTTTACTTTTGAAAATTCTTTTTCTACTCTGGTTGAGCAGGTTCCACTTTCCCATCTTCAAGGGGATGGGTGAGTCCTTGCATGAATCCTGTAAGGTTTGGTTTAGACTTGTGAGTTTTGTGGGTGCAAGTTTTTTAATTTGGGGTGTCTGATGGGGGATGCCTATTCTTCACTGATCAGGGTGAAACTCTCAAGTTTGAGTTCCCTCCTGCTTTTGATTGCCCTGCTGGAGGTGGAGTTTATGGGAAGATTGTCTCTCAGCTCCTCCTACCCACTTCAGTAATGTCTTGTTCATCCAGTGTGTGGGAGTTGCTCAGATAGTTCTTACATTTTTTCAGACTCAATTGTTTAAAATGGAGCTGTAGATTTGATGTGTCCACAAGAGGAGGTGAGTTCAGTATCTTTCTACTTCACCATCTTGAACCAGCCTTATTATTTTTTAATCTCTGTATTGGTTGATGTTAATAAGGATTAGCATATCAACCTTTTAAGATACATACTAATATTAGCGTCTTGTATAGTGATAAAACTGAAGCAAAGAGAGGCTAAATAATTTACCTCTAAGACCACAAAGAAAGCCAGTCAATTTGGTTCTATGACCTGTGCTCTTCATCACTGTTCTATACTCTAAAATTTTAGAATTTGGAAATAAACACCTGATTATTGAATCTGAAGTGCAGGAGGGTTATATCACTTTACCTGTAGATCTTCTGTGAAAAACCATTCAATCTTCTTCAATCTTTCTTCTTTCTTGTTACTATGACAACAGTAGCTCTTCCTCTTAGCTATAGAATAGGAAAAAACTTATAGGTAGGAAAAAAGATAAAAATTGGGGGATAAAAATTTAACTTAATTGTAATCACCAACTCTTATGAATATGTGAAAAAACTATTGCAAATAAACGATAAAACCAAACTGAAGGTAAAGAAAAATAAGAACAATTCAAGTAACTATAAAGTGCTTTTTGACTTTAGCCAGGGGGCCTATTGTCCGTATGTTTCTTTAAACAAATAGTGACTCTACTTCAGAGGCTTTTTCTTACTCGCCCTCTTTTTCTCCAATAGTATAGGATAGCAATTCAGAAATGCTTTTTACACATTTTAGGAATGAGCAAATAAATAAGATGTATCATGTGTAATGGGGTAACAGTTTTCCACTGTTACAGAAAATACAAATATGGAAATAAGTAAGAGTTGAAAGAACACAGCAGTGTGTTGAACTGGCGATATCAGAATGAATATGCTCTCTACTCGGAGAGGGTCCAGAAGCAATGAGTACATAAAGTGTTCACGTACATGTATGGTTTCTATATACCAACCTTCACTGAAATAATCACATCTTCTTGGAGCAACAAGTGACTGCAGAGTTAGGAACAGAAAGGAAAGAATAAGATAAGCTGGAATGTTTTGCTGTGCTACAAAGTAAGGAAACATAATGATAAGGGTATGTTAATAGGACACCATGGCCTGTTTAAACAAGCTACCACTGGCCAAATATGAGAGAGCAGGTGCAACAAAATTACAAATGATGATAATATACTCTACCTTACAGACTAAACAGATTCCACGAGTTTATAGAAATATTCATTAATCAATAGTAAAGAGAAAATAACAGTATAAAATAAACTAAGAAATACAGAGAGAATAGTACCATTTTCAATCATCATCATCACAACAATTTATGTACAGAATCACCAGTGCAATAATTAGTGGGTGAAATGTTGAAGAGTAACAGGATAATATATAAAGTATCTCCCCCGAATACCTCATACTTAGGTATGACCTTAAGCAAATGATCAAAATTAATTTTAGTGGTAATTTCTGATATGATGCAATGAAGAGACCTCAGCGTCATTTCTGTGGTATACTTGCCAGAAGGGAACAAGCTGGATCTAATCATGAGGAAACATTAGGCAAACCTGAGGCAGTTCTACAAAATATCCGGCTTGTATTCCCTTCAAACAAGTCAGTATCAAGAAACACAAAGACTCAGGAAATAACTCAGAATAGAGAAGACAAAAGAGACATGACAGTTGGACTGTAACACATTTTCTTGCATTTTCTGTAGTTGTAAAGGACATTACTGGTACAATGGACAAAATCTCTACGAAGTCTTTGTATCGAATAGTAGTTCAGTATTGATCTTAAGTTTCTGATTTGGATAAGTTTATCATGATTTTGTAGGAAAATTCCTCACTTTTAGGAGCACCATATGGAAGTACGTAGGAATAAAAGGGTGTCATGTCTGCACCTTACTCTGGTTCACACACAAAATATATATATAAACACTTGCTTTGAAGAGATGAGAAAGGCTAAGGCAAATGACATAAAATGAAAAGTCAAAAATATTCTGAGATTCTTTGTAATATTCTTGTGATTTTTCCTGTAAAATTATGTCAAAATTGTAAAAAGTTTTCTTCCTATAACTTTATATTGAAATAATACATAATAGTAATTACTTGATAGTTTCTTGTTTAGTAAGGACACTGAGAAGTACGTATAGTATATACATAATAACAAGTAGAGTTCTCCAGACATAGTTGAGATAAGAAAGCTGCTGAGTAACACATAAGGAGTTTCTATCACAATGGTAATATAACACACAGCCATTACTGATCAGCTACAGAAATCTTTTATTTGTCAAACTGATAAACTGCAGGTATTTTAGTGGGGGATATGTGAAAATCAAAGGACTGTAACCTAAGCTTATATTTCAATTTGAAAGAGAACTGATACTTTTTTTGTAACTTCAAATATTTCCCAAGTCAGTAAAAATGTTTGATAAATGCTAGTGTATTTTAGCACACTAACAGAATCTATTGAGCTTTAGTAACTGTTTTTCAACAGGTATTCAGCACTTATTTTATATTTCTTTTAAATAATTATTCCTGAATTGATTTCCCCTATCTACAATAAGAGTTTGAAAATATATATGCCTATATTTACTTATGATATCCTACGTGTAACAAAAGGACATAGGTAAGAACTATTTTTCAAAAATCAAAAGTTTGTGACAAGTACCTTGATAGAGAAATGTATAGCATATTGATAATATAAATATCTCTATATCAATATTTAATAATGTCAATAGCTAACCAGGTAGCAATCTAATTTCTTTGTTTTTGAATACTAAAACATCTTTCAATTGGAAAATTATGAATATTCATTTCTTCAAGCATAAGAATCTCTCTTGAATAGGGCAGTTACAAGTACATGCAAACAGGTATATGCAAATATGAATCTAACTAGATATATTGCTGCTTAATTTATTGAAGATATCTTTAGGCATGTAAAGACCAAGTTGTATAAAAATCATTGACTCACAAGTTCTTTACTTCCATAGCTAAAAACAATCTAGATACCTAAACAGGCTATTTGTAACAAAGATAAAAATTTATATCTTATTTTGGTGTTATGACACATCTTAAAATTCCATGTAGACTCTTTAAAATCAGCAAGTCTGACTGCAGGCCACTTTATTGCATTATATATCTTGTTACCTTACTTAAATCTGAGGTGGTGACTTACTGCAAAGATATTTTACCTAAGGTATTAATCGAGAATTGATTTACATTGCTATAACCAGGATGCAGTAGTTTTAATTACCTACTACAAACAGTTCAAAGTTATATTTAATTAATTAGATTCACAAACTGTAGTGTGCTATAATATATATGGATTAAATGCTTCGATGTATGATGCAGAGAAGGTATTTGAAACTTTTTAAGTAACATTGCAAATTACATAAATGCTTTATTTTTATACAAAAATACTCACATATGTAGGTTAAATTTAGTGTTATCAACAGTGAGACCAAGCTTTGAAATTCTCATTTGCCCAAGTAACAGTTGACCCCATTTTTCTAATTGTGACATTGTTCTCTAGAAGTAAAAATTATGTTTCATAACAGACTTAAAATATACATTATGGAGAATGTTTGGGGCAGGGAGGAACTGGAATAATTCTACTAAAGGCCAAATGAGGCAGTGTCTTTGACTCACAATAAAGTCTAATATGGTCCAGGGTTTATGTGTGAATGGCAGAAGCATTAAATATACACCAGGTCACACATACATATACACACACACCTCTTATTTCAGCTAATGATAGTTTTGTTTTGCACCCAGCGAGTACTATGGTCCTTTGTCTCTGCCTTAGGTATTCAGCCATTGGCAGCTTTTCTGAGTGTCCTTTCTCATCCCAGTCAAATATTCATTGCAATTAGAAATTCTTAGTATAAGATGTTTTCCAATTTCATATATGTAGTTTTTGTTTCACGTTCTTATTGGGTAATGATTTGAAATGAGAAGGGAAGAAGAGGAATCTTTATCATACAAATTATATATATTTCTAAATTAATATTGATAGTGTGAAAATAGGGCTATAATTGAAAGGTATTGAGCTGCAGTGTGTTAATACTGTACATTGCTGAAGCAAAAACTGCACCAAAGACTTTATCCAAGGCTGTTGTGCAATACAGAGAAGACGCCAGAATGCAATCTAAGTATGTCCAGTTTGTTGGCATATAACTATTCGTGGTATTCCCTTAGGCTTTTTTGTATTTCTGTGGTGGTATTTCCCTTCACGTCTTATTTTGTTAATCTGGGTCCTCTCTTTTCTTCTGGCTAGAGGTTTGTCAGTTTTGTTTATCTTTTCAAAAAAACCAGCTTTTATTTTATTGATCTTTTCTATTTTTAATCTCTATTTTATTTACTTCCTCTCTGATCTTTATTCCTTCCTTCTACTGAATTTGTGTTTTGTTTGTTTTTCCTTTTCTAGTTCTATTAGGTGGTAGGTTAGGTTGTTTATTTGAGATTTTTCTTGTTTCTAAGGAAAGGCTTATATTGCTATGAGCTTCCTTCTTAGATGTGCTTTTGCAACACCCCATAGATTTTATAAAGTTTTGTATCCATTCTCGTTTCTGATTTTTAAAAACAACAGATCAATGATGAAATTTTTATTTTAGTAACATATTGTTTAGTCTCCATGTGTTTATTCTTTTCTCATTTCTCTTTCTGTGGTTGATTTCTAGTTTCATGCCATTGTGGTCAGAAAAGATGCTTGAAATAATTTCTATTCTCTTCAATTTGTTGAGGCTTATTTTCTGAAAAAGATGACCACCGACGCAAGTGAGGCCTGTTCAGGCACAGAAGCCCTTAGACATCCTTGGTTCTGCCCAGAAGCAATCCAAGGTCCTGTCCCTTTCTCTTCCGTATTAATCCCAGCCCGAGCTCTAGGGTGTAGTATGGAATGGAATGGGCAGGGGGCAAGGGCACTGTGGCTGCAGGAATTGAGGTGGTCCTGCTGCCAGCTGGGATGTGGGCTGCCTCTATGGCAGACTTCTCCTAGGATCTGTCCACCCCAGATCGAGCACCAAGCTGTGATGTGGAGTGGGTGGGGCTGTGTACTCCTGCTGGGAAATGAACCACTGTTCAGTACCCAGACTGCATTCCTGTGGCACTGTCCTCTGTCTACTGAGTGCACACTGTCACTGGGCGCCACAGTGCCTCCTGGACCACAACCCAGGCTGTTAGCAGCGCGGCATGCAGCCAGATGGAGTCCTCTGCGCTTAGCTGCTGTGCATGTGCTGACAACGTCTGCTCAGTTCGACCCATGGCCGCAGTCTGGCTCTGTGCAGTTAGACTGAATCTGCCCTGATCGGTGCAAGCCAGTGTGCCCACGTGCCTCACATGTAGAGTCTAGGCTTGTCCAGCCCCTCTATCTGTCTCAGTAGATTTCCCAGCAGGCAAGAGGGCTGCCCAGGGTGAAAGTCCACCCATATGGACCTTCTTTTCCTTACCGATCCTTCACGGGAGTGCTGGTCCCATCCTGATGTTTTTCTGTTCTACTTGTTTATATGGAGACCTTTCTTGCAGCTTTGGTTGGTTGTATAGGAGATTTTCTGCCAGTTTCCAGTTAGTTTTCTGTCAGAATTGTTCTACAGGTAGGTCTAATGTTTTTGTGGGAGGAGTGAGCTCCACATCCTCCCACTCTGATTGTGATACCCTCTCCTAAAGCATCATTTTTGACCAAAGTTCACAAAATGTGGCAATTAAACAACATGTTAAAAACAACATGTTAATGAACAACCAAAGGTTCAAAGAGGAAATCAAAAGAAAACTTTAAAAAATACCTTAAAGGAAAATAAAAATACAATATCCCAAAACTTAGATGATGCAGCAAAAGCAGTTCTGAGAGAGAAAGTTCACAGCAATAAATGGCTACCTCATGAAATGAGAAAAATTGCAAATAAAAAAACTAACTATGTCTTAAGGAACTAGAAAAAAGAAAAGCAAATAAAGCCCAAAGTTATTGGAAATAACAAAGGTTACTGTGGAAATATATGAAACAGAAACTAAAAAGAGACTCAAAAAGATCAGTGAAACTAAGAGCTGGTTCTTTGAAAAAAACAAAATTGACAAACCTTAGCTAAACTCACAAAGAAGAAAAGAGAGAAGACTCAAATAAAATCAAATGAAAAAGGAGGTATCACAACTGATCCCACAGAAATACAATACAAAGAATTATGAGACTGATCAATTGTACATCAACAAACTGGACAACCTAGAAGAAATGAGTGAATTCCTAGAAACATAAAACTTACTAAGACTGGTCTGTTCAGATTTTCTATTTCTTCAAGATTCAATTGCTAGTAAAGGGATTCAATCAGTAATTAAATACCTCAAAAAAAAAACAAAAAAAAAAACCCAAAAACCCAGATGGCTTCATTGGTGAATTCTACCAAACATTTAAAAAAATACCAATCATTCTCAAACTCTTCAAAAAAAAATTGAAGATGGAGGAACACTCCCAAACACATTTTACAACACCAGCATTATGCTGATACCAAAATCAGACAAGAATGCCGCAGGAATAGAAGATTACTGGGGAACTTCCCCAACAAAATATTAACAAACCAACCAAATTCAATAATATATTAAAAGGATCCTATAACATAGTCAAGTGAGATTTATTCCACAGATGCAAAGATGATTCAATATCAATATTGATTCAATATTCAATTCAAAGTAAATCAATGAGATACACTACATTAACAAAATGAAGGCTAAAAATCATATAAATGCATTTGACAACATCTAACATCCATTGATTGTAAAAATTCTCAACAAAGTAGTTATAGAGGGAAGATGTACCTCAACATAATAGAGACCATATATGCATCATCCTTACCTTTGAAATGCTGAAAGCAACTCCTTTAAGATCAGGAACAAGAAAAGGATGTATTGCATACTTGAAAGTTGCTAAGAGAATAAATCTTAAAAGTTCTCAATAGAAGAAAAAAATTGTAACTATGAATGGTGACAAATGTTAGTAAACTTGTGATCATTTCACAATATATACAGATATTGAATCATTTTGTTGTACACAGGCATACCTTGGAGATACTGAGAAGTGGTTCTAGCCCACAACAATCCAGCCAACAGCACAATGAAGCGAATCCCACACATTTTGGTTGCACTATTGTTTACTACATGTGCAATAATAGCTTTTTGTCCAAAAGATATATATACCTTAACTTAAAAATGCTTTACTGCTAAAAATATGCTAACCATCATCCAATCCCTTCAGTGAGTTGCAATATTTTTTGCAATAGTAACATCAAAGATCACACATCACTATAACAAATACAAGAAGTTTGAAATACCACGAGTTATCAAAATATGATAGAGACATGAAATGAGCAAATTCTGTTGGAAAAATGGCACTGATAGGCATACTCAATGTAAAGTTACCATAAAGCTTCAATTTGTTAAAAAAAAAAAAAGCAGTATCTGCAAAGCACAAGAAAGCTGAAGCACTATAAAAAGAGGTATGCCTGTATGAAAATAATACAGTGTTGTATGTCCATTATATCTTAATACAGAAATATGGGAGACTACCTAAAGTAAAGACGATCAAGGTGCAACAGGTACAAAGAGAGAAGTAACAAGTAGAACCACATAAGACCCTTCATTTTTTCTTAGAAATTGACTTTAGAAATTTGAATAAAGTTGCTAGCATAGAGATATAGCCACTTGGATACTAGTGAGAATTTTTTTTCCCTTTTCTTGTAGGTTGATTAAATATATACAGAAATATGGGACTTCAGATATCAGAGCCAGAGAAAAATAAAAGATGAGTTTCTAACTCAAAAATGGAGAGAACATTTTTAGAGGTAATGAACAAAATGGTAGGAATTAATGAAGTTTTCTAAAATAATGGATAAGAATATAAATACAATTGATTATTAAATGGAAAATAGGTTAATGAAAAATATTAAGAATATAATTGAGTCATTAAATCAATAAAATACATAATTTCAGAGAAATTATAGTAATGAATTAAAAGATTCCATTGAAATTGAATACTACAATAAGTATGTATTACCAAAATTGTCAAAGTAAAACATGAAAAAAAAGTGGTCATTTAATTTTTATCTTCTGATATACTTTGTATAGAGTAAGGTTTAGTATATAAAATACTATTATATAAGGTTTCAGAGATGAATATGTTTATATATCTAAGTAACACATAGTTCCAAGATATATAAACATTAGATTCATACATATGTGCTATAGGAAGTTCCCAATTTGCTTGGCAAAGAATCAAACCTTGATAGCAGAAGTTTATAAATATAGAATATAAAGAAAACATTAACTGAAAATATAAATTTTCTAAATAGTCACTTGTAAATTTTATCCCTAAGAATTTTAAATAAAAGTATATTATAAGAATAATTTGTCCCATAAAGTTTTCTTAGTAGCATCTAGTTATACATTTCTTTAAAAAGGGCAATACATTTTATAAGACCACTTTCTCTGATAAAAAAAACTTAAAATTAATGACCACTCTTGATTAAATTAATTATAAACTAGCAATATAGGATCACTATGACATAAAATGAACTATCTTAAAGCCACCAACATTAGTGAGATCTTAAACTTCACAAATTAGAAAATAAGATTATTGACCTGGAACATGGCATACTACTGAATAAACGGGGACCTTCTTTCATTAAAATAAATTTAAAAATTTTAGAAGTCACCCCTCTTTCAAAATACAGATATACAGCTCAATATCACTAATTATCAGAGAAATGCAAATGAAAACTACAATGAGGTATCACCTCACACCAGTCAGAATGGCCGTCATTCAAAAATCCACAAATGACAAATGCTGGAGAGGCTGTGGGGAAAGGGGAACCCTCCTACACTGCTGGTGGGAATGCAGTTTGGTGCAGCCACTATGGAAAACAGTGTGGAGATTCCTCAAAAGACTAGGAATAGACTTACCATATGACCCAGGAATCCCACTCCTGGGCTTGTATCCAGAAGGAAATCTACTTCAGGATGACACCTGCACCCCGATGTTCATAGCAGCACTATTTACAATAGCCAAAACATGGAAACAGCCTAAATGTCCATCAACAGGTGACTGGATAAAGAAGATGTGGTATATGTATACAATGGACTACTACTCAGCCATAAAAACCGACAACATAATGCCATTTGCAGCAACATGGATGCTCCTGGAGAATGTCATTCTAAGTGAAGCCAGAAAGAGAAAGAAAAATACCATATGAGATCGCTCATATGTGGAATTTAAAAAACAAAAACAAACAAACAAACAAAAACAAAGTGTAAATACAGGACAGAAATAGACTCACAGACAGAGAATACAGACTTGTGGTTACCAGGGGGGTGGAGGGTGGGAAGGGATAGACTGGGATTTCAAAATTGTAGAATAGATAAACCAGATTACACTGTATAGCACAGGGAAATATACACAAAATGTTATGATAGCTCACAGAGAAAAATGACAATGAGTGTGTATATGTCCATGAATGACTGAAAAATTGTGCTGAACACTGGAATTTGACACAACATTGTAAAATGATTATAAATTAATAAAAAATGTTAAAAAAAATAACAGATATACACTACTATATATAAAATAGATAAACAACAAGGACCTAGTGTATAGCACTGAGATCTATACTCAATATCTTGTAATAACCTATAATGGAAAAGACTGAAAAATTCTTTAAAAAAAAACTGAATCACATTGCTGTACATTTGAAACTAACACATTCATATAATTACCCAATATATTTAATGATTTCTTTAACCAGTTATAATTTAGATAAAATTAAGAATAAGAAAAATAGATTGTTTTATCTTCATTTATTCCCTAACACTCTTCCTAAATGTAGATGCAAATTTCTGATATGTACAGTTTTCCTTCTCCCTGAAGTATTTCTTTTCAGATTACTTGCACAGCAAGTCTGTTTGTGATTAATTCTTCCAGTTTTTGTTTAAAGGAAATAAGTCTTTTTTCTTCACTTTCGCAGGATAATTTCACTGGATACAGAATTCTAGGGATTTTATTTTAAATAGGTTTGACTTTCAGCACTTTAAATCTATCACTTTACTCTTGTCTTGCTTGCTTGGTTTCTGAAGAGAAGTCTGATGTAATTCTTATCCTTGTTCGTCTATAGTTACGATATTTTGTTTTCCCTTGGCTACCTTCAAGATTTTGTCTCAGGTTTTCTGCAGTCTGAATATTTTATGCCTAGGTGAGGTGTGTGTGTGTTTTGTAATTATTCTAAGTTCTTTTCACATGCTGGAGATCACTTAGCTCAAATTCCAGTAGGAATGATAAAAAGGCAATGTGTAACATCTACTACGTGCAAGGCTCTGATAGATACAGATATATACATGCATGTATATGTAAAAAGATTCACTTAATCCTTACAATGACTCTATCAGATTTCAAAAATACAGAAAACAAAGCCTAGACAGAGGCTCAACCATGTTCCCAAGTCCACAAACCTAAATAACTGGCAAGAACTTGAATTCAAATGTACGTGGTCAAATTTTAGAATTTGTGCTATGTAATCACTGTATTTTATTGCCTGTATAACCAAAGATACAAGTTGCTTTTAGCTCTATGCCAGAACTAGAACTGTAACTGAGTACCATCCACAAGTCAGAACCTCTGAGAAATTTCTGGCACAATTGGTGCAGCCAAGATTACACTCAAACAACTGGTAATGGGTTAATGTGCAACCATCCTTTCTTGAACAAGAAGAATAGCTGCCAAGTCAAGGACAGACACTCTGGTCTCAATGAGCCGACATTCCATAACTCAGAGGGTTGTTTAGGTTGCAGGGGACTTTGATAAGATTTAGATCCCACCAGAGGTCTATGAGCCCCTTTCACTCAGGGTCATCCTGAGTGGAGAGCAAATCCTCTCTTGTTCGATAAGTGAGCACTTACACCAAACCCACAAAACAGAGCCTGAGACACTTACGCAATTCTAGTTGCCTGCTCCCTTCTCTCAGCCTTCTGATCTCAGTGATAATAAAGCAAAAGTACTGTAAAGATTATTTCCATTTAAATTTGAAGTATTCAAGTCACACAAATCTCCTAGTTAACTATAAATCAAAATTAGGCAAGCACAGCTTTCCTTTTCCAGTTACTAACATTGAAAAATCACTAGTTTCATGAGAAAATACGACAATTTATAGAAGGTGAACTTTGAGTCCAAAACATCTTTCAAAAACACAATTACTGCAAAAAGCAAATTTTTTTTTAAATGCCCTGTGTATCTTCCTAAAGTATTTCTGCTCAAAATAAAAGGTTGGGTTCACGTGTTTAAATCTCACTTAAATGATCAAATTTAATAGGACAAATTATATATTCTAACAAAAAGCCAGAGAATGTCATCCAGTTTCAAAAAATTGGATATGAATTAAACTAGAATGAGAGATGAAACAATCAGTTAATCAGGAAAAGGAACCTGCCTGAAAGTAAGTATTGGCAGTAAGGGCAAAATGCAAAGACCCCAGTAATGGATTTTCATAATACTAGATAAAAGTGTTGATTCAAGTCAGAGTGGGTTCTGAAATCTAGGTTGTACTTCGAACCCAAACCCGTGTGCCTTAGGAGGAGGGCCTTATACCCAGGGATGTCTACCCAGAGCATCTTTTTTTTTTTTTAAACATTGATAAAGTGTATTAATGTCAGAGTTCATGACCTAGAGATCAGAGTGTAGGGAGCTAAGGTAAGGCAGGGAGCGGGATGCAAATATTGTATCTGTTGCACCTGAATCTGGCACACTAGTTTGGATAGATTCTCAACCCTACTCTACACAGTACTAACATCCTTCACATACTTTAAATGACAGTCTTGTAAACATTAAGCCTTTCCATGGATATTGCCTGTTAAGGGCATTAAAGAGGGAATACACATTCAGTTTAGGCTTCTGTGGCAATCTTGGAAGACAAAATACTATGTAAGTATTCTTTATGCATGCCTTAATCTGCACAGACTACAAAATATATAAAGGTGGACAATCCTTAGAAAATTGCCTTTTCCTTTTGCCTATGTAAGATTAAGATCCTTTAAAGTCCACATCAGTTCCGAATTCCATGCAATCATAGATCCTTTTGTAACAAAGGAAGTAGGCTGATTCAGGAGTTTAAAGGGAGGGCCTAATAAATGAGATCCTAATGTCTCTTTTTGCAAAAAAACTTAACAAGTGAAAAAAAAATACTTTACTAAAGTTAACATTTTCAATGTGACTCCAAAAGAAACTGCATGTATATAAAAAGAAGTTATGATATAGGGGGAAACCTGAGAAAAGAGAATCAATCATAGATACGAAAACTGTGATTGTTGAGGAAATAAACTCAATGGGGTTTTATTAGTAACACTTAATGGAAACAGTAAAGATTGATTGACATGACCAACTATTCCAGAAGGATGAAAATTACACGTGCTTACCATTTCCAAAAGAAAAAAAAAAACTCAAAAAAGGACTTTATCCTTTCTCTCTCTTATACCTAATTTTAAAAAAAAGAAAAGAATATTATGGAAAATATAGAAGTGATAAGTAAAATAATGTAAAATCAACTTTGTATTAAAAATATTCTCAACTAAATTCTCAGAAGTTTTCCTCTATCATTGTGAAAATTTCAAGATATAATGTGTCTAATGTACTTATTCAAATATCTGGTACATAATGGGTCATCAAATGATAATTATAATACATTATAATAATTTATCATTATTATTAAGAATGTCAACCACTGCCTCAAGTTACATACATTCACAACATATATGACAAAGGGTTTATATTCAGAATATATAAAGAAAACTCACAAGTTAATAAAGAAAAGCAAGTACCTCAAATATCAGTAAAAAAGACTTACACAGTTAAGATATAAAAGGTATGAACAGCCAATAAGCATACAGAAAGTTATTAAATACCATTATCTATCAGAGAAATTCAAATTAGGTCCACAAAGACATAAAACTGCATGCACTCAAGAACAGATAAATTGAAAGGACCGATAGCAACAATTTTAATGAGGATATTAAATTATCTCAGGTATTACTGGAGAATTTGGAACAACTGTTTTGCAGTTTCTTATAGAATTAAATATGCACTTACTCTGTGACCACACATTTCTATTCCTAGTTATATTTCCAAGAGAAAAAAAAAATCCTTAAAAAAGAGTTGTAAAAGTATGTTTATAACAGCTTTACATACAATAAAAAAACCCAAACAACCCAAGTATCCAAAAATCGATACAAATATTTTAGTATATTTGTACAATTAAAGGAAGAAACACACAATGACATGAGTAAATGGGGGAATTCTTCCAAATACATTTTACAAAGCCAATATAACCCTGAAACCAAAACCAGACAAGAATGCCAAAAGAAAAAAAAATTATAGGTCAATATCCCTGATGAACATAGAAGTTGAAATCTTCAACATAATATTAGCAAAATAAATTCATCATTATATTAAAATAATTGTACACCATGATCAAGTGGGATATACTCCAGGGATGCAAGCATGCTTCAACATCAAAGTAAGTCAGTGTGATACGTCACACTAACAAAATTAAGGATAAAAATCATATGATCAACAGATGCATAAAAACCATTTGACAAAATTCAACATTCATTTATGATAAAAGCTCTCAAAAAGTGGGTATAGAAGAAACGTAGCTCAACATAATAAAGGCCATATATGAGACACCCACAGCTAACACAGTCAGTGGTGATAGCTGAAAGCTTTTCCTCTAAAATCAGAAATTAGAGGTAACCACTCTCACTACTTTTATTCTACACAATATTGGAAGTCCTAGCCAGACCAGTAGGCAAGAAAAATAAATAAATGACATCCAAACTGGAAAGGGAAGAGTAAAACTATCACTATTTGCAGTTGACATAGTATTATATATTAAAAACCCTAATATAGTATAAACCTTAACTATATTAATAAAAGAAATTGAAGACACAAATAAGTGGAAAAATGTTTCCTGCTCACAGATTAGAAAAATTAATACTATAAAAATATCCATACTATACAAAACAATATACAGATTTAATGCAGTCCTTATCACAAGCCTTGAATAGCCAAATCAGTCTTAAGAAAGAATAAATTGGGAGGCGTCATGGTCCCCGATTTCCAACTACATTACAAAGCCATTGTAATTAACAGTATATGATATTGGCATAAAAAGATACATAGATGAATGGTAATAAAGATTCCAGAAATAAACCATACCTTTTTGGTCAATTTATGATAAAAAAGCCAAGAATATATAATGGGGATAGAACAGTCTCTTTTCATTAAATGGTATTAGGAAAACTGGGCAGCCACATGCAAGAAAAACGAAACTGGACCACTATCTTACTAACTAGACACAAAAATTAACTCAAAATGAATTAAAGACATCATTATTTTACTGGGACAAACTGATATGTCTCCAAACGTAAATAACACCATTTCTATTGTATTCTTGCCTATATGCATAACCTGATTTCAGTAAAAAGGAAATATAAGATAAACCAAATTGAGGGACAGTATACAAAATACTTGGCCTGCACTTCTCAAAACGTCAAAGTCAAGAAAGAGAAAAATTGAGGGGTATTCTAGATTAAAAGAGACTAAAGAAGCATGACTAAAATGAATGTTACATTGGAATTTTTGCATTCTTCAGCCTAAACCTGTAAAAGGTACGGTATCATTGAGACAGTAATGCAATCTGAATATTGGCTAGAGTTGTAGATAACACTGCTGTATTAACATCAAATTTCCTGATTTTGACAGTGGTACTACTGTTATGTAAAAGAATGTCCTTGTTCTTTGGAATTACATGCCAAAATATTTAGACGTAAAGGAGCACAATGTCTCCAATTTACTCTCACAAAAATTTAGAAAACCAAAATTTCGATATACACTTTGGAAGAGTATATCGAAGTGTATATCAGGGAGGGCTTGTCATGATCCCTGCCTGTTTGTATTTAATGGACTGGATTTGGTGACTTGTTTCTGAGGACTAGAATAAGGCAGAGTTATGGTATGCGTCTTGAAGACTAGGTCATAAGACTCAGTGTGGTGTTATTGTCTCTTCCTTTTTCTTGTAGTTGGTCCTCAAGCCCCTTCAAACTGCATCCTGGGTACACACAATGAGTACAACATCTAGAGAGTCCCTGACCGCAAAATTTAATAAAAATTAAGTGAAATAAATAACCAAATTTTCAAGGAAAAAAAATGGGATGGAAAAAATAATTTTTAAACATAAGCTTAGAGGTAAAAACACACTCAAGAAAAAATAAAACAAAACATTCAGTTAGGGAAGCTAGAGAAAGAACAACATGAAATACATAAATCTAAATTGTGGAAAAATATTATAACAGCAAGAAATACCTGTAATTAAGTAATATATTAATACAATGTAAAACAGCTTGTTCTTTCAAAAGAACCATAAAATTACGTATCTTAAATAAAATCAAAGGCCAAAAAAAAAAATAGAAAAATCACATAGTGGAAATAATCAGAGACAGAGAAGATTTATTTTACATAAAATAGTAATTATCAATAAAACTGGTTTATTTTTAAAACTCTCATTGTCTTGTAAGTTCTGAGAAGTCAGTGTCTCAACTTTGCTCACCATTATATAATCAGTGCCTACTACAAAACAGGTAGTCAAATATGGATCAATGGAACAGAATAGAGAACCCAGAAATAAACCCACACACTTACAGTCAATTAATCTTCGACAAAGGAGGCACGAATATACAATGGAGAAAAGAGTCTCTTCAGCAAGTGGTTGTTGGGAAAGTTGGATAGCCTCATGTAAATCAATGAAGTTAGAATACTCCCTCACAGCATACACAAAAAGAAACTCCAAATGGGTTAAGGACTTAAACAGAAGACAAGACACTTTAAACCTCTTAGAAGAAAACACAAATCATAGCAATGTTCTCTTAAGGCAGTATGCCCAGGCAATAGAAATGAAAGCAAAGATAAACACATGGGACCAAATTAAACTTATAAGCTTTTGCACAGCAAAGGAAACCATAAGCAAAACAAAAAGACAATCTACAGAATGGGAGTAAATATTTGCAAATGGTGCGACTGACAAGAGCTTAATCTCCAGAATATACAAACAGCTTGTACAACTTAATAACAACAACAAAAAAACCAAACAACCCATTCCAAAACCAGGCAGAAGACCTAAACAAGTAATTTCCCAATGAAGACATACAAATGGCCAATAAACACATTAAAAAATGTTCAATATTGCTAATTACCAGAGTGAGGTATCACTTCATACCAGTCAGAATGGCCATCATTCAAAAGTCCACAAACAGATGCTGGAGAGGGTGTGGAGAAAAGGGAACCCTCCACACTGTTGGTGGGAATATAGTTTGGTGCAGCCATTATGGAAAGAAGTATGGAAATTCCTTAAGAAACTAAAAACAGACTTATGTGATCCAGCAACCCCCCTCCTGGGCATATATCTGGAGAAGACTCCAATTTGAAAAGATACATGCACCCCAATGTTGATAGCAGCAGTATTTACTATAGCTAAGACATGGAAACAACGTAAATGTCCATTGACAGATGAGTGGATGAAGAAGCTGTAGTATATTTATACAATGGAATACTACTCAGCCATAAAAAATAATAAAATAATGCCATTTGCAGCAACATGGATGGACCTGGAGATTGTTATTCTAAGTGAATTAAGTCAGAAAGAGCAAGAAAAATACCCTATGATATCACATATGGGGAGCATGAAGAAAGAAACTACAGATAATTTATTTACAAAACAGAAATAGACTCAGAGACATAGAGAACAAGAAATGATTACAGTGGGGGAAGAGAGTGGGAAGGGATAAATTGGGAGTTCACAATTTGCGGATACTAACTACTATCTATAAAACAGATAAACAACAAACTTCTACTGTATAGCACAGGGAACTATATTCAATATCTTGTAGTAACCTATAATGGAAAAGAATATGTAAAGGAATATATCTATATATATGTATGACTCTAACATTATGCTGTACACCAGAAATTGACACAACATTGTAAACTGACTATACTTCAATAAAAAAAATTTAATAGGTAGCCAAGAGGTATTTATTGAATATACACATATACCAATGAATAAACAAATAGTGTCTCATATTAATCAATTAAAAGGGGAAAAGCAGCATATTCATATTGATAGAGAAATATAAATGAAAACCATGAATATATATATATATATTCATCATGCCTCTAGTTAGCAAAAATCGAAGTATTTTTTGAGATTACTTGTTTTCAACTTTGCAGGATACTGGTCATCTCATACACAGCTGCCAGGAGTTTACACTGGTAGAGCCACTTTGGCCAGAGATTCAGAAATATTAATATTCAATGTTCACCTATTCTTCCACAGTAAAATCAGGTTTCTATGTATCTTTTTTAGAAAATATTCAAATAAGGGCACAAAAAGAATATATAAGAATACCCCTGCAACATGGTCAATAATAATAACCAAAGGGAGAGGAAAACTTACTGAAGCCAATAGCATGTCCATTCACGTGGACCTAAGCAGCTAAATCACATGCCTTCCACCCTGTGGCTGCTATTTATGCAGCCGTTCAAAAGAATCAAGGACGAACTCAATGCACTGACAGGAAGGTCTCAAACTTACATTAACCAAAGGGCAAACAGGCTGCATAACACTATACACAAAGGTATTTCTATAAACAATAAAATGAAGTATGTATTTCTCTGGTAGCAGATGTATTGTTGAAAATACAGACTCCTGAAATACATTACCCACAGACTGCTGTCATGCCACCTCCCTGACTATCTTTAAAATAAGATGTAGGTCTGATAATGCTATAAATGAAACTTCTAAGAAAACAGATTTGGTTAGTGAAAGGCTTCCATACTTTTTCTTTTTAATTCTAAAAGTTGATATAATTTCTACTAGTCACTTTTCTCATGTTGAATTTTGACTTTTTAAACATTCTTTGCTGAAGAGAATGCTTTAAAATTACTCTTTTGTTTATGTAGCTTAGATATGAATTCTACAAGTGAGTAGCATTTTTAGGGCTGTCAAATATGGAGAAAGAAATCCTGTGTGGGTGGGCAAAATTTCCTACTTTCCAAGTTGTAAAAACCACTTTGCAATAATTATCTTGTCTGATCATATACATATTTATCTCCTGTAAAATGATTTTAATATATTGTCTTAAAAATTGGAATTGAGAAGTCTTATGGTTATGAAAAATGAGTTGGTTTACTTGAAGTTTTTATTCAGTCTTACAGAAGTTTTTCTTCTCTATTTGGTGCCATTCAATTAAAGATATGTATAAACTTGTTTAATTAGCTGCAGGATTATAGTTCAGTTTGCCCTACCCACTGTATATGTATATTTTAAAAACTACATATGTGAAATGCTGTACTTAACTGAGCACAGAGTGCCCTGCTGCTGAACATTGACTTAGTCTTGGGACATCAGAGATTTAAAGTGAAGAACTAGGCAAACCTAAATAGAGACTGTTGAATGCTTCAGTTCACCTGCAGCTAACCCACCAAGTGGGACACTCTATTTGTTGAGAAATGCTGTGCCAAGGATATCACATTTAATGGCTTTGGCAAGAAGAATGATTTTCATCAGCTGTAACAAACAAGTTCCTCATCTCCAACCCTACCATCTGTCCTCCTGGTTCCCACCCAGAACTCTACATACGGGCTCAACTGAACAGGTTTCAGACTGCCTAAGGTCACTGCACAATCAACCTTAACAGATGGCATCACAGCGAACATCTAAACTGTAGCAGTGGCCAAATGCAGAGGGTAATCCTCGTTGCTGAGAAAGAATGCCCTCTGTGCATGCCGCCCTGATGTTCTGATTCTACTAAACATTTCATGTGAAAATAAGGCTCCATAGTCTTTATATTAATAGCTTAAGTGGATAAGTCTTTCCACTAATTTGCCAGTGTATTTCTATCTTAAATCGTGTCTCTAGTATTTTCGTTCTTTTGGTATATTTAGACAAAGATAAAACTCTGCGATAACATCTACTATTAATAACCCTCAGAATATATATATTTAAGAGGATAAACAGGCTAGGCATGCTCTACTTTTCAGACATCAGTGTGTACTGAAAAACAATACTGTTAGATGTTACAATAGTCACACACAGCTTAAGATAACCAAAAGCAATTAGTGATGAACACAGCATCTTGTAAACTTTAATATTAGTCCTGCTTAAGTAAGAGTCCTATGCCCATGTATCATCTTCAGCTGGTTGATATTATCACTTGATTTCTCAACATCACTTCAAATTCAACCGTCAAGGACATTATTTGTGCTCTTGAAATAGCTATAATCCCTAATTTTCAAATTGCTTCTATGGCTAGTTTCATTCCATCATCACTTAGCTTTAACATCTGGAGACAGAGAATGCTGAAATTTAAAGCTCATTCATCTCTTTTCCCCCTCAGTATTAACACCTATAGTCACTCATCCCATCATGTTCCAATAATTTTGAAAGCCAAGTTTATATCCTCTAAGTGGGAACTGGAGACATTCTTTCTGAAGAATATAGTGAACTCTTCAGACTCCAAGTGAAAAGTGTCAGACAGAATTTCCTATGATAAAAAAACTTCCACTCACAAGCCCTGTTATACACATTGAAGAATGGAAGACAGCACTAAGAAAAAAAATATTTAAAATCAGAATAAAATTAAATCAATGGAAAATAGAAGAGAAAAACTAAAGAAATTATAGCATCAGCCCCAAAATATCAAAAGCTAAATAATAGAAAATCTAAAAACAGAAGTAAAAGAGGGACAATTATTAAGAAAAGGGTTAAATAAATTTCCTAGAATTTAAGAACATTAATTTTCAGAATAAAAGTGTTTGTAAAATGCCTGGGAAGTCCTACAACACTACAGTATGGCAGTGTATCATGAAATCTCAGGATAGTAGGGACATTGAGATGATAGAAACTTCCGGAGAGAACAGAACAGGCAACATACAAGGATTAAAAGAATGGCAGCATTGAAAGCTAAAAGACAATAATATATCAATGTCATCCTATGTTAAAGGTAAAATTAACTTAGAAATCTGAAAACAGGCAAATAATCAATTAAGTGCATGAGTATAATGCAGATGATTTTTGATAAGCAAATCATCAAAAATTTACCTCCAGAAATCCTGGAGTTTCTTCTCCATAAAATATGATATAAACCAAGAAAGAGAAGGACATAATGTGGAATCACTAGTCCAGATCATAGGATTAAAAGGAGGGGGCAAAAAGAAGGTCTTCAAGAAAACTAAAAACAAAAACAAAGTCTGTACAGTCCCTGGTGTGTTGATGTGTAAGATAATATTCAGAAATTTTACAATTCTCTTCTAAATTTAGGAAGAAATTACATAGAAAATTAAGAAAAAAGAGAGAAAGAGGCTGTAAACTTTGGAAACAACAAAGGAAAGGGAACCTCTCATTACTGTCTTAGAGTAGCCAGTCATAGTCAGTATAAGGCAAACACTGTATTTGTCTAATCAAAAACTGCAATATACTTAGTTGGGAGAAGGAAGGGAGGTTAAATAGGAACTTAGGATAGTGGTTAAGCAAGCTAAATTCTTGTTACCATAGTAGGAAATCAATTAAAATGTATAAAATTGATAAAAAGTATCTGAAGAATATAGTTTACAAATATGGAGGTAGATACTAGAATAAACAGATTAAAGATTAGATGAAGAGAACGAAAGCTGGGAACACGTTAGTAGATTAGCTTTGAAATCATTTTTTCTTAAAATCATGGTTATCTATTTTATGTTATAAAATAATTATAAACATAAATAGAAAATAATAAAAAATATAAAATTAAAATGTAAGAGTAGATGCTTACAGGAGATGGAGGATGAATAGAGGATAAGGGAGAAACTAATGAAATAGATTCAAAGAAGGGTTATATCTGAACTTCAGATTTTACTATGTTATAGAATAAGGAAAAACTCTACAGTCCAATTGTTTTCACTTGTGCTAAAAGAGAAGAGAAGAGAGACAATAGACATGGAGGGAGAGAAGGTGAGAGTTCAAGAAGTCATAAAAGAAGAGAATTATAAGAATATGTGTCCCTGTATAAGCAGGCTAGGTTCAGAAAGCTATGGATAAATTATTAGACCAAGTTGGGGAGGAATGTGCTATAATGACTTTCAAGAGGGGATAAAAATTGTTCTTGTATGAAAACTCTAGCCAGTATCTTCATCATTGCAATTTTGACTATTATTTTGGGGAAGGATAGACCATCAAGAAAAAATCCCTTATTTATACAAAGAAAAATCCTATATAAAATGAGTAAAATTTTACTTGTTTTGGCTGAAGTGGGAATGGAAGCCTCAATTACTCCGTCTCCCTTCAACCTACCCCCACCTCACACATACACACACACACCAAGGTAGTTCTTATTCTAATCTAGAATCCTCAATTTTCTGGAACTCTGAGAACTCAACTGTGAAACCAAAATTCTAGTGCAACTCAGATTTTCTCTTTGAAGTAATTGATCATGGAAAGGATTATGTGATTTGTTCAGGTTTATTCAGAATTTAGCCAAGTGTCCTACTATCCAGGTCTATGCTGTTTCCCAAAATACCTCATATTCCTCTTTTTCATTCAATTCAGTTTTAGTAGTTGGTCGCTTAATTTAACCTCACTTGTATAGAATTCATTTCACACCTCTCAACCAAGTCCATTTCCTTAAAATGAGATTTCTAACCTAATATTTACCATGTTATTTTTATGTTTGCTAACTTTATTAGGCTCAACAGATTATAGTAGTGCTCATACAACTGCTTGCATAGTACTAGTCTTTTTCTGCACTAGAGAAAAAATATAACCTGTTTCATAACATTTTTCAAATAATTTTGTATAAATGTAATTATCAAATTTGTATCTAACTGAATGTTTGTATCACTATTTAGTTATTGCTCAGGTTTTTTATGTTGCATTAAATAATTTTAAGGGAAAATAATGTAGAGATATTTTCTCTTTATAAAAGGTTATTTTAAGATATTTTTATAATCCTTGTTATTGTATTTCTTTTCTCCCACTTTTGAATTTCTTTGCTCTTAAATTGGATTTGCTGATACTGTCTACTAGATTTTTCAAATAGGCTTGTAGGTTTATTAAACTAAATTATTTCTTTTTCACTCAATAATTATAGACTGTAATTTTATTAAAATAAGAGTTACATTCTCAAATTGACGAAGGAGTGGGGCACTAAATAAATAAAAGTTAAAACAATAAAAAATTGAAAAACGTATGAAATACATAAAACTCCAATAAATAACCACCACTAATGCTCTAGTGTACACACTTAACAATCTTTGTTTTGAACATGTATTCATTTGTTTCAGTGTGTATTGGTATATATGCAGAGACAGCAAGAGTCAAAGGGAGCCACATATACAGAAAGAAAGAAAAATACTACTTGTCTCACAAAGTAGAGAACATAGTCTACAAACTTTTCTTTGAACTTGACTATATAAGAAAAATAGATTTTAAAATCCATGTGTATATATAACTTCCTATTATAAAAAATCTACTCATGTATCACCTCACACCTTTCAGAATGGCTATCATTAAAAAGAACACGAATAACAAATGGTGAGGATGTGAAGAAAAGGAAGCCCTCATACACTGTTAGTGGGAATGTAAATTGGTGCAGCCACTGTGGAAAACAGTAGAGATGTTTCTTGAAAAACTAAAACTAAAACTACCATATGATCCAGCAATTCCACTACTGGATATATATCCAAACCAACCTGCCACCAACTCGAAAAGACACATTAACAATTGTGTGTGTGTGTGTGTATACACATACATACATAGACAATGGAGTACTATTTAGTCATAAAAAGGATAAAATTTACCATTTGCAGCAATATAGATGGACCTGGAGGGCATTATGCTAAGCAAAATAAGTCAGATAGTCTTTACAAATACTACGATATCACTTATATGTGCAATCTAAAAAATACAACAAACTAGTGAATGTAACAAAAAAGACGACTCACAGATATAGAGAATAAATTAGTGGTTATCAGTGTTGAAAGGGAAGGGGGAGTGGCAATTTGGGGTATAGGTACTGGATAAAGAGGTACAAACTATAAAATATGTTATATGGAAAACACAAGGACTATAGTAAATATTTTATAATAACTAAGTAGAATATAAACTTTAAAATCTGTGAATCACTATATTGTACACCTGTAACTTATATAATACTGTATATCAAATATACTTCAATAAAAATTAAAGTAAAAAATAATCTTTTAAAATGTGCAGTTGTTGTCACACTTACAAGGTTGACAAAGATATGATAAAAGAATCTCGTTTTGTTTTGTTTAGTGAAAACATGCAAGCATTTCTACACACATTATCTCATTATCCACATTGTTTTTACTTAAAAATATTAGTGAAATTTGTTATTATATTTTTATATATTACATAAAGTAGTGACAATATTAGTGGGACTTTTGGTTTATGTTATGGTATGGACATTTTGGTCCATAAATTTAACAGGAAATGCTTAGGGAACAAATTTAAGTCCCCAAAGAAGAACATTCAGAAAATTCAGGCAGCTGGTATTTTGAAGATGCTTATTATCTTATTTCAGTAATAATTGTTGATTATAGTAATTGATCATTTCAATAATTTCTTATACAGATAATTGGTAAGAGTAATTTAAGTGCACTTCTATTTAAATATTCTTAATTAGTAAAGCATATTTAAATAAATTACCATATTATTGAAGGTCACACAGAAGTATGGTTCCCCTAAATTTTACAAACTTATAGCAAACTATTCTGTGAAATTTATCTTTAAGAATAGCTCAGCAAATGTGAATTTGACATTTAGGGGATAAACAACTTTTATAATAGAGCATGTTTCTCAGTGATACAAACAAAATAAAGCACGGTTTACCACCAAATTTTTTTTTTACTTTACTTTTGACCAAAGAATGATCAATTTACAAAGAAAAAATAGTATTTTTCCCTACGTTTTTAACAGTATGAAAATTGAGAGAGGGAAGATTTTGGAGAGGATACAAAGCTGGACAAAAAAACTGAGCAAAAAAGACTCTCCAAGCAGATCACTAGTCAGATCAATTAGTTAAGCAGATAAACTGGGTAACATTAATAACAGTATATATACTGTATATTAATAATAGTAAGCACAGAAAGGAAAGGAGGAATGGGGGAAGGAGGAAGGAAGTAAAGGAGGAAAGTTTATTATTATATATGAATTATATATGAGGCATTTTATAGGGGTAGTTACATGACATAACTAACACAAACAAAATGGAACAGAATAGAGAGCCTAGAAATAAACCTCCACATAGACAGTCATCTAATAATTGACAAGAGAGCCAAGAACACTCAGTGGGAAAAGGGTAGTCTCTTCAACAAAGCTTGCTGAGAATACTAGACAGATACATGGAGAAAAATAAACTTGAATCACAAAAATTAACTCAAAATAAATTAAAGTTTTAAATGTAAGACTTAATACATTAAAACTCCTAGAATAAAACAGAGACAGAACTCCTTGACATTCATCTTAGCAACGATCCTTTTGGATATGACACCAAAAGCTCAAGAAACAAAAGCAAAAATAAACAAGTTGTACTACCTCAAACTAAAAAGCTTCTGCACATCAAAAGAAATAATCAGCAAAATGAAAAGGCAACCTGCAGAATGGGAGAAAATAGTTGCAAACCATGTATACGATAAGGGGTTAATATCTAAAATGTGTGACAAAAAAACCCACACAATTCAATAATAAAGGAAAAAAATGTAACTGAAAAATGGACAAAGGAACTGAGTAGATATTTTTCCTAAGAAGACATACAAATGGCCAACAGGTACATGAAAAGATAGATGACATTACTGATCATTAGGAAAATGCAAATCAAAACCACAGTGAGCCACCTCACAGCTGTTAGGATAGCTATTACCACAAATACAAGTACTGCCCAAGGATGTTGTAAAAAAGGGAGCCCTGTGCGCTGCTGGGGGAGTGTAAATTGTTTCCCAGCCAGTACTGAAAATAGTCTTAAATTTCCTTAAACAATTTTTAAAACAGATAAGAACCACCAGCAATTTCACTTCTGGCTATTTATCCAAAGAAAACAAAAACAGAAATTTGAAAAGATAAATACATCCCATGTTCACTGCAGCATTATTTATAATAGCCAAGATATGGAAACAACCTAAGTGTCTATCAATGGATGAACAGATAAAGATGTGCTGTATATATACCATGGAATATTAATTCAGCCACGAGAAAGAAAGAAATCTTGCCATTTGTGACAACATAGATGGACCCTGAGGGCATTATCCTAAGTGAGATAAGTCAGACTGAGAAAGACAAGTCACTTATACCTAGAATCTAAAAAAGCTGAACTCATAAAAACAGAGTAGAATGGTGGTTGCCAGGAACTTGGGGTAAGGAAACTGGGGAGATGTTCATTAAGAGTACAAATTTGAAACTAGTAGATAAATAAGTCTGGAGAGTTAATGCCCTGCATTATTATTATATTCAACAATACTGTACTATAAATGTCAAAGTTGCTAAAAGACTAGGTCTTAATTGTTCTAATCACACAAAATAATAATAACTATGTGACATGGTAGAGGCCTTAGCTAATGCCATGGTGGTAATCATGATTGCAATATATAAATGCATCAAATCAACATGCTAAATACCTTAAACTTATACAATGTCATAGGTCAATTATATCTCAAGAAAAAAATAAATTTAGTGGCTTGCAATCAGCACTTTTAAAATGAACTACAATGCAGCAGAAAATGTATTACATATGAAAAGGGAACTATTTTTTTCCGAAGCCTTTATTATATATGTATTTACAGGTTTAAAGAAGAAGTGGATCATGAATAAAAATACATGCCTTACTATAGGTAGTGGACAAAAAAAGTTGGAAAAATCACTACTTAAAAAAACTTCATTGGCTATATTTGGTAGTTAAATGACATGAGTAGTTCTATTAATGAATCAAAAACAAAGGATAATAAGCCAAATTCCTAATACATTAATTAAAATAAAGAATAAGCTTTCTTACAATTCCTTTTCTCTATCCATGAGAATGCATATTGTGTTATTATGCCACTGCTGAGGGCGTCTGGGAAGGAGGGGCACGGAGTTAAAATGCTCAGATCTTGCATTACTAGAAAGATGCTGTTCTCAACTAACTGTATAAATGTATCTCTATATAAACACTACTTCAACCCAAATCAAAGACCTCCTTTTCCAAATTCTTCCTCTTTAGACTTCACAGAATCTTTATTTTTTACTTGGAGTCTGGTAACCTTCAGATTTAGATCCCAGCTCTGCCACTTAATGGCTGTATAAGCAAGAAGTTTGATAATTCTAAGTCTCATTGTCTCCTATATCGTGTGAGGATAACAATACAAACTTCTTCAGTAGTATAAAATGATATAGGGTACTTATAGTTAATGTAATATGTACATGGTGCCACAAATAGTAGGCACTTCAGATATACTAGCTGTTAATATTAACAAATAGATCGAAGGTACTGATGGGGAAGCTCTTAAGAACATGGAATTTCTTGGGTTTAACTGTTAGCATCTTCAACCTGTTAATATATAATAGAAAATTATTAAGATAATAAACTTGATTCAAATTTATTACGTAATAGTGTAATTTTATTTTGAAAGACTATTTTTGTTTATATCTTTGCTTCCATTGTGGATGTAAAAATCTACACAAAAATGGTTACCTCCCTAACAAGAAAATCCTGTATAATCTACAAATTATAATATTTTTAGCCCATTACATACATGAGCTAGTGAGACTTCTAAAGGGTGATAAGCCCCTGTGAGGAGAGATGGGACTTGAGAACTATTTCACCTTTGTCAGAGCATGGGAGGAGAAGGTGGAAGCCATAAAAGCAGACTAGACAAAAGCAACTCAAATTTAGGAAGTTCTTAAAAGTAGCATACGGGCTTAGCATGACAGCTGTGGAACCTGAGGAACCCCTAAACAAAATGTATGAACTTTGGCTAATTGTCTTCTACCAGATGCTGACACCAGGACTGAGAAACACCCTATTTGCTGGCAGAAGTATGCAAACACTCATCAAAGAAAATTGAAGTAACCACATGTGTATATAAGTAGACTTCAAAAAAAGAAAATCAGCAGGTGTCAACATAATGAAAATGGGATGAGATCATCAAACAGACAAAACAAATGTATGTGTACATACATAATGACAGAGATATATTAAGGAATTTACCCTGAAAGTTTAATCAGTATCAATAAATAATCAAGAAGTATGGAGTTGATATATTCTCAGTTAAGTTATTTATATTATTTTGAAGAGGCAGCAACTAAAAATAGAGTTTACAAATTAGAATAATTTTCCATCCACACAAAGCTTTCAAAATAAAAAAATCTAATGTACAATATGTCTTTATATTAAAATGTTAAACATCTTCATAGGTGACAGATTACTCTTAGATTCATATGTTACACTTCTAACTAAAACATTCAGACCATTTTAAAAGAAGAGTCTTAAACTCTACGTGTAACTTCAAAATCTTTTGAAAGAATAAATGAAATGCTAGAGATTGTTAAAAATACAATTTAGAGCTTAGAAAAACTATAATGATATTTAACGAAAAAATAAAGAAAGGAAATAGTTGGCTTGGTAGCCTCCAAGGAAATCAGTGGTACTGATAACTAAATAATTAGAAATGGGATTTTGTGAACATCTTTATTAACCTTGTATTAGTTTGAAAAGTGAGGATAGAAAATAGAGAAAGCCTGATTCCCAGAAGTTACATTGAAGGATGCACAAAATAAATAGGAATCCTAATAAAGGTGATATTCAGCTAATGTATAACCAAATGAAACTTTATAGTTCCTTGGAATAAAAGTTCTAAAATTCGATTATTTTTATTTTTATAAAGAATGGTGAATCTCATAAAATTCTCCTTTGTTAAGTTCAACAGATTCTGTTAGATATAATACTAGATATGAGAGGAGGAAAGCAATATGTATATGTATGATTATGTATATGTATAAGCTTATACATAAGTATTTGTCAAAATATATGCACTGTGTCTCCAGAGCTATGATAAATCTCCAAACTAACTTACTGCTATTCATGTTTTTCAGGGATGATGTGAATGATGAATGAAGGTGACATACGTGTCTTCTACAGAGCCATATGGTTATTAACGTAGCTATAGACGTATTTTAACTACATTTATGTAGTTAGAATAAAAAGGCAAAATAAAATTTCTAGAGAATTTAAAGCAAAATTATTATGTATTTCATAGAAATAAGTTACTTTTTCTGCATTATTGTGGTTAATTTGGTCATCATCCATAAACAGAGGCATGAACCATATCATACATTGAGCAGAATCATCTAAGTTACTAATCCTTCAGTCATTGTGAGGGAATCTGGATATCTCCCTAAAGGTACAGCTTCATAAAAAATGACTGTCACTACTCCTGCTTTCCTTATGTCTTTATGAAATGATTTTGCTAAAAATAAGTAATTCTAAAAATACAATTATTGGAAATAAGAAATTAAAAGCTGGTCAGTTATGAAGTAAACTACATTTGATTAACATTACCATCACTATCCAAAAAAACCACCAAGATTTCAGGACCATTAACCCACACTTAATAAAAATATTATAATTGTCCAACCTACTGTACCCTAAAAGTAACTCGCCAACTTAATTTTCATTTGGGCTATCTGACAGAATGAATAGTTTTTTAAAAAAATTCATCCTTTGTTGAGGACAGAAAAAATGAAGGCAAAAGTCATGGCTGATGGAATCAGTATATTATCATTATTGTAATGGGTATTTTAAAACACTTAAGTTTCATGAACCATTTTAAATGCCTCATATACATTATCCATTTTAATCCTCAAAATCTGTGTGATAGGCGATACTACTAATCACATTTAGCAAATAAAGAATCCAGGGCTTAGACAGATATGTTAAGTCATTTGCTGGAAGTTACTTAAGTTGGTAACAGGTTAGAATATCTCGACATCTGAAACCCATGTTCTTAATGACCATGCATGTTAGTCGTAAAAGAGGCCATAGAAATCACCTTCCTATTTTACAGGTAAAGAAACTGAATCCCAGGATGTTTCATAACTTGTCCAAAGCTAAGTAAGAAAACTAAAATTAAATTCTAAATCAAGTAATTTCTTAGTTTATGGCTATTTTAATGTTATACTGCCTATATAATGATTTATTTTGAAAGCTCAATTTTGTCTCAAGATTTTTATCTGGAAAAGTAAATTTAAAGAGAAATTATTTAGAAATAAAGTATACTAAATAAATAAAATCCACTTATTCAATGAAAAAAAGTGAATTTGTTACTCTCAAATTAAATTTATTCACTCATTCTCCCAATTAAATTTATATTCCTGGGAAAAATTAGTAGTCATTTAAATTGAATCCAATTGAAACTATGAAAGAAAAGACATTTAGAAGATAAATACCAGCATTTCCACAGTTGCACTATATGGTTTAAAATTTGTGGAGTCTGGACCTATTTACCATTCTGCTCTTCTCACAAAATGAAGACAAAATTAAAATTAGGCAATACTCTGAGAGCTTTACATTTAGTATATACTTTAATCCCCACATGACTGTAAGACATAGATTCCTATTTATTCTCATTTTACAGATAAAAAGGAAACTGAGTTTTAGAGAATGTTAAGTCATAAACCAAAATCATACAGCTAAAAAGAAGCAGAAACAACATTCAATTCCAAGTCCATTGCCTTAATTTGTTTACCATATGACCAATGTATTTTTTACCTTAGTAAGAGTGGTACAGAGAAAATATTTTTACGATAGAGATATAACATTTCCTATTTTAAAAGAGTCATTGGTTAAACCACCAAGAGAACACATATTTAATTAATTATCAAAATACAGCTTAATTATGTCATCTCATTAATGAATTCCAAAAGGTTAATAAGGTGCTTCTGCTTATGACTACAAAGAGACACTTCAGATGAGAATACTGGTCAAAATTTCATGAATATGGAAACTGGAAATTTACATTCATATAAATATACTTTAAATCTTTAGAGTTCTCTGCCATGTCAATACACAGTGATTTAAAATTTTGGTTATTTTTTTCTGGATACTGTAGTGTCACATGTAGTATGATTGTACAATATAGTTTAATTATAAATAGAAGGATCTCTTCTACATAAGGCTTGGAGAATCAATCTCATTAATACAATTTCCCTCATTTTTGCCATAAAAAATAATTTCCTGAAATGATCACCCATTTTATTAATTTGCTTTCTTGTGACTTTCTTTACAAAATATGTAACTTATCCTCCAAGTCAATGCTTTTGAAACATTCAGATGAAAGAAACTGATTTTTTTTAAATACAAGAATAAATTTTCAAAACTTTTGAGAAGAGAAATGATTTGTTAGATTAAATGTATAGTTCTGGAAAGCAATTACTTTGAATCCATCAATATCCATTCAGATGTATAATTTCTGATACATTTACTTTAATATAGCCTTAAATCAGAAGTTCAAGATGTTCAGAGTCAGTTTTTTATTGTCCTACTTGGCCAATAAGAACAGACTCACCCCCTGGAAAGATACAGTGATAGTCTGGTTATTCTTGGTTTGTTCCCCCAAATTCATTCTCTACCTTTCTCTGCCTCCTCCACAACCAGGAGGATTGTTTCACCCACATCAAGTTTCTGATTAGGTTCTGCCAGTGAAAATCACCCGCTGAGGACCTGACTAGGGAGAAGGAAGTAGGTGGCATACTGATGTACACCTTCCTGCTCTGCCCCAGCAGGTCTCTCACAGTCAGGCAGATCTGTACCTGTAATTCCCACACTGCTTCACCTACATCATTTCCTTGCTTTGTCCCTTCAGCGCTATGGGTGGTAACTGCTTCCTCCGGCCGCTAATCTCTGGATCACTCTCCCTTATTGGTTCACCCATTATAATGTATCCTTTTGTTAATTTATTTTCATTTTAACCCTATTGAGTGTGCCATCTGTTTCAAGTGCATGACTCATACACGTGAATAGACAAATTACATCAATATACAAAAAAATTCTTCTGTAGCACTCTTTCCTGGATGCATAGAAGTGAAAAAAATTGGACAAAATGCCAGTCCTCACTCATGGTGTGCCTGCTCCGATTGGGGAAACGGGCAACAAACATACAGTGTAAAAGATGGTGACAGTGCACAAAATTAAACGATGTAAAGAAGGAGCACAGGAAATGTCAGAGGTTTATAATTCAGTTGTATTTAACTTCCTGGCTGCAGTCACAAAGTAGGCAGAGAGTCTGATTTTACAGGGTTTTGGCTTTGTCAAGTGAGAACTGAAAGCAAATGAAGATCAAGGTAGCAGAATATCTATGCTGTTAATGAGATTAATGATTATCTATGAAACTGATGACAGGGAAGAAGAAAAGTGAGTGTGTGGAGGCTAAAGACAGGACAAAGATGAGAAAATCAAGAAATTATAGGTCCAGTATGGTCACAGGATTTTAGAAGTTGGAATACTAAGAGTGAGCTGAAAGACAGGAGGTAAAGGCCAGAGACTGGGCTGTTCTAGATTAAGATCAAGTCAAGGTTGCAGTCATTGATAATAAGGAGGAGCGTTAAGAGTGAACCGCTAAAGCAAGATGGTAAACAAAATCTTTGGAATAAAATAAAAGGATATTTTAAAAGATCATCTAAATGGACAATGAAAACAAAATTTGTGTCAGAAAGTGTTGGAGACCCCTTCACATCCATTAGAATAGCTGTTATTAAATTTTTTTAAGTGAAAAATAACAAGTGTTGCCAAGGATGTGGAGAAACTGGAATGCTTTGTGCACGGCTGATGGTAACATAAAATGATGCAGTCACTAGGGAAAATGATAAAAGAGAAAAGACAGAATTACTATGTGATCCAGCGATTCCACTTCTAGGGGTATATCTCAAAAAACTGAAAACAGGGATTTGAACACCCATTTTGTACACCCATGTTCATAGCAGCATTATTTGCAATAGCCAAAATGTAGAATAAACCCAAGTATCCATTTATGGGTGAATAAACAAAATGTGGTTTATACTTACAGTGGAATATTATTCCGGCTAAAAAGGAATTTTGACACATGCTACAACATGGAAGAACACTGAAGATACTGTATCAAGAGGAATTATCCAGATACAAAAATTGTATGATTTCACTTATATGAGGTACCTAGAGTAATCAGATTCATAGGGACAGAAAGCAGAATGGTGGTAGCCAGAAGCTGAGGTGAGAAGAGAATGGTGTGTTATTGGGTACAGAATTTCACTTTGGGAAGATGAAATAGTTCTGGAGAGGGACTGGATGGTGTTGATAATGGCCTAACAATGTGAATGTATTTAACGTCACTGAGCTGTGCACTAAAAAACGGTTAACATGATAAAAGTTTATATTATGAATATTTTACCACCATAAATTAAAATAAATACCAGAAAACAACAACAAAAAAAGGAAGTATTAAAAAGAGTATGACCAGGATCTAAAATTTTCAAGGAATGAGAAAGACTGATCTTTTCCATTGTCGGGGTACCTTTACAAAAATGGGATTCTATACTAGATTAATTTGAATAAATTAAAAAACCTAAAAGTTACAGAAATATTACATGAGCATAGCATGAAAAACCTAAGAACCTGAGAAAATGCTTGACTTACAGATCCTAATTTTCACTGAAACTGGAAAATACGTGATTTGCTGAGAGTGCTAAGTAGCAGCATATTTTGGTAAAAACCTAAAAGCAGAGAAATTCTGAAGTAACTTTTTGAGAAAGACAGAAATGAGCTATCTAATAGGCGTGTCCAGTTGAGATCCTCCTGTTGGAGCTCTATGTATTGGTGCCAATCTGCTGTGTTTTTCATTTTTATTTAGCAGCACCAAACACTATGGGTACAGGCAATAGATGACAAATACAGAACCAGAAGAAAATATATCAATGAAATAATGATGTGTTTTAAACCTCGCTGTACCCTATATGTGAGCATGTGTGCTCACACACAGATATTCTACATAACACTTCCTGTGTATTACTGTGGAAATCAACTACTCTCTCTTTTCAAGAATCCGAGTATAAACATTTTTGAGACGTATATCTAGATAGGACATTATTGTGATTTAATTTGTCAACAAGATTTTAAAACCGACTATTTTTTGAGTTGACCATTATATAATGCAAGAAACCTTAAAGCAATTTAAGTCCAATTCGGTTTTTTTTCACATGTGAGGAAACAAGAGTACACACACACACACACACAGAGGCACATCACCTTGACTAAGTCCACTACACATGAAAGGCACTCACCAAGTATCTGTGCAATGTCTGCTGAATGACTACCAAGGTAAAAGCCAAGAACAGAGGTTTTACAAGTTTGGGTACAGTTCTATTTTCATTATACAATGACTTTCCCTAAAGCAATTACATAATTAACAACTAGGCTATATATATGCTGCCTAAACAAGTCCAAACTAGAAAATTTATACAACTAAAATGGTATTATTATTCTAACTTTTTAAATAAATAGAGCTGAAAATTGAGTTTTCTGAATTTTATTCTAAGATATATTTTCAACTGAAATCCTACGTTTTCAATTCACAACTAACTTAATTCATAGTCCACAGTACTTGTGGCTATGGGGAGCAACTAAGAATTCTAAATACATTTATGCTAAGGACAGTTCTTCATTTTCATCCTTTGAGGATAATAAACAAAAAGGAAGGATAGTTGCATAATCGAAGCCATACCGAATACTAATCTAATAAGCTAAAGTAAAATCTTCTTAGCTCAGTGGCTGAATGTATTTATCTCTTTGCCAATCATTGTTTTTGTTAACTAGATAATTAGCATTTTTATCCTATTAAAAGAGTCTTAATTATATTACTCCATATTTCAAAGCATAGGGAAGACTATGAATGTGGTTCATTTCAAAACAAAAGAAGAGTAAATTTAGACACTTGAGAGAACTTGTTTACTTCCAAATTAAATTAAGATATGAAACTCAAAGAAACCAGGAAACAAAGCAAATTGAAAATTGACACTTTAACATTATGGCATTTAAAAGCTCCTTAAATGAGTATACGTAAAAGTTTAAAATTAAAATAAATGAGTATTACTTCTGTCACTTTTACATACCTTATTACATACATATATATACACACATACATAAAATAGAAATTATATATCATAGAGCTCATTTTATGGCAGAAATCTTCATATAATTTAATATACTTTGAATTATTTGACAGTGAACCCTTAATTATGCCATATGTAAGGAGTCAAAGAGATTCTCCTGTGGCCCTGCACCCATTCCAGTGTGGTACATCAAACACAAACAATGTACTCTTTACCTAAGAAATCTTCCTTACTTATCCTCATCACTCGTTTTCTTCTGACATTTCTAGGTGCATTGAACCAGAATATTTAATGCAATATTAAATTACTGTTTCCCCAGCAACACTGTAAGCTTCTTCAGGATGGAAATTGTGTTGCACACTTCACTTACAGCCTTGTAGTACTTCACAAGTGATCAAATTTACTTCTTAAATCAAGTTGAATTCAACAACAGCAACAACAAAAAAAAAAAAACAAAGGGATAAACTGGGAGCTTGGGATTTACAGATACTAACTACTATATACAAAATAGATAAACAAGGCCCTACTGTATAGCATAGGAATCTACATTCAATACCTTGTAATGGCCTATAATAAGAAAGAACATAAAAAGGAATATATATGTATAACTGAATCATTGTGCTGTACAAGAGAAATTAACAAAACATTGTAAATCAACTATACCTCAATTTAAAAAACAAACAAGTGGTATAAAATTTTAAAACAAAACTCTTGGGGCTATTCCAATACATTATACCATCTGCTTGCTCTCCTCTTTCTGCAATAATCTAAACAAATTAAATCAGGTAGCTCAAAGGTTCCTCGGCTGTAATGTTTGACTTCCATTCCAGCACAGTGACACTGGACTCTCCACTGATTTCTAAATTGCTTTATTGTGTAATTTGGGAGGACTAGAGGAATAGAATCTACAATCAGAGGCAGCTGGTCGAAACAGGTGTTGCAGAAAATTATAATCCTACTTCGATTAATCCTGTTTTTTACAGCCACCCTCCAGTTATGCATGACAGGTATCCAAATAATCAAACATACAGTCTTCATTGCAACAACCGGAGTTATTGTCAGGAGAGACATCAGGAATTACCGAGCCGTCGATACCAAAATAATGTGTTTCAAATTTTTGTTATTCCCTCATTTCTTGAATTTTCTGAGGGAAAATGTATGTGAGTGTGTGTGTGTATGATCTTCATTACAAAGCTGTGCCTTTTTCTGTTCATATTGGTGGTTTTCAATAATCCACAAATTTTAAATTTGCCCTTCCAAAATAATTTGAAAACTCAGTTTAGTGTTAACAAGAACATGGTAACTGTTTTTGCAGCATCTGGAATTATACATGCATCTGTAACAAGGCATATACAATATTAAGAATCTCTATGTAGTTACTAAAACACTGTATCAATTCCATGCGTGGGTCAATATGCTGTTAAAGCATTTCTTCTCCTGATCTGATTATTCTTTCCCAACATATAGCAATTACCATCCTGACTCACACACAGCTCTGTGGAGGTGTCCAGCATTCAGCCTTTTTGAGAATGGTTCTATTCATACAGGTATACCGCGGAGATACTGTGGGTTCAGTTCTAGACCACCACAGTAAAGTGAGTATCACAATAAATTGAGTCACATGAATTTTTTTGGTTTCCCAGTGGATATAAAGTTATGTTTACACCATACTCGTCTATTAAGTGCGCAACAGCCTTATGTAAAAAAAAAAAAAAACAATGTACATACTTTAATTTTTTAAAAAATATTGCTAAAAATGCTAACCATTATCTGAGCCTTCAGTGAGTCATAATCTATCTGCAATAGTAACATCAAGATCACGGATCAATGATTACCAAACAAATATAATAATGGAAAAGTTTGAAATAAAGTGAAAATTACCAAAATGTGACAGACAAGAAGTGAGGAAATGATGTTGAAAAAATGGCACCAATAGAGTTGCTAAACACAGGGTTGTCACAGACCTTCAATTTGTAAAAACAGAGTATCTGTTAAGTGCAATAAAGAGAAAAGCAATAAAATAAAGTATGCCTGTATGCAGTTATCCCTCAGTATCCGTGGCGGGGTGGATTCCAGGAACCCCTGCGAATACCAAAATCTGAGGATGTTCGAGTTCCTTATTAAAAATGACATAGTACAGTGAATTCACTCAGCCTTCTATACCTGTGACTTTCACATCTGCGGATATGGAAAGTAGACTGTATTTAGTAGAAGGACTAACTCATAACTGATTTTGTAGTGTTTGAAGCTGATCCTTTCAGAGCAGCCAACTAATGAAAAAATTTCCCTGACTCATTTTATAAATCAACTCTAGTTAAGTAAATGAATCATTAAGATTAACACAGAAGTGTTAAAATATGCACAATTATGTATTTATTGGACTTAGCTAGTAAAATATCTTAGTCACTTATAAATCTTTGACCCAGCTTTTCCTTGTTAAAAATGAATACATCCAGATTATATGTCTTGACCAAATATAATGCTTTAACAATGAGAGGTGTTCACTCAAAACTCTTAATATATTAACATATTTCTCTTATATATATTTTGTGTGAACGTTAACAATTCAATACTGCTAATGCTTTAATTATAATATTGTTACTTTTAATGTATTATAAAATGTTTTAATTTCAACTTTACATGTATAGAATGCGTTAACACCATGATACTAGGGAGCAATATCATCTTTTGCATTCTGAAAAAGAGATACCCTTAATTTGACCAATACTGTATATAGTTTTATATAATCTATATGATTTCAACTCCTCAGCAAGTAATGGAAAGTTTAAAAATAAAGAAATTTAATGTGTACCCTCTTATTTATTACAGCATTATTTACAATAGCCAAGATACAGAAACAACCTAAGTGTCCATCAGTGGATGAATGGATGAACTGTATGCATATATAATGGAATATTATTCGGTCATAAAAATAATGAAAATCTGCCATCGGTAACAACAACACTGATGGACCTTAAGTTCTGGTAAGTGAAATGTCAGACAGAGAACAACAAATACCATATGATCTCTCTTATATGTAGAATCTAAAAGTGTATAAATATTAAGAAAAACAAGCTCATAGAAACAGAGAGTAGATTAGTGGCTGTCAGAGGTGGGTGATGAGGGGGGAGAAATAGATGAACTGTTTTTTTTTTTTTTACTTTAAATAAATTGGAAAAAATCTTTTTTTAAAGTACCATTTGAAATGCTTTAGAAATACCCATTTAGTTGCTCTTGAGTCACTATTTTTAAAGATTTGAGAGGTATATGATTGCAATGAAATATCACCTCACACAGATCTCCTTGCTGCTCTTCTGACATTTACCCTCTCCTGTATTTCCACATGACTCATTCCTTTACCTCAAAAAGGTCCTTACACAACTGTCACCTTCCCAGTAAGTGCGTCCCTAACTTCCCTACTGAATACTACCGCTCTCAGCACTGCTTTCTCCCACTCCGACTTTCAGTATTTTTATTTGTATTATTTTGGAATAATTTTAAAATCACCAAAAAGTTACAAAGGTAGTAAAGAGGTGTTCTGCATACCCTTCACTCAGCTTCCTCTAATATTAATGTCATATAACCATAGTGTATTTCCCCAAACTGAAAAATTAACATTGGCAATATGCTTTTAACTAAATTACATTGATGCAGTGCTATTAAGTAACCACAGCCTTTATTCAGAAGTCACCAGTCTTTCTACTGCTGCCTTTCCCTGTTCCAGAATCTAATCCAGGACACCACACTGCATTTAGTCATCACGCGGTCATGCATCAGCCTCCTTGCTGTCTTCTTCTCTGTGACTATTTTTAGTTTCTTTCCATGTTTTTTAATGACCTTAGCACTTCTGAAGAATACTGACGAGGTATTTTGCAAACTATCCCTCAGATTTGACTAAAGTTTCCTCACACGTGTGTGTGAGAAGAGGTAAAAATTATCTATGAATATTATTTGGATTTCTTCTGTAAGGAATACTTGTCTCTTTTCTCTCATATATTTATTCAATCACTTATATCAAGTATGTCTTCATCGACATTATTATTTGAGGTATAATATAATGCTGTCTTTAATTGCTTTGTTGACCAAATTGTTCTAGATTTTGCCATCGAGAAGTCTTTTAGGTTGGCTCTGTGTCTTTTATTTTTTTTTAAGCATTTTCTTACTTTCTGGCAATATAAGACATCTCAAAATATCTGTATTTTCCCTTTCACAGTGCTAGACTCAACCATTCCTGCAGGAAATAATGGATTCTAGGCTTTCTCAGTTGAAAGACCTAGGAATTATATGCTGTTTACTAACCCACGAATATGTATTGGTTAGTATTTGCCTATCTGTGTAGATATTAAAGTAAACATGAGTTCATATTGGTGTCTCCAACTTTAATCCAGTCAGAACCACGAGGTTCATTCTAGCCTTTCCCCCTCCTTTCCCTGAAGGTAAGAAATCTGGCTCCCATTAACTACAATGTATTTACTTATTTCTTAAATCCTAACACACATGTTATTTTAGAAGTGCTGTGATAAAAACGTGTACGAACTACACTGTGGTACTAACGTGTAATTGTTTGCATTTAATCTTAAAGTATCCAGTTAAAACACTGCTTTCCAAAGTTACCCATGTCAGTTTCTTCCCTACCCTCTTCAGTAAGACTGTACTACATACTTGTAGTACTCATTTGCCGAAGTCTGCACTCCATCCTGTATACCCTAAAATCAGACTGCTGTTATTACTCTTGCTGTTTTCTCCATTCTCGGTGGTATACCCGTGCATGGGTTTTAAAAAATGGATAGAATCATGTGTTTACCACCCCAGTACTGTGTAGGCTTCCATGGCTCAAAACATTCCTTTTTGAGGCCTCCTTGCAATCAATCCCTTACCTGCTCTCCTCCCTGCACAGCGGTAAAGGAGTGTTAGCTTCTCGGGGGCCTTGGATGGAGCGTGAGGTGAGGAAATTAACCAGCTCTTTCAGGAGCCTTAGTCCTGTCGTCTCATTTTCAGCCTAACTCCCTACTTACAGAGGTACCAGTACTAGAATTTTGCCTCATAGAATGAACTCTTCCTTTTGGACTTCCCTCCTTCCACTGTCTGCAGACTTAGGTTTTAGCTTTTTCCAATTTGCTAAATTGTCACCATTCACCCATCTGCTTCAAACTCATGTTTTGTTGGCTCACTCTCTTTGCTGTCACCATAATTTACATTTTTTGTCCTTTGGGCATATTCCTTCACTAAAATTTTTCTGGAGTTTAAGGAAAAAACAGAAATTAATATATGTATTTAATTCATATTTAACTAGAAGCACACAACGTGGTCAGATTTTGAAAATAAATTTTTTTGAGTAAAATAAATCAAGTCCCAAAATGTGTATGTTACACCATCATTTATGTAAACATATAAATTTTTAAATGGGCTGGGTAAGTATGTAAAAGCATAATCAGAGTGTTCTTCTCTAGGGATGGTGGGAGTTATGTCTGAGGAGAAGACCAGAGAGAATGTCACTGTTTGCTGTAATGTTCTACTTCTTTGTTTAAAAAACCTTAAGTAAATATTGTTATAATAGTTAATTAAAAATAACAGGTAAATGAATATTTGTCATATTACTGCTCATGATTTTTAATGTATTTTAAGTATTCCATAATTTTAAAAGTAAAACTTCCCACTGTAAAGTTTTCTTAAAAATCAACAACACATTTTCTCTCCTAATAATTATGTATCTGTTATGAGACAAACTTCAGGAAATTTTAAGTGTCAGATAACATATTAGACTTCTGTCCTATGTCCACCAGCCTTTAATTTCTAAAGTTAAAAAGTGTTACCAATTAATACATACAGGAAATAAATTTAAAGATAACGTTTTCTTAAAAACTAATCTGAGACATCCTTTGTGGCAACATACTAAATGGCAGGGATGAGATCAAGAGTGCAACCTTATAGCAGAAAGAACAAAACATCTGGCTCCTTAGAGAGACAGTCAATATACATGTACTTTCAGGTATCTTTTCTTCCTTAAGGATCCCCAGGGTTATTTTGCTACTATATCATAATGCAAGGAAAGAATGTCAGAAAATTGTATCTGCTCAATTCTCCCTGTGTAGAATAACATTTTCCAAAAGTTTTAAGTTAACCTATATCCTTAAGATCTTTAACAGTTATGAAATGGATTGGAAAAAAATGCATATACAGATGCGTAACACAATTTCTGACATCAGTACTAATATATTATAGGTATAGAATACATATGTCCATCATTTTAATCACTGTAACTAGTAAGTTCTCATTGTTATTGGCCAGGTGGCACATCTGTTCACATTCCAAAAATTTACTTTTGAAAACTCCCACAAAAGTCTCCCCCTGGCATTACTCAACCACAGAGTATGCCTGCTTTAATGTGAACATTTGGTCCCAACATCTGTCATATTCTTTGCTGCTCCCACCCTGTAGCCATGCTTTTTCTCTTTCTTTCCAAACATTTGCTTTCTGTATTTTACCTTGCTTTGATCTTTTGCTGTGTTTTGTAAGTTACTTATTTTAATAAAAACATCTTTAATTTTTCTACTATAAATGTAATCTATGCAGATGAAAACAAACAATACAGATATTTATAAAATTGAATATAAAATGTTCTTGAGTAATTTTTATTCACTGCAACCACTGGATGAATATACTATATGCTATCTATAAAAGATTGACTTTCTTTTCAATGGCACAAATAGGTTGAAAGTAAAATAATGGGGAAAAGATACTCTGTGCAAACAGTAACTAAAAGACAGCTGGTGTGGCTATACTAATATCAAACAAATGAGACTTTAGGACAAAAACTGGTATGGGAAACAAAGAAGGACATTATATAATGATAAAAAGGTGAATGCATCAAAAGTATGTAATAACAATAATGAATTAAGCCAGACAGAGAAAGAAATACTGTATGGTTATTACTTGTGTGTGGATTCTGAAACCAAACAACCAAACAAAAAACCCAATTTCATAGAAACAGAATAGAATGGTGGTTGCCAGAGATGAGGGAGAGGGGTAAATGGAGAAATGTTGGTCAAGGATACAGACTTTCAGTTATAAGAGTAAGTTCTGATGATCTAATGTAGAGAATGGTGACTATAGTTAATAACACTGTTCTGTATACTGGAAAGCCACTGAGAGTAAATCTTAAGTATTCTTACCACACATACACGCACAGACATGCTTACACAGACACATGTGTGTGAGTTGACTATGTGAGGTGATGAATGTGTTAATTATCTTGATCTTGGTAATTATTGCATAATATCTGTCAAATCATCATGTTGTACACTTAAGTATATACAATTATATTTGTTAATTATTCCTTAATAAAGCTGTAAGTAAATAAACAACACATTCTATTTTAGCTTTTTAGGGCTGCTGTAACACTGTCACAAACTTAAAACAACATAAGTAATTGTCTTACAGTTCTGGAGCCTAGAAGTCTGAAATCAAGGTGTTGGCAGGGTCATACTTCCCGTGAAACCAGTAGAGGAATCCTGCCTTGGCTCTTTCTAGTGATTTGTGATTTTCTGGCGATCTTTGTTGTTTCTTTAATTGCAGCTACATTACTTCAATCAATGTCTCATTGTCACAAGGCATTCTCTCTCTCAGTCTGTCTTCATATGGCTGTCTTCTTATAAGGACATTGGACACCCTGGATTAGGGGCCCACCCTACTCTTGAATGATATCATCTTAATTTAACTAATTACCTCTACAACAGCCCTATTTTTCAAAAAGGTCATATTTTGTGAAAGTGGGTGTTAGGATTTCAACATATCTTTTTGAGGGAAAGATATTATTCTTCTCATAACTCACTTCTGAGTAATGAATGGATCAAAGAAGAAATCACAGGAGAAATCTGAGAAAACCAAACAAAACCCAGCAACCATCACAGATGAATGTTTCATAAGATATAGAATAGCATTTGACAAAATCCAACATCATTTCATGCTAAAAATACTGAAGGAACTAAGAATAGAAGGAATTTTTCTCAACTTGATAAAGAGCATCTATGGAAAACCCTCAGGTAATGTTATACTTAATGATAAAAGGACAATTTTCCCACTGAGTCAGGAAAAAGACATGATATCTGTTCTTGTCATTTCTATTCAGCATTATAAAAGGGAAATTATGACGAGGCAAATTAGGCACTACAATGAAATAGTCAACTGGATAAAAATAAAGAAATATAACTATTTCTATTCACAGATAATATGCTTTTTATAGAGAAATTGTAAAGAACCAGATGCACACACACAAAATACAAACTCAGAGCTAATAAATAAGTTTAGTAAAGTTGCAGGATACAAGATCAATAAACAAAAATTAGTTGTATTTCTATGCAGTAGCATCATACAATCCAAAAATGAAATTAAAAAATCAATTTCATCAAAAGCAGCATAAAAATAAACAAAATACTTAGCAATAAATTTAACTGAAGTACAACTGTGCACTAAAAAATGTAAAATATTGTTGAAAGAAGTTAAAGAAGAGATAAATGCAACGACAGACTGTATTCATGGATCGAAAGGTTCAGAGTTTTGAGACGGCACTAGAACGCATTGTTCTACAGATTCGGTGTGATCCCTGTCAAAAATTAAACTGCTTTTTTGCAGAAGTGGACAATCAGATCATGAAATTCAAACTCAAATGCAAGGCACCCCAAATAGTCAAAACAATCTTGGAAATGAAGAACAAATTTGGATGAATAAAAATTTGTGACTTCAAAACACAGTACAAAGTTACAGTAATCAAAACAATGTGCTATTTGGAATTTGACACAACACTGTAAAATGATTATAATCAATAAAAAATGTTAAAAAAAAAAACCCCCAAAACAATGTGGTACTGGTAAAAGGATAGATATACAAATTAATGGAATAGAATTGAGCATCTAAAAAACCCCCAGACATGCATACTCGATTTTTGAGAAGGTTGCCAAGATCATTCAATGGGTAAAACAATAGCCTTTTCAAAAAATTGTGCTAAAATAAGTGGATATCCGCATACAAAAGAATGATGTTGGGTAACTACCTCACACCTGATACGAAAATCAACTCAAAATGGATGAAAAATGTAACTGTAAGAGAAAATGTAAAACTCTTAGAAACATACATGTCAATTTTTATGATCTTACCTTAGGGCAAAGTTTCTTTCACATTATACCAAAAAACAAGCAACAAAAGAAAAATGATAATTTGGACTCCATTGAAATGAAAACTTTTGTGTCTAAAAACACTATCACGAAAGTGAAAAAAAAAAACAGCCAACAGAATGGAAGAAAATATCTGTAATTCTTACAAGGGTCTAATGTCTCGAATATATAAAGAACTCTTAAAACTCCACAATAAAAAAGACAAACAACCTAATTTATAAAATGGCCAAAGACACAAATAAACATTTCTCCAAAAAAGATATACACATGGCCAAGCACATGAAAAGATATTATACATCTTTTTATACTAGGAAAATGGAAATCAAAACCACAGTGAGATACAATTTTACACTGAATGGACTATAATAATAATCACAAGAAAGAAACAGAATATAGAAAATGTTGGCAAGGATATAGTGAAATAGAAAGCCTTACACATTACTGGTAGAGGTGTAAAATGATGAAACTACTGTAGGAAACAGTTCCTCAAATGTTCATAGCAGCATTATTCATAATATCCAAAAGCAGAAACAACACAAAGGTCCGCCAACTGAAGAATGAATAAACAAAATGTGCTGTATTCACACAGTAGAATATTATTCAGCCAGAAAAAGGCTGATACATGCCACAGTATGAAAAGAAGTTGGCAATATTATGCTAAATAAAATAAGCCAGACACAAAGTACACATATTGTATGATTCCATTTTTAACGAAAGTACAAAACAGGTAAAACCATAGGGACAGAAAGTAGATTAGTAGCTGTCAGGAACTGGAGGGAAGGGGAAACTGAGATTGAGTTCTAACTGATATGAGTCTTTTGGGGGGGGGGGGCGGTGATTACAATATTCTGGAATTAAATAGTGGTGATTATATATTTTGAATATGCTAAAACTCATTTAATTGTACACTTTAAAATAAATAAATGGTGAATTTTATGTCAATAAGTAATAATCCCCAAACAAAAATGCTATGCTAGACATGCCTGTATTTTCCTAGCACTCTTTTGCATAAGTAAAATCAATAACAAAACTCAATTTTATGCATATTGCCAATTGCCTTCTTGAAATCGAGAGCTAGATTACCCTTTTAAGAAATTACTCTTTCCATCAAGATAACAATATTGCATATTCTTGATTTTAAAGGTCTTTGAGAAACTTGTATTTCAAAATTATATTTAATTGCATTAATTTGCTTTCAATTGATGTTCAGTGAGGTTTAGCCCCTTTTTATATGATTACTAAGCATAACTTTTGTGTGCAGTCTGTTCATCTATTACCAATTATTTCTCAAGCCTTTTTTAATATTAAAAATTTTTAATTGCAAAAAATAAATTCTCATTTTTAAAAGTACCCTGATATAGAAAGTATGAAATGAAAAGCTAGATCCCTGGGTTTGCACACCCAGTCCAGCTTCCAAAAGCAATTTCATATATAAATTTTAAGACATTTTGCTTTGCATATAATAATCTATCCTATTAACATTGCATTACAATACTTGCCTCTACACCATTCTTAACGCTCAATTTTGTTAAGAATGTAGTATTTCCTAATATTGTTAGCGAAATAGTATCCTATTGTTTTGGCTTGCATTTTCTATCATTTGTGTGCAGAATATTTGTTACGCTTACTGTCATTTGTGTTTTTTGTGTAAATAACCTCTTCATGGCCTTTGTCCATGTTTGCATTCTTTTATTTTTTCACTTGTAGAACTTTCACATAGCACAGCCCTTAATTATTCTTCTTTTTACATGTAGTATAGCAATTACTTTATCCCAGTTTTATATTTTTCTTTTAACTATGCTTATGATATTTTTTTCACATAATATGTTTAAATGATTTGCAGTAAAACTTGGCAACATTTTTCTATATGGCTTATGAGTTTCAGGTCAGTTTGAAAATGTCTTTTCCCAAGTCTTTAAAAAGAATCTCATCATTTTTGTTACCTTGCACTATATTATTAATATTTTTTTAAATGTATTGCTTCTGGAACTTAATTGATATAGACTTTGAATTATGTACCTAACTCAAAATTTATCCAAATGGACAACTGCTCATCATAGCAGTTTTAATACTGCAAGTATTCTCAAACTTTATCATTATATATATATTCATCATTTTAACATATCTGTATATAATCTGTACAATAACTTATTTAATATTTTATTTAAATCATTTTTAACTTAACCCTCCTTCTTAATATATCCTTGTCCTAAATTATATTCATGGTTTGAGGGGGATGGGTGAGTTGAGGCACTTGTTTTGTAAATTTCTTATAAATCAGTTAAAATAGCAAACAGTTTTTAAATTTTAAATTGTTCTCCTCTGAACCATATAAATTAATCTTGTCTACCTTTGCTGTTATATAAATCAGACTTTGGGGGATGCCAACATTTCCCAAACACCAAATTTTCAACTATACGTGCTCTGTTTTTGGTCTGTTTCATTTTCATGTATTTTTGTTCTAAAACTTTGTTTTTTGTATTTTATTGTGTGTAGGGTTTTTTTGTTGTTGTTGTTTATTTTTAATGATAGCTTTATTGATATTTCATTGAATTCCCTTAGTCTTTCATTTCAATGTATTGTATTTTTCTTGATAAATTACAGATGAACTTTAAATCAGTCTGTCAACATATACAACAAATCATCCATATACTCAATTCAATTGGAAAAATCAATCACAAACTGATTTCTCTCCACAATATTGACTTCATATAATTTTTTCAGTAAAATGACAGCTCTCTCCATGTATCTGTTTACCGTAAAATACTTTAATAAATTTCTATAATAAAATGATTTAATGGTGCTATTATATTTATTGTAATTAGTATCTAATTGTTATATTTTTTTCTTTCTATAATGCTTAGCATTTTTCTCCAATTAATAGTGCTGGTTTATTTCTCACATGTTACAAAGCTATTTATTTGTATGTTTCCATGTGTTTAAAAAATCTTTTATCTATTTGTACCGATCATATATTATCATTTCTAATAACTTTTCAATTGATTCTCATTAATAAATAATGATATATCAACAAAATAACTGAATCTTTTATTTTTTTCACACAATTAAGAGACAATTCTGGGTTTTTTCCCTATTAAGATTAAAAAAAAGTCTCCAGAAGAAACCTTAATATTAACAACAACCACAACAATAATAGGAAGAGGAGGTGGTGGTGACAGCATATCTGTCTTATTTTTAATTTTAATTGAAATAATTGCTTTTATTTCCCATCACTGAGAATAGTCAACACATTTTGCCTTTCTTTTTCCTTTCAGCAAAGAATACTTCAGGCACAATTTTACCTAACTTACAATCTTTTCCTTGACTTCTGTATCCTTTGTATTATAAAAATTTGTTTTGATATTATGAAATTTTTTATAATGTCTTTGATTTTAAAAATAATCTCTTAAACATCTTTTACCTTTACATGTATATTATTAAAACACTGCATACATTTTATGGTGTGATAGCTTATTGCTCATTAATATCATCAGCACAGTGTTGTTGTTACAGTGTCGCATTCTTTCTTTTTCATTGAGTCTCTCCTCAATTTCATTCTCCTTAGAGATAGTCCACTATCAACCATATTTTTTTGGATTTTCACATATTAAAATATTTTTTCATATATCAAAGAAAAATTAAATGTATATATAATTCTATACTCATAATTCATACCTCAGGAAGCTAGTGTGCAAGAATTCATGCCAGTGATCAGAACCCTGTTGCCAGTCTGCCATGCTCCTCTATGTAATTTTTTGTCTAATTACTTATAATACTGTAATAACTTAGAACAGTTACAATAGTTTTTATATTTGTATATTAAAATTTCAACTGCAGAACACAGGATGGATTACTTTGTAGCAGACCAACATTCCCCAGGGTACAATACAAAATACTTTTTGCTTAAAGGTAGAAACATAATGAGGACTATAGAGAACAAGATTCTTGATGGTGAGGAAATGTGAAAGATAAGCTGATGTTCTATAATTATTTTCTGGGGGTATTTGTAAATTCTAAGCAAAAGAAGCTGCAAAACCAGGCTTTGGCCAAACAGGTAGCTTGTAGAGGACATAGACTGGATTATACTGGGATTCTAATGGGATAAAGATAAAAATTGGAGATATAAGGGTCTCAAAGTCATGGACAATTTTCTTCTTAGAAACTTTATGGAGTTCTAAAGCCATAAAAAGTAGGAAGGCTGACAACAAAGCTGACATACTCAATTGAAAAAACAATTGAGATTTTGGCAATTTTGTAGTGCTGTAAAAATAAGGATTTCGGTTTAGGCCATGCCAGGGGAAAACAGCCCCAGTGAACACACCAGGATTTCAGCTGAAAGGCCTGTGGGGCTCTGTCCTTGGAATAAGGTCAAATCAGAGATAAACTGTGTCTTGCAAAAGCTGCAAGCCAGTACCAAATCAATTCTACCTCTTAAGTGAGTAAAGTAATCAGTCCCTGTCTATCTGCTTAGCAGAGTAAAAGACAGATACTCTCTAGTAAAATTTAAAAAATCATCTAAAGGCTCTACAACTTTGTATTATGTACAACATACACCTGGCATCAATATAAAATTAATACGTATCTTAAGAGACAGAACCATACATAGTTAAAGAAATAAACATTAAAAACAAGCCACAGGTGATCCAGATGTAGGAATCAGCAAAGTACATCAATAGAATTATTTTAAAAATAGAGGTAAAATGGACAATATAAAGGAAAAGCTGGAAAATGTCACAAGGGAAATGCATCTAAAAAATAAACAAAATAACATACCTTAACCCACTTGAACATAAATGTATGGGAAAGGCCATAAGGAAACTTTTTGATGAGATAATATTCTATACACAATATATAAAGTTAGGAAATGACTAGATATGTTTATAAGTGGATTACACAACTAGAAGATAGACTAAAACATATTTAAACTAGAGAAAAGAAAATTAGAACATTCAGAAAATGCATAAAAGACATGATCAGTAGAGTGAAAAGTTTTAACACACTACTCTGTTTCAGAAGGAAAAAAGAATTAAAAAAAAAAATCTGATAAAACAACATTTGCTGAAAAGTTCCTTTAAGTTGGGAGAAACAATTTAAATAGATCCAAGAAGGAAACTCCAAGAATAAACAATCATAGATATATGCCATTCAACCATTCGGAAAAAAGCTACAGGGAAAATTGTAAAACAGTCAAGAGAAAACCATCATATACTATGCAGGGAAACACATCTGCATATAATGACTAACCTCTCTTGAGAAACCATGTCGGCCCTCAGACAAGCAGGTAAAGTTTAGAGTGCTGAAATGAAAGCAAAGCCCTTCTGCCTGGAGTTCTATAGCCAGGAAAAGAACCCTACAAAAATGAGGGCAAAATACAGACCCGTTTAAAATATGCAAAGTTGATATAATCCATTGTTGGCAGATATACACTATGACACATGTAAACGAAAGTTCATCGGACTGAGTGGAAATGATGCCAGATGGAAAATCAGATGTACAGGAAGAATACCAAACATTGTAAATACTAGGTCACTCTGGAAGATTATCTTTGCTTGTATTTTCCCCCTTCTCAATTTCTTCAACAGACGTTGACTGTTTAATGCAAAGGTATCTTATTGCCGATTCAAATAAAATGTTTAAATAAAATATTTTTATTTAAACAAAAATATTTGACAACATCCAAAAAGAATGGGGTTCAAATAGAAGTATACATTTATAAATTCCTTCATTTTATGTGTAGTTGTTCAAAATTAACTCTAAGTAGAATGTAACAGAATTTATATGGTAATTTCTAGTTCTACCACTAAAAAAAAAATAATTCAAATAGGTATCAGTTGGCTGAAAAGCCAATAGATGAAATAAAACAGAATACTAAATCATGTTAATATAAAACAATTCAGAAAATTAAGAACAGAGAATAAAATATACTTAGGAAAAGTAGAAAACAGTAACAGCATGGCAGTCTTATTCTCAGTCCTAAGTAATCATATTAATATAATGGACTGAACATTTCCATTTAAATTCAAAGAATATCAGATTGGAATTTTAAAGAACAAAACAAAGCAATGCCCAACTATATACTGTTCAAAAGGGAAGCACTTAAAATACAAGGTATATATTTTCAAAGTCAAAAGAAAAAGATCAACCAAGAAAAATAAAAGAAAAAGAAAGCTCACATGGTTACCCTTTAGTATCAGAAAAAAAAAATAGATTTTAAGTCATTCAAAGAGTATTATCAAAGATAATGAGGGACATTTTCTAATGACTAAAAAGTCAATTTATCATAAAGATACAGAAATCTCAGTATGTATGCACCTAAGAAAAGGAACTTCAAAAATATGAGGCAAAAACTGACAGAAACAAAAGAAGGAATGCACAGAGTTGAAGGTATTGGTAGTGCTTTCTCAGTAATTGATGGAAGGAATATGCAAAAATAAATAAGGCTGTATAAAATTTGAACAGCACTATCAACCAACTACACCTAACTGACATTTTAATACACTAAACTTGGTACACCAAAACCAACATCTGCAAAACACATCTTCTTTTCAAGTGCACATGAAATTTTCATGAAAACAGGACAAATGTTGGGCCATGAAACATACCTCAGTATATTCAAAACATTGATATTCTACAGATGTTCCCTGATCACAAGAGTTAACTGAAAAATCAATAATAGAAGATATCAATCCAAAAATATTTAATAATAGAATAGTCTTCTAAACAAATCTATGTATACGCATGACTGGGACATTGGGCTGTACACTAGAAACTGACACATTGTAATTGACTTTACTTCAATAAAAAAAATTTTTTTTAAACAATCTTTGGATAAAAGAATTCCTTTAGATAATTAAAAATGTAACAATTGAAAGGAAAAACAGACATGTCAAAAGTTACGGGCTCTAGAAAAGAAGGATTTAGAGATAAATGTATAATTCAAAATGCTTTTATTCAAAAAGAGAACAATTTAAAAGTAAGATTAAGTAGAGGGGATAAAATAAAGCTAGAAATTAAAATAAAAGACAAAAATTAGAGAAAATTAACAATGAGACAAGTTGGTTCTTTGACAAAAAAATACAGTTTTTATTCCCTAACAAGACTGATCAAGAACAGCAAGGACAGTGGCACATGCTTGGAAGAATGTGGAACAATTTCAACTATCTGCTAGTGGGAGGGAAACTGATAATATCAACCTAAAATTAAACTTATACGTAGCCCATGACCGAGTCCACTCCTAGCTATAAGACATGAACCAGAATATTCATATCAGGACCATCCATAATAGTTTAAAATGAAAAATTATCCAAACATTCATGTCCATCAATAGCAGAATGGATAGACTGTGACAGATTCATAGAATAGAACAGAATAAAGCAATGAGATTATGTAAAGTACTGCTACAAGCAATGCCACGGAGGAATCTCAAAGGCATATTAAACAAAAGAAAATTATCACTATGTTTACATTAAATTATAAAACAGCCAAAACTAATGGTGTTAAAAGTGGTATTAGTGGTGACCCTTTTTCCTGTGGTAGTGACTGAAAAACTGGGTGGGTGATTTCTAGGTTGCTGACACTCTTCTGTTTCTTGATTCAGATGCCGATGCATGAATGTGTCCTTTCTGTGAAAATTCATAGATTTTTACACACTATGATCTGTGTACTTTTCTTTATGGCATATATTTAATAAAGGTTTTCTTAAAAATTGATCGGAGTCTGCTGTGATGGGAAAAACAGATGTATGATAGACATAAAACTATAAAATAATGTAGTAAGACAAATTCCACTGTGGCTTGTTGCCTTCAGTTTCATTACTTCATAATTATAAGATGAATAATGCACAGTCACAAAATTAATCTCTTATATTTATTAATGGTAAATAAAAGTCCTTTTATGTTCTTAATATTCATTCAGTTTTCAAAAGAAACAATGCTAATTAAAAAAAATACCCTGCTTGTATTTAGAGTAGATCTTGGTAAAATAATCAGGCCTAGCAGTAAGACTTCTTTGGCTTCAAACTCTCAAACTTTCTTCCATTCAGAATTTTTAAAAAATTATTTGTTCATATTTAATTCCTCTTTTCTCTTTCTGCAGTACTGTTCTACAGATGTTTGTGTGATAGTGGAAATGCTCCTATAAAGTTGCTCCTAATCACAGGTGGTAGTGAAAATGTGACTAGTGGGCGAGGGAGGGTGTAGCTCAAGTGGTAGAGTGCATGTAAGGTCCTTGGTTAAATCCCCAGTACCTCCTCTAAAAATAAACAAACTTAATTACTCCCCCCACCAAAATAAAATAATTAAATAGAAAGAAAGGAAGGAAGGAAGGAAAGTGGAAGGGAGAAAGAAAGGAGGAAAGGAAAGGAAATGTGACTAGTGCTACTAGTCCCTGAAATTTTAATTTTCTTCAGAGTTAACGAATTTAAACTGAAATAGTCACACGTGGTTACTGACTACCACACTGGGAAGTATAGATCTAGATTTTCTTTCAAAAAAAAAATACTAGGTGTTCTAAAGCTGAGTCTTAGTATTTTCTTTTCTTGCTGGTATCTTACCACATATGTTAAAAAATGAAACAAGAAAAAAAATCTTCCTTGAATTGGTAATTCAATTTTCAAAAGTACTTTTAGAGCAAGTCACTGACATTTCTTTTTTATTGTTATCATTTTGGAGTGCTCATTTTTATTAATGAATTGCTATTAGAGTATTTCTGAAACTCTGGTTTATGAAGCCCCTTATTTATAGGAACTTCCGTAGAAAATCATCTGTAGATAATTTTTTTTTTAATGCAATTTCTGGAAAGGCCCATCTAGATTACCAAATGGGAATTTTGCCCATGGAATCTTGAAATTTGCATTTTTAGCAATTTCTCTCATGATTCTTATAAAAAAGTATTTAAGAGTCTGTAATCAACAACATTCACTATTTTAACTGATGTTTGTTTTAGCATCACGATGTCAGTTTATTACAACATCCACATAATGCATACTGGGAATAGTCTCTTTCATGAAAGCCAGAAGATGAACACCCAGCAAAAAGTTCTTTTCCTGAGCATGTGATTAACTACAGACAAGGATATGGCTCACACCAACTTCTGCTATTTTTACAGAAACCCAAAGCTCCCCAAATGTACGTAGTAAGGCTTCTCTGGACTTCAAAATATTCATCTCTCTGTAAAATTCACGGGTTAAATATTATGGGTGGGAACTTTAGATAGCTGGAATCCAGGCCACTGTCTTTTAACTTTTTTTTTTTCAATTCAAGTATAGTCAGTTACAGTGTGTCAATTTCTGGTGTACAGCATAATATCCTAGTCATGCCTATATATATATATATATATATATATATATATATATATATATATATATATATATATTCATTTTCAAATGATTTTTAAAAACTATATTCACTTATTTCAGTGGTTCTTAAACCTTGTTGAGTGTTGGAATCACCTGGGGAATTTGGTGAAAATGCAAAGTCCAGCCTCCATCCATTTCGATGAGCCTGCGTCTCTGTGTTCTTTATAAACTCTAAGTTCACGCTGATACATACTAATGTTTGAGAGTCTGTTTTCACACTCTGACTCAAGGGAAATTGGTACTCCTGAGTGTATTTATTTAAGGTGTAGATTTTCTGTCCTCTCACCACCACCAGTCATTTGTGCGGTTCTCCTAATACATGATCATCTATCACAGTTCTCTACACTGTCATTTAAAAATGAAAAATGACTTAAAGATGCTGTTTTCCCTCACATAGATGACATTAATTCTATTATGATATAGCCAACAGTGGTCCCTAATACATTAATTGCATTAAATCCAATTTTAGGTATGAAAACTTCAAGTCTTCTTAGTATTCCTGTTGGCATGTTGTGTTTGTCTCTCTGCTCACACATCTTTTTCTATTTTATCAATTTATAAATAAGAGAGGTTGCTCTTTGCTTTACTTTCATCAACTTGTTAAAGCTGACTTTCCCACTTAGATTAGGGAAAATGTACACATAAAACGCCACATTTCATTCTCATGTATGAATATGTTTTACCTGGCGTGCTTTCCCCTTCACTGCTGTTAAATTTTCTCATACACTGAGTAGACTAAATTCATAAAACATTTCAATTCCTGGCTCCAATTAGTACTGTGATTCTTCTGAACCCCGCCCCCCCATTATACTCTATCCAGAGTATAATGTGCCTCTGTTAATTCTCACCCCCATTCCCATTTCCTCTTAAGTTGTTTTCTGAAAAATACTGTTTCTGATTGGCATAAAAAGTAACTAGCAGAATGTAAAAATCATCCTATAAAACAGAAAAAGGCAAACAATTCAATAAATGAAAGGGCAGAGAATACAACAGGAGGTCACAAAAAGGAAGTACGAATGACAAAATGCTTAAGTTCATTAGAAACAGACCCCCCAAATTAACACAATTTTAGACTGGCAAAAGTTGAGAAACTGTAAGATTTTATTTTGGCAAGTGTATCAATAAATGGATACTCTCAGCCATGTTTGGTGAGGAGACAGATTGATAAAGCGGCTTACAGATATTTTTCCTAAAGAAATACTCATCCACGTGAACAAAGGCTTGGCTTAGGCACTTTAATTTTATAATAAAAAAATTAGCACCTTAAATTCTTTATGTAAGCAAGGAACTGGTTAATGAAACCATGAGGCATCAGCACTGTGAACTACTATGTAGAAGTTCGTTTCTATTGGCAAAATGATTCCCCAAGACATGCAAATATGCATATGTGTTATTAATAAAAACAACTAAAAAGAGAAAGACACTAAGTAATACATACTGTATGGTTCTATTTATGACAACAAAGAATGATTGTGTATGTGTGTGCATACAAATAACAAAAAGATCCCTTCATGTTTTATACAGGTACATATATCCACATATATGTAAATGCACCTTAAAGTGATCTGCTGTCGCCCAACAAATTAGCAACAGGGATTATCTCATGTAGGAAAGCGCCACTGAACAGAGTACAAAGTCAACCTTTTCCCCTTAAAGTCTACTGTGACTTCATAAACGGAAGTATATTTTGTCTATTGCTAATGCGATTAAAAATAACTGCTGGGTAGGGAGGGCCATGCTGATCAGACTGCTGCAGAAATTAGTTCCTTAGGGGTGTAGGCACCATCGGCCAATGTTCTGGTTGATAAAGACACTGAACCAGAGTATAGGAATTTACTTATAGGAGGATTCTGAGGTCTTATCTTTTCTCAGGTGGTCTGCACATGCTTGTCTCAATCTGGTTTCACCGGCATTCTATGTCTTCTGTATTTGTCCCAGATTTTAGCCTTAGGTAAACTGTCAGCCTCGGGGCTGGGAAAGTTGATCTCTTCTCTTAGGTATTCTAACAGGAAGCTCAGGAGGCTGGCATCAAGAGCTGCAAGCCAGATAGCACATTAAATCTCAAGTTGAATAAAATATTTATAAGCTACATTTGAATTTGCTGAAATATCCCCCTTGGGAATGAGTCCCTTTGATACTAGACAAGTACAAAAATATTAAGCAAGACCCAACTCATTGCATACCCAGAATCAGTATGAAGCCTGGTATCAGTTGAAGCTGGTGAGAATAGGGAGGAGGCAGGCCTGTGGGGAAAAGCTTGACAGTGGATCCTCTGCAAACAGTACCTGAATGCAGCCACAAAGGCTGAGGGCACCCCAAGCCAAGGACAACTTGCCAATAGGCAAGTGGAATTCCTCCTCAAAGAAAGAGGTATCAGAAAAGATTTACAGAATTAAGCTGCTAAAGCAAGAACTCTATAGAGTACCAGAAAAACTTTTTTCCAGATTTTAAATGAACTATCCTTTCTATCTCAAGAAGAAAGATGTTTAGACTTTGTACAGTCTTATTTTCTATTCTACAGGTGATTAAAAAGAGTGCTACCAAATATGGAAACTTGTTACCACTCCTTAAATTTTATTGAGAACTGTATTTGCCCTATATAAATTTTAATCTCCTCCACAGTCTCTGAAGAACCAACTTGAAAACTAACCTCCAGATGTGCTGTGACTATGAAATCTCTCAGATCAACATAATGACCAGCAAAGCTCAATTATTTTCTTTGTTTCCTTACTCTGCACTCTGCTTAGCTTTTCTTTTTCTGGCAAATGTTTAACCAAGTCCCTTAGCAATGGGCTCAGTTCCTTAAAGAGCTACAACTCATCATAAACCGGGAAACCTCCAGTTTGCATGAGGTATTCGTAGTATCCAGTGGAATATCTCTGTGTGGCATTTAAGACAGAGCAAGGATATGCTTAATGTGAAGTGGTTTCACTGTAACAAGCTGCTGAATTATTTACACCAATAAAAATTTATCTGCTGGATTCTACCGAGAAAAAAAAAATTACCCTCTTGGTGTATGGAATTGTTGTCTGCAGTGAAATAAGGATGCACAGCATTGTCATTCTGCAAGCACCACAGGAACATTTAAATTATTCTCTTATCTCTCATTTTCTTTTTGTGTTTGGTAAAGGGAATTTAAGGAAATTAATGCCTAGTTGGACAGAAAGTAATGACCACAAAGCAGTATCGTTATCTCTGAAAGATTTTGCAGATTACACGGTTTTAAAAAATAGTTAAAACTCCCAGATCTCCATAGTTAATACCTATAATATAGTGTGAAATAACCGTAGCAGGGTATGGAGCTCCTAACCATGAGGAAAAAAACATCATGTATTTCTCTCCTATGTGTCAAAAAGTACGCTAAAAAGAGAATTTAGAGTGCCATTAAGCTAAGAATAAATTCTTATAGTGTTGGGGTTTTAAAAGGTGGTAAGCTTTTATTTCATTTTAGTTGTATTGATTTCTTCCTTTAGACTCAGGGAAAATTATCTACAGAAATATCAGTAGAGTCCTCTCCATTATGAGACTCAAGACACTATCAAAACTGTGGGACTCTGGACCAAGGTGACCTTGTAGGAGGCTCCTGAATTTTCCTCCTCCCACAGACACACTAAGTGTAAAGCTATACATGGAGCAATTTTCTCTGAAAGAAATCCAAAAACTAGCTGAGTAACTCTTACACAGAGAGAAAATAAGAAAATGTCCACATGAAAATGGGTAGGAAAGGCTGAGATACTCTCGCCATAAACCCTCCCCCCAGCACAGCACCACAGAATCTGAAGGGAACCTCCAACTCACAGCTCTACCTGAGAAGTAAATGGTTTGGACCACACATCTAGGGTGTGCTCCAACTTTTAAGGCTCCCTGCCAAAGGATGAGCCCTCAGGACTATAGGCATATCTGGGTTTACTGTGCTTTGCAGATATAGCAGTTTTTACAAATTGAAGGTTTGTGGCAACCTTGCACTGTCAGATGCTTAGGATATTTTAGCAATAAAGTAAGTTTACACTGCTTTTTTAGGCAGTGCTATTGCATACTTAATAGACTACAGTATACTATAAACATAACTTTTATATGTACTGGGAAATCAAAAAAATTGTATTACTTGTTTTATTGTGATGTTTGCTTTAGTGCTGTGGTCCGGAACTGAACTGGACTATCTCTAAGGTACAACTATAGATCAGAGAGGCAGTTGTAAATGGGGACATGAGCACGCACCACGGCTATCCAGCCACGGCTCAGTGCAGACAGAACAGGCACAAACACCCGCCTCCAAGTCTTTCTCTGGCAGGGGTCTGACACGTGCTTTACAAGCTGTAATCTAAGGGTCCAGCTTCTAATTAGCATTCCACCTAGGTGCTGACTCTGATCCTCTCCAGAGCCCAAAAGAGTTAATGGACACTTCCCCTGTCTTCTTCTCTAGCTCCCTCTATAAATAAGAACAGGTTGCCAGTATCTCCCTGGAAAGATCACATCCGTACATCCAAAGCCTTAGCATTTATGACTGCCACTCGAGGTATGGGACCCCAAATCACCTAGCTCTGACAGCCAAAAGGGGCCACATTCCAAGTCCAACAGGACTATAAAGAAGCAATTTTTAAATGGGTACTAAAGCACCATCCCAGGCTACACACATGGTCTAGCACAGACTCAATCTGAACAGACAAATTACTAACAAGAAGATTTTGAATCAGTTATCAAATACCCTCCAACAACGAAAAGTCCAGAGCCACGGATGGCTTCACGGGTGAATTCTATCAAGCATTTAAAGAAGAATTAATATGAATCTACTCAAACTCTTTCAGAAGACAGAAGGGGGGTGAACACTTTCGAACTCACTTTACAAGGCCAGAATTACCTTGATGCCAAAGCCTGATAAGGACATTCCAGAGGCCAATACCCCTGATAAACATTTATCCAAAAATTCTCAACAAAATACTAGCAAACCAAATTCAGCAGGACATTAAACGGATCATACACCATGATTAAGTGGCATTTATTTGAGATTCAAAGATGATTTAACATACACAATTCAATAAAAGTGGTATTAACAAAATTAAGAATAAAAATCATATGATCATCTTAATGTAGAAAAAGCATTCGACAAAATTAAACACCTTCTCATAATTAAAGATTAAAAACACACTCAACAAACTAGGAATAAAAGAAATTATCTCAATATAATAAGGCTACATATAACAAGACCACAGCAAATATCATAATCAATGGTGAAAAGCCAGAAAGAGAAATTATGAACAATTTCATTTACAATAGCATCAAAAACAATAAAATACCTGGGAAGAAATTTAACCTAGAAAGTAAAAGGTCTATACACTGACTACTATAAAACATTGATGAAAGAAGTTGAAGAAGACACAAATAAATGGAAAGATATTCCATGTTTCACATATTAGAAGAATATTGTTAAAATGTCCGTATTACCCAAAGAAATCTACAAATTCAATGTAATCCCAATCAAAATTCAATGCCAATGGCATTTTTAATAGAAATAAGAAAAAATAATCCTTGTATATGTAGTGAACAACAAAAGACTCCAAAAAACCAAAGCAATTTTGAGTTAGAAAAGCAAAATAGGAGGCATCACACTCCCTGATTTCACACTGTATTACAAAGTGAGAGTAATCTAAACAGCACACTGTTATGAAAACAGACACACAGACCAGTGGAGTAGACAGCCCAGAAATAAACTCATGCCTGTATATGGTTAATTAATTTATATCAAAGAAGCCAAGAATAAAAAATGGGGAAAGGATAATCTCTTCAATAAATGGTGCTAGGAAAACTGCATATCCACGTGCCAAAGAATGAATTAGACCCCTATGTAGACCACACAAAAAATCAATTCAAATGTATTAATTACTTGAATATATCCTGTATGCTCTAAAACCATAAAAATTCTACAAGAAAACATAGGAAAGAAACTCCTTGACATTGGACTTGGTGATGATTTCTTGGATTTGGCAACAAGTTAGAACAAGTGGGACTACAGCAAACTAAAAAGCTCCTGCTCAGCAAAAGAAACCATCAGCATAATAAAAAGGCATCCTATGGAATGGGGAAAAATATTTACAAACCAAAAATCCAATAAGGGGTTAATATCCAAAATATACAAGGAACACACACAACTAAACAGCAAAAAATAAAAATCAAAAATTAAAAAATAACCCAATTGAAAAATGAGCAAAGGACCTGAATAGATGTTTTTCCAGATAAGACATATAAATGGCCAACAGGTATAGGAAAAGGTGCCCAACATCACTAATTATCAGGGAAATACAAATCAAAACTACAATGAGGTATCACCTCACACCTGTTAGAATGGCCATCACCAAGCAGTACAAGAGAACAGTTGCTGGCGAGGATATGGAGACTGGGAAGCTTTGTATAGCGTTGATGGGAATGTAAAATAGTAAAGCCACTGAGGATAACAGTATGGAGGTTCCCCAGGAAATTAAAAGTAGAACTGTCATATGACCCAGCAATCCTACCTTCACGTATATATAAAAAAGAAACAAAATCACTATCTCAAAGAGGTCTGTATCCCATGTTCACTGCAGCATTATTCACAATAGTCAAGATATGGAAACAGCATCAGTCTGTGGACCAGTGAAAGGATAAAGAAGAGGTGGTGTATACACACAATCAAGTGCTCCTCAGCCTATAAGGAACAGTATTCAGTGGAGAACAGACAGTCTCTTCAGTAAGTGGTGCTGGGAAAGTTGGACAGCTACGTGTGAAAGAATGAAGTCAGAACATTCTCTAACACCATATACCTACAAAAATAAACTCAAAATGGATTAAAGACCTAAATGTAAGAATAGGTACCATTAAACTCCTAGAGAAAACCATAAGCAGAGCACTCTTTGATATAAATCACAGCAATATTTTGGGTCTGTCTCCTAGAGTAATGGAAACAAAAGCAAAAATACATAAATGGGGCCTAATTAAACTTGAAAGCTTTTGCATATAAACAAACAAAAAGACAACATACAGAATGGGAGAAATTATTTGCAAATGATGTGACTGACAAAGGATTAATTTCCAAAATACACAAATAGTTTATACAGCTCAATATCAGAAAACAAACAACCCAATCAAAAAATAGGCAGAAAACCTAAACAAGCATTTTTCCAATGAAGAGATACAAATGGCCAAAAGGCACATGAAAAAACTCTCAATATTGCTAATTCTGAGACAAACACAAATCAAAACTATAATGAGGTAGGTATCACCTCACACTGGTCAGCACGGCCATCATTAAAAAGTCCACAAACAATAAATGCTGGGGAGAGTGTGAGAAAAGGGAACCCTCCTATACTGTTGGTGGGAATGTAGTTTGGTGCAGCCATTATGGAAAACAGTATAGAGATTCCTTAAAAAAAACCTGAAAATAGACTTATCCTATGATCCAGCAATCCCACTCCTGGGCATATATCTAGAAAAGATGAAAGCTGTAAATTTGAAGATACATGCATTCGAACCCCAGTGTTCATAGCAGCACTATTTGCAATAGCTAAGACATAGAAACAACCTAAATGTCCACTGACAGATGAATGGATAAGAAGATGTGGTATATATAACAATGGAATATTACTCAGCCATTAAAAAGAATGAAATAATGCCATTTGCAGCAACATGGATGGACGTAGAGATTATCATACTAAGTAAAGTCAGACAGAGAAAAATATCACATGATATCACCTATATGTGGAATCTTTAAAAAAAGATACAAATGAACTTATTTACAAAACAGAAATAGACTCACAGACATAGAACACAAACATGGTTATCAAAGAAGAAAGTAGGAGGGAGGGATAAATTAGGAATTTGGAATTAACAGATACACAGTACTGTATGTAAAATAGATAAACAACAAGGACTTACTGTATAGCACAGGGAACTATATTCAATATTTTGTAATAACCTATAATGGAAAAGAACCTATATATATGTGTGTGTGTATATATATACACACACACAGATACAGATACATATGTATGTATAACTGAATCACTTTTCTGTACTCCTGAAACATCGTAAATCAACTATACTTCAATAAAAAATGCTATATTATTAAAAAAAAAAAAAAAAGGAAGGAAATCCTGCCATTTGCGACAAGATGAGTGAAACTGGAGGGCATTATGCTAAGAGAAATAAGCCAGACATGGAAAGACAAATACTGTAGAGAATCACTAATATGTGAAATCATTAAAAAAAAAAAAAATACAAAGAAACAGAAGCTAGAATGATGGCTGCCAAACTCTGAGTAATAGACAAAAGAGGGAGAGACTAGCGAAAGAATACAAACTTTCCATTATAAGACAAGTAAGGTATGAGGATCTAATGTATAACATGGTTACTATGGTTGGTAACACAATGATGGATGTGTTAACCAACTCAGGGTTTGGGAGTCTTTCAAAATGTGTACTTTATATCAAATCATCGCATTGTTTATTTTAAATACATTACAATTTTATTTGTCAATTATACCTCAGTAAAGCTGAAAAAACCCTCAATGTGTATTCCAGGGAAAACAACTGTCAAAATTTAGCAACTTCTTTAGTCTCTTTCTGATTTAAAGGCAATGATGATATACTAGGTGTTCTAATCAGTTTATTCCTAGAAATTGAGGGCTCCTGTTTAAGATCTGAAAGAGCTTGAATAAATTGATTGTATGTGTTCTTTTGAGTATGTAACAGATTAAGAATATTTTTCTAAAAATAAGTCATTATCAAAACAGGGTATCCTGAGAACAAGGGTTCTCAGTTAGGGATGATTTTATCCCGCAGAAGACATTTGGCAATTTCTGGAGATATTTTTTGTTGTCACAACTTTGAGTGGGTGGGAAGTTTCCAGTGCCCAGAGGCCAGGAATGTGGCTAAATCTACCATGCACAGGAAACCCTGCACAGAACACAATCATCCAGTCCACAGGTCAACAGTGTCAACGGGGAGAAATCCTCCTGCCTTAGCATATTATCTTCTATAACACTTAAATCTAAGCCTGAAATGTACTCTATTTAAGAAATCCAAAAATCTAAACCTCAGAGCATTAAATTCATGAACACTAAAACTTCCTAGTACTGCTTGACTTATGAAAAGAACAAATTACCTATGGTTCAAACTAAAACTTGTTTAAAGCTCTGGTATCCAACATTTTTTTTCATATGTATATTTTATTGTACTCAGTTTACAATGTTGTGTCAATTTCTGGTGTACAGCACAATGCTTCAGTCATACCTGAATATACATATATTCATTTTTATATTCTTTTTCACCATAAGTTACTGTAAGATATTGAATATAGTTTCACTATGAACTGGTTATTTATCTAAGTATTGTTCTAAAGTTATAGTCTAGACTTTTTTTTTTTTTTACTTTTAACAAGAAGTAGATAATTCTTGAAAGCAGTGTGAAATGAGTCAGGGATTAAGAGGATGAGAAAATAAGCTACAGACTGGGAGAAATTATTAGCACAAGATATGTTTGATAAGATACTGTTACCCAAATTTGCAAAGAACCCTTAAAACTCAACAATAAGAAAATTAAAAACCTGATTTTAAAAATGGCACAAGATCTGACCAGATACATCAGCAAAGAATATATATGGATGGCAAATAAGCATGTGAAAATAAAGCTTAATGTCACAGATAGGTCATTAGGGTAATGCCAATTAACACAAAAATGAGATACCATTACACACCTATTAGAATATCAGAAGTCCAGAACAGTGACAACATCAAACCCAGGCAAGAATGTGGGGCAATGGAAACTCTCATTCATTGCTGGTGGGAAGGCAAAAGGGTGCAACCATGTTGGCAGACAGTTTGTTTCTTAGAAAAGTAAACATAATCATACCAAGCAATCCAGCAGTTGCACTCCTTGGGATTTACACACAATGAGCTTAAAACTTACATCCACACGAAAACCGGGACATAGGTATTTATAGCAACTTAGTTAATAATTGCCGAAATTTAAAAACAACTAAGATGTCCTTGAGTAGGTGAGTGGATAAATAAACGGCAGTACAGCCAGACAATGGAATGTTATTTGGCACTAAAAAGAAGTGAGTTTTCAGGCCACGAGAAGATATGGAAGAAACTTCAAAGAATATCACTAAATGAAAGAAGCCACTCTTAAAACGGAACACATACTGAATTATTCCAATTATATGACGCTCTGAAAAAGGCAGACTGTAGCACAGTAAAAAGATCAGTGATTTTCAGGAGATTAGGAGAAGAGAGAGGGATGAATAGGTGGAACCTAGAGGATTTGGGGACAGTGAAAATATTCTGTATGATACTGTAATGGGGCATATGTGTCATTATACATGTGTCAAAGTGAACCCTAACATTAAGTATGAACTTTGGATGATGATGACATGCAGGCTGTCTTGTAACAAACTTACTGCTCTGGTACAGGATGTTGACAGCGGGAGAGGCTGTGCCTGTGTGGGGGCAGAGAGCATACGGGGACTCTCTATACTTCCTGCTCAATTTTGCCGTGAACCTAAAACCGCTCTAAAAAATAAGTTCATTGCAAAATAGTAATTACTAGCACCACAGGCTAGAATAAATCATTTGACTGTTTTCCCTTTTCCTTTTAGGTAACTCTTCAGAACATGATAGTTTTTATTTTCCATGCATGAAAGTACAATTTAATTTTGATTAAATTAGGATATGTTTATTAGGCAAATGCCTTCTGATTTTAAAGCTCATATAGGTTCTACAACTAAATCTCTAGGTGGGAAGAGCCAAGATAATCTATTTGGTATTACAAACTTGGCTAGAATTCAGATTCTTCAGCATTTAGCCATGGCTATGTCTTCAGAATGTCCCTTCTGTTTCTCCCAATTGCCAGTGAAGGTGCTGGAAAACTGGCTCTTGGAGAGAGAAGGGGAATTCTTTATTTTAGCATTTGCCAGTTTTCATGATATAGCTGCTTCCACCATGGCCTATGCAAAGTCTCACTGCTTTACAGCTGGCTCAAAAATGTCCTCCTATTCCCATCCCATGTTGTACTTCACCCAACTTCATTTTATCTGTCTTTTCTTTGTCTCTATACTTGAAGTGAAAGCAACTTTTTCATTGTTTCTGATGCTCATTTTCAAAACCATAAGAAAATTCAAATATTCAGAAGTAATTGGAACAGTTTAGAGGATCTCCCTACCTGGCCAAGGCATTGGAATTTAAAGCATGTAACTTAAGAGTTAAGAAAGGCGTCATTGTAAACATCAGTGTCCAGTTGCTGGTCATATATAACCCTCTCCACTCTCACAAACACTTCTGCCATCTTAATAATCATTTAAAGTATTTTCTTCCTCATCATGCTTTTCAGGAAAGTGGGATAAGTCTATAAAGGACAGGAGGAAATAATACACATTTAAGGGGCACAATCACAGGGCAGGTAAGCAGTCACCATCTTTCCCTGCTGTGAAGCACGAGCTGGGTGGTTTCCACGTGGCTCATTCTGGTGTGTTTCAGGGACATCTAGCACTTGACCACGTCTAACTTTCAAATATATGAATAAACAGGAGTGACAATATCAAATGATTATCTTGAATTTACCCTAATTTGTAGTAAAAATCACTTGCAAATTTTAGAGCATTATTAGAAAATAATTTGACGTGCGTGTCCTAATAGATTGTTGTCATCTAATTTGTTTTAAAAGAGCTCTTTAAAGCAGACATTATTATTATTCCTATATTACTGATAAGAAAAATAGCACTGAGAAAGATAACACATCACTGGGTGCATTTAGGTTATTTTTCATCCAAGGTCACACAGCCGATGGATGATAGAACAAAAATTCATTCATTCAACAAAAATTTATTGAGTGCTAAGATAACAGCAAATAAAAAGGTCTTCTGTTCTGTTCCGTTCACAGTCTACTGAAGGACAAATATTAATTCATGATCACAACATGGTAGTAAATGCAATGGCACAAGTATGCATGGAATACTCTTGGAGCACATAAGCGGACACCCTAAATAATAGCGGGGACAAGAGAAGGAAGTAAAACAGAAGCTTTTAAATTTAAAGTACTATTTCAAGTCAGGTAGATAAATAATGTTGGGAAGGACATGCCAGAGGTACCAACACACTGAAAGGCAGCGGAAAGATATGGTCAATTTGAGTAACTTTGCTAAGTTCAATGTGCTGGATGAAAGAATGTATAGATATGAATGATGAGAAATAAAGCTAGAGAGGTAGGCAGAGGCCAGGAATATAAATAATCTCATCTATTATTTTTCGCCAGATATATATGTCCCGGGAAACTATAGGCTCATTAGTACCTGCATCTCATCACAGCAAAGATTCTAAGTGGACAATGTGGGTGAAAGGAGACAATCTCAGATGCTGCAGAATTTCTGATTCTTTGAGTCCTCTCAGAAAGCTAAACAGGGCCTACTGATGGATTTTGAGTGGGTAAATGACATACATACAAAATTTAGCAAGCGCATTTCAGCAGCAGCACGCAGGGTTGCAAGAGCAGAACATGAAGAGATGGGTCAGTAGAATCTGCAAAAATTCACATGAGAAGGATAGTTTCAATTTAGGCTGTGATGACAGGAATACAGCAGAGCGTTCAGGTATTAATCCGTACACGTTGCCAGCTGACGGAATACAGAGATTCAGTAATATGCAGTAGAGTAACACAGCTCAGTGTCTCTGGTTTATTTATATAACACAGCTGTTCTTAACACTTTGAGGGGATACACTTCTTTAAGAATCTGATTAACCCCTTTCCTATGACTAAAAGAGATTCATACTATTTCATGACTTTCACGTATCTATCCAAAACATCAGGCAAAATAACATTACATTGGATTAATCTATGAAGATGTGAATACAGGGGAAAAAAAAAAAGATCTGGAGAGAAAAGATGAAAGTTCATTCTTTCTAGGCATATTAGTGAGCTACAGAAACTCCTCAAGGAAATATTAAGAACTTGGGTCATACTGGTCTGAAAGACAGCAGAGAAGTCATTGTCATTAAAGATACTGCGTTTTAAATATGTCATCTAAAGATGCAGTGTAGACAGAGCAGTGAAAAAATAAGGGGGGTTCTCAACTCCTTGGACCATGATCATTTAAGGAATGATCAAATGGTAGAGGTACACATGGGAAGGAAAGGCAAAAAAAAAGGCATCTGGGTGTCAAAGTCAGGAATTTCAACTACCACTGTCAGATTCTGGAAATTAAACTTAGTATTGTGTGTGGGTTATTCAATCTCAATATTACTTACAGACTTCTCCAAAATTTTTCTACATATCACATCACGTGAACAAAACACTGGGAGAATAAATAAGCTAAGGATTTTAGGTCCAGGGCAGACTTTGAGTCTAAATATGACTGGGTATTATTAAAATCAAAAAGCAGAAGTCTTATTTTGTTTTAGGGGGTCTTTGGAAAAGATTTTTAAGTCAGTCATCCACAAAATGAGAATGGATAAGAATTCAAAAATCATTTCCATCATCCATCTCAATGACTGTGCATAGTATATACTTAATAAATATATTGGGAATAATAATCCCATTTTTTCCCATACTATGATCTCCTACAGCACTTCCTACACTGTACTTTTTTGGAACTCAGATGTAAAATACACTGTATTTTTCTTTATTGTCTGTATTTTAAAATGATACATCACTCCTTAAGGTCAAAAAACGGCATTTTTGTAAATCTCTCACACCTCCCAAAGGCTCTAACTGGTTCTACTCAAAACATATTTTTAAAGTAGCTAATTTATTAATATCAGATATAATTATCAGCCATAAACCTTTAAAAATTCTTGAAAGGAAATTTCATAATGTTTCTTGAAAATTGAGTCTCATATCTCAAAATTCATAGTGATTTTTTTCTGATTAACATTACTCATTACTTAATGAAATATTCTCAGTGAAATTTAAAATGCTGCACATTTTATTCTCCAGGCTACTTATATATACTACCCCCTTTACATTAACCCCTTTATCCAAGTTAATAATTATTTCTATTGGCACATCTGATCTCTTTCCATGTTTGCACTTCTTTTCCAAACTGCAGGGGCAATTATTGGAATATACTGAACGTGGGTTTTATGAATTTAGGACTATGTTCTGTCCATTTCTAAGTTCCTACCAATGTGTCCTGCTGTGCTTTGAACATTAGAGGAGCTCAGAGCATTCTGTACATGAATGAATCATTTTTCATAATATAATGCTGATAACTATTTTGTAAACAACATACGAAATGAGTTTGCCCACCTCAATGTTTTGAGGACAATGATTGCAAATGATTAAAAGGTAGGTATTAACAGACATTTATATTGTCTCAAGAGGGAAATCTACCCAAATGCCTCATTTTTCTGCCTTTTTAGGGACAAACTGCAATCTAAAAAAGTTAACACTGAAATAATAAACTTCAATCAACTCACAATTTGTGGTCAGTCAGTCACTTCACATTTTAAAACCCTATACTTTGAAAATAAAAAGGAGGAAGAGGTGGAGGTGATGGAGAAAGAGGAAGAGGGAGGAAAGAAGAGAAATTAAGTGAAGCCCAAATGAACTGAACAATCTTAATAGAAAATGTATGCTATTGGTAAAGGAACCGATTTAATGTATAGAAGTCCCACACAGTGTTCTATATAATTTAAGCTCTTGTTACTTAACTAAACCACTCTGAAAATACAGAAGTGGCATATGGTTAACCAAAATCTAGTTTTTCATAATTCTGTCCATAGTAAAGAAGAATTCATTCCAAAGTGAATTATAAACATTTTCAACATTGAAGAACAAACTAAATTCATTTTGGCATTTAACTCATTTAGAAATAATATATTGTTGATTATGTATGTGCAGTTTGTTCATTTGAATGTCTAGCACTCACAACTGATTAAATCAGGTTGTGCATTCTGCAAATTAAACACATGATATTTCTAGATTTTACTTCTGTAAATTGAGGAACTCAATTTCATTTAAAAGCAGATAGCAATTAAAATGAAGTTTTAAGATAATGTATCACAATCCACTCAAAATTGGTTTTTACAGGTCGTCTTCTGATAATTTCCTTAGATCTCAATTCTACAGTAATCTCATAAAATACATTAGACAAAAATTCAGGAGGGGAATAAAAATGCAATGGGGATGGTAAAATGTAATAATCCTGGCCCAGTAAAGAATTAAATTTGATAAGATCACAAAACCTTTCCCTCCTTTCTTACACTTGCTCCAACTAAGCTGCTTTGAGATTGACAGCTGAAAATAATAAAAGTTCAATTATTGTGATGAGTGCTGCATACTATGTTTGGTATCTGGAACAAAATTTAGGAAAAGAAATTCTGGCCCATTCTCCATACTGCCTAATATCCCCATATTTGTATAATTCATATCTGTAGGACTATCATACTGTGAGATGAAAGAGAATTGAGACATTACAATGTGAGAGAAGGGACAAAGTCAATGGACTCAGATGGTCTGAGTTAAAATCAAGACTTAAGACATTAGTTTTAGGACTAAAACGATGTTATTTTAGATTCTCTGGGCTTCTGATTTATTCAGCACAAAATGCCATAACAACACTCACCTGCTCTGCATCTTCATAGAGTTGATGATTCACAGTTAAATAATGTAAATGAAAATTACTTTTAAAATATTAGACTTCTAGAAAATGTGGACTAACTAATAGTAATAAAAACTGGAGTAAGAAAAAACACAAAGATGACATTGTGGAAGAAGCAGGAGAAGCTGAGGTTTGTAGAACTCAGTCAAATTCTTCAACTTTGGTGATTTAAGAAAGCAACAGTCCCTGAAACAATAAGCAGTAACAACATCCTTGCCATATAAACATGTAGTGACACCTTATAGAGCAGAAATCATCTTCTATTCTATTTTCATGAACAGTTGAATTGCCTAGTAGACTCATGCACCTGTTGTAACTGATATTTAATATGTCCTTTTATTTTCACTAAATATCTACACCAAAAAAACCTTCTGATCTAACCTTCCCACTCCTGGCCAAGTGACCCTTTGTGTGCTCCAAAAGCATAATATATGTAGGCCATTCACAGACTTTATCACAGGCAGTATAATCCTGCATTTGTCAGTCCACACTAAGCTTCTTTAGGTCCGGAATTTGTACTCCCTGGATCTGTGGAAATATCTGACTCACAGTAAGAACTTACTAAGTAATCCAAAGGATCTTGGACAAGTACATTGTTTAAGTGGGAGTATGTTGCCTGATTTAGCAAATAAAAATACAGGATGTCCAGTTAAATTTGATTTTCAGATACACAACACAAATTTAGAACATACATATATGAAAAAAATGTACTTACTGTTTACCTGAAATTCAAATTTTACTAGGTGTCCAATATTATATCTGGCAGTGTTAAATGAGAGAGGAAGAATTCTAGATGGCTTCAAGGCAATTGAATTCAGATAGCTACATCAAGAAATCATTTAAATTCAACTCCAGGTTAGAAATAATGCATGTAAAGAGTAACACAATCTTGTAAGTCAAAAAATGCACTTACTGCTCAAAGAAGCACGAAACTGTCTAATATACTAACCTACCTACTAACCTTTCCAGTATCCTAATCCAGTATATTTAAAAAAAAAAAAAAGACATCTCTCTTCCAATTAGAGTATCAATTTTGCCACTGCTGTAGTTTGGATTGTTGTTGAGCAGCTATTCACAACTCCATTTCTTTGAAGTTGGACTTAAGCAATTAACTTGCTTTGCTCCATTTCATGTGTGTGCAAGTGACAGGGTGCCAGTTTCAAGCTTAGGTCTGAGTATGTTTTTGCTAATTCTTCTGGTAGAGTCCAAAGTCCGCTATGAAAAGAATATGCCCCAGGTAACTGCTGCTTCTTTAGCCTACAGTCTGGGTTGAAACCGGTGAAGTCAAAATCAGAAATTCACAGCTTGAGGCAGAGTCAAGCTGACCTGTAGACTCATGATTAGGGAATTAAATGTATGATGCCATAGACCACTCAAGTTCTGCCACCGTTTATTAAGCAGAGTCACTGCAACAACAGGCAACTGATGCAGCCGTAGTTTTCACAGAAACATTCTTCATCCCTCAGTTCCAGGCACACCTGGACAGCTGGACCCTCAGCACAGTTAAAGAATATGTTTAAAACATTTTTTCCCTTTTCCTGAGTCAGAGGGGAAAAAAATTACTTCCTCGATTGCCCATTTCTTAACTGTATACCAAGTAAGCACACCTTCTAGTATATCCTTGGGACACATTTGTAAGACTAATTGTTTACATCCTGCACCTAATGTGAATTAACTTTTTTTTTTCAAACCACATGCATTCTGTGTATTGAGGAATCAGTCAAAAAGGTGATAGCATTACCTGTGTTTTACAAAAATCTTACTGGCAAAAAGAAAAAATCAGTAATCCCAGTATTTCTTTTTTTCCTTACAAGAATCATGAGTCAGTCCTGGTCCAAGAGAGAAAGAATTTATATTGCAAGGAGAAAAAAATATTTTTCTTTATAGGAACTTCTCCTAGGGAATATTTCCTTTGACTTTCTTCCTCAGTATTTAAAGCTGTATAAATGCTATGACGTTACTCAGGAGCTGTTAAACATATAGATGTGTATTTGCTAGGAAATCAAAGGATATAAAAGCTATTGCTACTCAGAAAGTTTACAGAACTCCAACTCAGTGTAAAGCAAAATACTGTCCATCCATCCAAAAGTAGAAGATTCCTAAGAAACCTTTCATAAGCTAAAAGAAACAATTACCTCAGGACACATCTTACTAATGAATTTACAAAATGAATCAAGGTAACGCACAGATGCTCCCAGACACAATTCAAAGTTATGGAGGCTTAATCAAGATGGCAGATTAGGAGGATGTTGAGCCCACCTATCCACAGGAACACATCAGAAATACACTTACAAGTAGAGCAATTCTCACTGAAAACTAAGTGGAGACTGGCAGAAAGACACTTACACAGCCAAGGGTGTAAGAAAAAAAAAAAGACCACATAAATTCAGGTAGGAAGGGAAAAGGAGAAGTCAGGTCAGGACTAGAAGGGGACACAGAATGGCAGAGGATTACACAGGCTGAGGGATCTTCCCTGGGGACTGAACATCTTGAATCACAAATTGGGCACCCCACCCTTGGGGTCAAACACCAGGAAGACAAGTCCCTTTGGCTGATTTGAAGACCAGTGGGACTGGCAGGAGGACTGTGTGAAACTTGGACTCTACATGTGAAGAATGCACATATTCTTGCTTGCTTCTGAAACAAGGCAGAAACAGCAGACTGAGACTGCCCAGGACTCTGGCCAGTTTCCTACGACTGCCCTAAGTCAAGTGCCCAGTCTGGCACCTCTGGCTCTGTGGTACTGGTCCCCAGAAGGGAGAAAGTTGCTGCTGCTGAGAAGGGTACTCAGCTGTCGGGGACAGAACCAGCTCAGAACCAGCTCAGGCCCAGCACAGCATCTGAACAGGGTGAGGGCACTCCTGGAGGGCAGATTGGGAGTGGTCTGGAACTCTGACTCGTGGGCCAGGACTGCCCCAAGCATATGCACAACCAACACCAGATGTACACTCCAGTCCCACTTACTCCAGCACTGCTCCCTTCTGGGGTGAAGGTTCTGATGCTGGAAGGGGGAAAGCTCACACTTAAAGCAACCAGCTTGGACCTGAACCTCAGGGCTTCTGCTCCAGGACCTTGGGACCAGACCTTGCTCCCGTTAGAGGGGTGTTAGCCACTGAGCATAGGAGAAGCCCTGACTCACACCTGGTGCCAGCTCCAGCCTCTCCATCTCCAGCCCCACATCCCACCCGGGAGACAACTGCCAGCACACCCTGGGAGAAGATGTGACTCTTGCTCACTGCAGATCCACCTCTCCCAGCCAAAGCCCCTGGACACAAGTAGACTGTACAGGAACTCACCCACACAAAGACACCTTGTCAAGATTAGAATAGGTAAACATTGCACCTAATTTCATAGAAACAGAGAAAGTTAAACAAAATGAGAAGAGGAATCTGTTTCAAATGCAAGAATAAGAAAAAAATAAAACCTGAAAAAAAAAACTAACCAATAAAACAGAGATAAATAATACTAGATAAAAAGTACAAAGTATTAGTAATAAGAATGATAACTGAACTTGGGAAAAGAATAAATGAACAGAATGAGGCTTTCAACAAGGTTTTAGAAAATACTAGAAAGTATGAGAGCTGAAGAAAGCAAAACCTAAAATAAAAACACACTAGGAGGAATTAACAGCAGAACTGATGATACAGAAGGATGCTAAGTTATCGAGAAGACAGAATAATGGAATTAACACAATCAGAACAGTAAAAAGAAAAAAAGTTAAATGAGAACAGTTTAAAGGACCTCTGAGATAACATCAAGTGTACCAGCATTCACACTATAGGGGTCCCAGAAGGAGGAGAGAGGGAGAAAGGGGTTAAAGTGTATTTGATGAAATTATGGCTGAAAACTTCCTAGACTTGAAAAAGAAAATAGATATCCAGCAAAGGAAGCACAGAGACTCCCAAAGAAGATGAATATAAATAGACCCACACCAAGATACATCATAATTAAAATGGCAAAACTTAAAGCTAAAGAAAGAATTCTAAAGACAGCAAGACAAAAACAACAAGTTACCTACCAGGAACTCCCAAAAAGCTATCAGCTAAATTTTCTGCAGAAATTTTGGAGAATGGAAGGAAGTGGCACAATATATTTAAAGTACAGAAAATGAAAAATCTACAACCTAGGATACTCTATCCAGCAATATTATCATTTAAAATTGAGGAAACAAATAATTTCTCAGACAAGCAAAAACCAAAAAAAAATTCATCAATACTATGTCAACCCTAAACAAAACATTAAAAGGTCCTCTCTAAGTGGAAAAGAAAAGGCTACAAAAAGAAGAATTTACTAGAAAGGAAAAATCCCACTGGTAAAGGCAAATATATAGTAAAGGCTGAGGACCAACCACTTAAATAAACTAGTACAAAGATTAAAAGACAAAAAATTATAAAATCATCTATAACCACAATAAATTGGAAAGGGGTAAGTGTGAAGATGTCCAACATGATATCAAAAACACAAAAAATGAGGGAGGGGAATAAAAATGCAGATATTTTAGAATATGTTTGAACTTAAATGACTAACAGTTTTTTAAAATTATATATAACTATAGGTCAACATATATGAACAGCATGGTAACAAGAAATGAAAAACCTACAATAGATACACAAAAACTGAAGAGAAAGGAACATGAGTGTACCACTAAAGAAAATCATCAAATCGCACAAGGGAAGAAATGAAAAGAAGAAAAGAACAGAGAAGAACTACAAAAACAACCAGAAAACAAGTAACAAAATGGCAATAAGAACATATCTATCAATGATCATTTTAAATCTCAATGAACTAAAGCTCCAATCAAAAGACATAGGGTGGTTGATTGGATTAACAAGACCACCTACAAGAGACATTTCAGACCTAAAGACACACACAGAATGAAAGTGTGGGGATGGAAAAATGTATTTCCTGCAAAGAGAAATGATGAGAAAGCTGAGGTAGCAGTACACATAGACAAAACAGACTTTAAAATGAAGTTTATAATAAAAGACAAAGGAGGACATTATGTAATGAAAAGGGGATCAATACAAAAAGAGCATATAATATTTTTAAATTATATGCACATAATAGAGAAGCACCTGGATATAGAAAGCAAATATTACCAGACACAGAGGGAAATTGATGATAATACAGTAATAGTAGGGAAATTTAACACCCCACTTACATAAGTGGGCAGCTCATCCAGGTAGAAAATCAATAAGGAAAAGTAGTATTAAATGACACATTAGGCCAGTTGAACTTAATAGACATCTACAAGATATTCCATCCCAAAACAACAGACTACACATTCTTTAAAGTGCACAGGGAACATTCTTCAGTATAGATCATATGCTAGCCTACAAAAGAAGTCTCAACAAATTTAAGAAGATGGAAATTATATCAAGTATTTTTTTTCTGAAAACAATAGTATGAAACTAAAAATCAATTACAGGAAAGAAAATGGCAAAAACACAAACACAAGGAGACTAATAAACATGCTACTCAAAGAGCAATGAGTCAATGAAGAAATCAATTAGGAAACCAGAAAAGACTTCAAGATAAAGGCAAACAGAAACACAACTTTCCAAAATCTGTGGGATGTGGCAAAAGTAGTTTTAAGAGAGAAGTTTATAGTGATACAGGCCCACCTCAAGAACAAGAAGAATCCCAAACAACCTAATTACCACCTAAAGGAATTAGAAAAAAGAACACAAAAACCCAAGGTCAGCAGAAGGAAGGAAATAATAAAGATCAGAGAGGAAATAAAATGTAACAAATTTTTAAAAACCAATAGAACATATCAATAAAAATCAAGGGCTGTTTGTGTTGAAAAGATAAACAATATTAATAAGATTTTAGCCAGACTTATCAACAAAAAGGGAGGATTCAAATAAACAAAATAAGAAATGAAAGAGGAGAAATTACAATGAATATCATAGAAGTACAAAAAAAATCAAAAGGGAATACTACAAACAGTGATATGCCAACAAATTAGACAATGTAGAAGAAATGCATAAATTTCTAGGAACAAACAATCTTCCAAGACTGAATCAGTAAGAAACAGACAATCTGAACACACCAATTATTAGCAGTGAAAATGAATTAGTAATCAAAAACCTCCCAGCAAACAAAAGTGCAGGATTGGACGGCTATACAGGGGACTTCTGCCAAATATACAAAGAAGAGCTAATACCTGTTCTTCTCAAACTACTCCAAAAAACTGAATAGAAGGGAACATTCCCAAATTGATTCTACAAGGCCACCATTATGCGGATCCCCAAACCAAAGACACCACAAAAAAAGAAAGTTATAGGCCAATATCTCCAATAAATATAGATGGAAAAATCCTCAACAAAATATTAGCAAACTGAATTCAACAACATATAAAAAGGATCATACACCATGATCAAGTTGGATTTATTCCAGGGATTTAAGAATGGTTCAATATCCTCACACAAATCAATGTGATACACATTAATAAAAGGAAGGATAAAAATCACATAACAGATGCAGAAAAAGCATTTGGCAAACTCAACATCCATTCACATTAAAAACTCACATCAAAGTTGTTACAGAGGGAACATATCTCAACATCGTAAAGGCCATTATGACAAACCTATGGCTAACATTATACTCAACTATGAAAATCTGAAAACTTTTCCTCTAAAAACAAGGACAAGGATGCTGACTCTCACCACTTCTATTTAACGTAATACTGCAAGTCCTAAACACAGCAATAAGGCAAAATAAATAAATAAACTGTGTCTAAATCAGAAGAGAAGTAAAACTGTCACTATTTGCAAATAACACGATACTGTATTTAGAAAACGCTAAAGCCTCCATCAAAATGCTACTAGAACTAACAATGAATTAAGTTGCAGGATGTAATATCAATACACATAAATCTACTGCTTTTCTATACACTATTAATATTTATCAGAAAGAGAAAGCAAGAAAACAATCCCATTTAAAATTGCATCAAAAGTATAAAATATTTACAAATAAACTTAACCAAAGAAATAAAAGAACTGAACTAAAAACTATAAAACACTGATGAAGGAAACTGTGGATGACACAAATAAATGAAAAGATTGACTGTGCACATGATTTAGAAGGATTAATATTATTAAAATGTCCATATTACCCAAAGAAATTTTTACATTTAATGCAATCCCTATCAAAATACCCATGACATTTTTCACAGAACTAAAATAAATAATTCTAAAATTTACATGGAACCACAAGAGAACCCAAATGGCAAAAGTAATCTTGGGAAAAAAAAAAAAAAAAAAAAAAAGCTGGAGGTATCATGCTCCCTGACTTCAGGCTATATTACAAAGCTACAGTCATTAAAACAGTATGGTATTGTTGCAAAAAAAAAACCACATTGATCAATGGACCAAAACAGAGATCCCAGAAACAAACCCATGCACTTATGGTCAATTAATCTACCACAAAGGAGGCAAGAATACACAATGGGGAAAATATTATGTCTTCAATAAGTGGTGCTAGGAAAACTGAACACCTACATGTAAAAGAATGATTAAGACACTTTCTCACATAATATACAAAAATAAACCCAAAATGGATTAAAGACCTAAGCGTAAGACTAGAATCCATAAAACTCCTAGGAAGAAACATAGGCAGAACACTCTGACATAAATTGCAGCAATATTCTATTTATCTCTAAGGGAAAGGAAACAAAAGCAAATGTAAACAAATGGGACCTAAATAAACTTAAAGCCTTTTACACAGTAAAGGAAACTATCATCAAAACAAAATGGCAACCTACTAAATGGGAGAAAATATTTGCAGATGATATGACCAATAATGGGTTCATATACATACATATATAAACAGTTCATAAATCTCAATACCAAAAAAACCCCATATAATTAAAAAATAGGCAGAAGACCTGAACAAACTTTTTCCAAAGAAGGCATACAAGTGGCCAACAGGCACATAAGATGCTCAATATTGCTAATTATTAGAGTACTGGAAATTAAAACAACAATGTGATATCACCTAGCACCTGTTAGAATGGCTATCACAAAGACCACAAATAACGAATGTTGGCCAAGATGTAGAGAAAAAGAAACCCTAGTACACATGTGTTGGGAGTGTAAATTAATGCAGCCACTTTGAAAACAGCACGGAGGTTTCTCAAAAAACTAAAAATAGAACTACCATATGATCCAGCATTTCCAATCTTGGGTACATGTATGAAGAAAACAAAAACACTAATTCAAAAGATATATGCACCCCAATATTCACTGCAGCATTATATACAATAGCTAAAATATGGATGTAACCTAAGTGTCCATGAAGAGAGAAATGGACAAAGAAGGTGTGATATATCATTACAATGGAATATTACTCAGCCATAAAAAGAATGAAATTTTCCCATTTGCAGCAATGTGGATGAATCTAGAGAATATTATGCTTAGTGAAATAAATCAAACATTGAAAGGCAAATATTGTATGTTATGGTTTATATGTGGAATCTGAAAAATAAAATGAATGAATATAATTAAATAGAAACAGATATAGAGAACAAACTAGTGGTTGTGAGTGGGGAGAGGAAAGTAGGGAGGGGCAGAATAGGGATAGGGGATTAACAGGTACACACTACTATGTACAGAATAAGTAAAGTACAAGGATGTATTGTATACCACAGGGAATATAGTCAACATTTTATGGTAACTTTAATCTGTAAAAAATAAAATGAAAAAAAAATCTTTGACAAGAAAAAGTTCTTCCTAGGATCAATCCTGATCTAAAGTACAGGTATTTAAGATGCTTTAGATACACAGTCTAGCAATTAGTGTCACAAGTTAAAATTAAAATCTCAATACTTCACTGTTTATTTTTTAGTGTAATTTGTTATTTACTTGGGTTCTATGACCTCTACCACTTTCAGTACCCACCACATCACTTGGTCTAGTTCTGCTAATAGTTGTTCTGCTTCCAATCCAGGACTTATACCTGGACTCCTGTTTCTGAGGGCTAAATGTTGACAGAGATCCCCTGATACTCTCTTGCCAGTTTCTCTTTAAGACTAGGTATCTTGTCTCTGACCCCTGATGTGGTATTTGGGGCCCTACAACCTTTAGACAGACTTCCCTGCTGAAGCAAGCCTAGTTAGCCCAGTTTTTAATCTGGATGTCCCTCGTAATAACTGCTCTGTTGTTGTTTCCTCTTGGGGTCTCCCATGATCACATTATGTACTTGTATTATTAAATACATGCTTAACTGATCCTAATGCTGTCATTTCAATTTGGATAACTAACTCTGCCTGTAAGAGAGAACTGTCTGTCTGTATCTAGTAAATATGGTGATTTCCACGTGTGGACCCATCACAGTTTGTCTTCCCAACTGAAATATTCTCCTACCCCATTTCTGATTATTATGCTCACATTGAGAGTGCCTTAAATTATTTATTGGTCAGCATGCATAAATATCTTTGTAACAAGATATTTAGGGCAAATTTCATTATAATATGTTAATTACATGTAAGCTAGTTTATGTTAATTTATCCCAAATCTCGAATAATTTATTACAGATATTGGAATTTCTTTGAAGATACGTATTTCTGTGGTTTGGGGGAATCCTCTTTGAGGGGAAAAAATCACAAATTAGAATCACCCATCTAAGTCACTTCTGAAAAGTAAAGACAACTTTTTATTATATCATTGAAGGAAAATTGTACATTGATAATGAAAGTCCTTGTATTTCCCACCCTTTTCCTGACGTGTTTATTCCTCAAACATGATGGCATTTTGTTTTTCTCTTTTCCTTTGTGAAACAAATCAATATTTTCTCTTAAAACAATTTTCAAACTCCCTATTTAGTCTTCTCACACTCTATCAAATCACTTTTTCCAATATCCACCTTATTTCCTAATCGTTACCTTCAGCATTTGACTATAAATATATATTCTCAATTAGGCATTTTCTAATTAAGTTCGAACTGGAGTTAACTTCACCTTCTGAGAGCTAACAACTTTTTCAAATTTCTTACAGGTAACTGCCCTCAGACATTATTAGTCCAATACATATTTATGTATGTGTCACTCATCTTACCAAACTTCCTGAAAGAACCCTTTCATTACCATCAGAGAGCTATGGGACTCCTTACCTCATTACTTTCTTCCTTAAGCTCTTGTTTGCTTACATCCAGTACCTGTATTTTCAACTAGAAAATTAGTGTTACTATGGCAGTGACCCTGTCTGTCTTGTTCCCATTTTACTCTTCACATCTGTGAATCTGTTTCTGTTTTGCATATACTTCCATTTGTATTATTTTTTAGATGCTACATGAGTGATAACATACAGTATGTCCTTCTCTATCTGCCTTATTTCACTCAGCATTATATTCTCTAGGTCCATTCACATTACTGCAAAGAGAAAAATTTCATTCTTTTTTATGACTAACATCCCACTGCATGCGTACACACACACACACCCCCCCCCACGTCTTCTTTATCCATTCATCTCTTGATGAGCACATGGATTGCTTCTATGTCTTGGCTATTATAAATAGTACTGCTATGAACACAGGGGTGCATGCATCTTTTTTGAATTAGTGTTTTTCTTTTTTTTCCAAATATATATACAGGAGTGGAATTGCTGGATCATGTGGTACTTTTATTTTTAGTTTTTTAAGAAACCTTCATACTGTTTTCCAGAGTGGCTGCACCAATTCACACTCCCACCAAGAGTGTGTAAGTATTCCCTTTTCTCCAAATCCTCTCCAACATTTGTTATTTTTGTAGATTTTTTGATGACAGTCATTCTGACAGATGTGAGGTGGTATCTCATTGTTTTTTTGATTTGCATTTCTCTAATAATTAGCAATGTTGAGCATCTTTTCGTGTGCCTGTTGATGCTAGCATAACTTCATGATAAAAGTATGCTTAGACTACTGTTCTTGGGCTTAATTAAGATGTTTTAATGCAGCACTGACAATTTACACATTTTTTTCTGCCCTCAATACAATATTAGATGTGAGTGATTCCTCAGCACTAAAATCTCTCCTGCAGAAAGAGTTATCATCTGCTTACATGGGATTGTTTGGCAACATGTCAGAAAACAAAATAAAAAGCTTGAATTCGGTTATTTTATTCCCATACCAAGTAGATTAAGTTACATATTTTTAGGGTTGATTTTTGAAATACTTTGGGAAGAATGCACGAGTTTTTTCAAATCTTTTATATCTACCAGGATTTTTTCCCCCAAGTGCTTCAGAAGACAATCCCATGAAATTATACCCCAGGAATTACATCAATCCCTCTAATTCTAGAAAAATAGCATAAAATGTTGCATTTTTTGTCTATACAGAAATTGAGGTAGTTAATTATAAAAGATTCATTTACAGTAAGATTGTAAAGTACTAAGATGCAAAGCTAGAAACATCATATATATATATTTTCTTTACCATCACCCCATTTCTGATAGGTCATTTTGAACTTGATATTCCTCATGATGACTCAAATTCAGCAAAGTTATTCAATTTTTTTTCTAATAGATATTCTTAAAAGGTGCCTAAACAAGACCAAGAAGAAAATCTTATCAGATTTTCAAAAACTGGGTCCAGGTATCAAGGAGATTTCACTGGACAAAAATGTAAAATGACCTGGATGGGAATTCTGCAGTCTCGGCGCTCATTCAACCCAGCTCATATCCCTGCTGGGGTCTTCTTTGCTTTTCAGACCCTTTCACACACACACACTTCAAATTTTAGGACACATCTGGAAACCTCCAGGGTAAGGCATGATTTCTTTCTCAGCATTTATTCTGATGCAGTACATTAAAGCAAATCAAGGAGGAAGGGAGGAAGGGGAGAAAGCAAGACAGGAGACAGGAGGAGTGGAGAGGGAGAGAAGCTGCGGCTGATTCTGTTACACACGAGTCCCTCACAACACACTGAATGAAGTAATTCTGAGGGTTCATACACGTTATGTTCTCGTTGAAGACATCACCTATTAAAAATAATCTAGGAGTTTTGTAAAATAACTGTGTGAAGGAGCAGAACAACATCTTTCATAAAATGTGGTAAATTTGCTACCATGTGCAACTGAGGAATAAATTCCACAGAGACTCAACATTTCATTAATGCAATACAGGCCTATTTTTCCTTTAATCCATTTAGCGTGTTTAAAATAAACAAGTTTGGAAGAACAGTTGAGTCAAAGGGGTGTTTGTAATGTGAAATAAAATGACTATTCCTTTAAATAAGAACATTTCCCTTAGACTAAGATCTAAGATTCAAGTTTAGTGTTACGGTAAATTAATTCTTGAGCCATAGTAAGTGAAGCCATCAAAATAGGTAAAATTAACTCATGTAAAAAAATGATCATCCACAGAGTCTTAACTGGTCGAGGAGTTTTCATGTACCCACTACCTCCTACAGCAAAGTTTAGTGGGATAAAGGTCTATGGAATTATTTCCCAGGCAATCAAAATATAAGCAAATGATTCTATTCCCTAGAATCCACTTATATAAATTTTATCCTTTGCAGATGAAACTTTCAACCAAACCATCTGTCAGGATAAGTAGGATAAGGTTTTAATTACTTACAGCAATGCAATTATACCATTAATGTTCAACTAAAATTGAACCCATTCAATTTAATTAGCAATGCAGCTGTGAGTGGGAAGAGACGGATTCTTTCAGATAGCCAACACAAGAGGTTATGAAAGCTCTTGTTTTCAGTTGGCAGGACTTTGTTCTGGCATAATCCTCATTCTGCTTTACTGCTCTCTCAATGTGTGTGTGTGTGTGTGTGTGTGCATAAATACACACATAGTGCACAGTAGATATATGTATGCATACCTTTTCAGAAGGAGTGTGAGTACATACATTATTATAATTATAAATGTAATTTATAAATAATGTAAATATATAGTATTTTATAAATAAATATAAATTATAAATACTATTATATATAATATCAATAATTCCATATGCACACCTACACCTTCAGGAAAGCAAACCTTCTGTTTGTGGCCATGACTTTTTATCTGCTCCATAAATGACATGGAAATAGAATTCATTCAACTCACTGAGAAACAATCTTCCTTTCAATTAAAATTAATGTTTTAGTGAATGCATCCTCTTTACAGTAACAACACTAGTCATGGGGTAAGAGGGAGACAAAGGACAAGAATAAAATTTATCTAATCACCTGAAGATATCTACCATCTATTTGAAGAGGTAAGACATTCATATACAAGAACAGTTAAGTAAAAATGCAAGGGAGGAGGAGCTTCAAGATATCGGAATAGAAAGATGCAGAAAGTATATAAAAGTATATGAAAAGTATACGAAACCTCAGATTTCACAGCTCACCCTCTGCCACTAATAAATCAAAAATACATCTACATGTGGAACAATTCTCACAGAATACCTACTGAACTCTGGTAGAAAATCTGTACAATTTGAACTACAAGGAAAATCTTCAAGAAACCAGATAAACAGCAAAGTCTTACTGTATAGCACAGGGAACTGTATTTATTATCTTTTAATAGCCTATAATGAAAAATAATATGAAAAGGAATATATATATGTGTATAACTGAATCACTTTGCTGTACACCAGAAATTAACACAACCTTGTAAACCGACTCTATTTCAATTAAAAAAAAATCCAAGAAATACATTTGTAAGATACAAAATAATTAAATAAACAATATCTATACTAATATGTTTGAAGAGAAAATGAATGTAGGCTTGAAAAGAATAAAGTTTAGACTTTTCTTAAACTTTAAAAAATGGTCTTAGACATCGATTGGCATATAAATGAGAGAAAGGACACTTGAGGTTGAGGCAGTGCCTGCCGGACGGCACGGAGACACAGTGAGAAAGGGGGTCCCAAGGGAAATCAGGAGCCAGGGCCTCCTAGACAGAAGGCTCATGTTGGAACACAGCGGTGGGTACCATGGATTAGAGAGTACTCTGAGGAGCGAGCGCCATAATAAAATTTGCTCCTTCCAAGAAGCTTTCGTAAAATAATCAAATTCCTGAAAGTGTAGCAACTCATTCTTATTCTTTGATCTTGATATTACTTTACGTTGTCTAAAAGGAAATATTTTTAAACGTTAACACCACAAACATGAGGAAGGGACGAACAAGGTCCGATCTGTAAGGTTTCTCCTATCACATACCTCACAGTTGCTATAGCAATGTTTTCACAAGCAGAGCCCTCAAGAGAGCAAACTGGCATGTTTGGAGAGTTGATCAGAGTTATTTCAACTTGAGACTGTGAAATAAACGAAGAGGCAGCACAGCGATGTGCTGCGAGCATGGATTCTGGATCAAGTATATCTGAGTTCAAATCCAGTTAATATGCTGCTGTGTCAGCTGCCAGCTAGTTGATTAAGATCTTCATACTTTATTCTCTTCTATAAAATAAAGAATAGTACCTCACAGGGTTGCTGAAAGAACTGAATATTTTAGGGAAAGCTCTTAAAATAATGGCTGATATATAAAATTATTTTATGCCAGCTCTTATTATAAAAAATCAATTTCACCAATCACATTTAAGTAATAAGTGAATTCCCAAATCATTCTAGTAACCAAATAATCAGAGAATTTTCTGATTGTGCATGCATCGTGCTTAAGGCGAGTCACCCTCAGGATCTAATTCTAAGGAAAACAATGTCAGTTATACCTTACGGGCCACCACTAAGTCCTGTGTAATAAGTTGGATTGAGCTTTAAAATGTGGAATATTAATTTCTTACCTTCACACTTTCTGGGTCAAAACCTTAATTCTTTCAGGCATACTTTATAAATTCAAATGTCTTTACAGGCCAGATGCTTATACCAAACACGTGTAGTAGCAGGAATGCAAGCAATAGAGAAAAGGGAAGGCTATGACCCAATGAAGATGTCTCTGCCAGAGGCAGTGGGATTTGGCTACAGAAATTATGTTTGTAGGCGCAGTTTGCAAACCCATTAGTGTTAAAACTTCATCCCCAAAAGGAAGAGAGCTTCCCTAGTTTTTGGTTATCCATTGTTGCAGGAAACACCTTACTTGAACTTTCTTGAGGAAAGAAGGAATACACTGATTTTTGTAATATCCTTTCACTCATCCCTCAGGAAATAGAAACATTGTAAGTATCACGGAAACACACAGTTTTCCTCCCTAACATTCATTATTTCTCTGCTTTAGGAAGTTAAAAAAAAACGCACTTTTAGCAATCATCTATGCAAATCTGATCATGATAAAGGAAGAATGCCCAACACATTCTGAAACTTTTATTTCTAGATTACTTACCCACCAGGTATATTGAATATCTAAATGTAGAAACAAAGAAGGATCACAAAAACATTCTTCGCTGAATTTCACGTCATTAATCCATGATGAGACACACCATCCAGATAAACCCGACAGAGATGACCTCATTCAACCATTCCCTTTACAAACAATTGGTTGAATTTTCAGTCAAGAAACTGATGACTAAAATTTGCTGGAATAACTAATCATTACAGAAAAAGACTAAAGGCCACCCCAAACCTCATTAATAAGAAACTGAATAAAGTTTGAAATATCTATGTAATAAAGTCTTCTGCAGCTGTAAAAAGAAACATCTCTTAGTGCTATGCAGATCCTCTATAACATATAAGTGAAATACATCAAGGTGGAGGAAGAATGTGTGTATGCTGAAGTAAACTACCATTTATCTCAGAAAGTGGGAGATACATAAACACTGGAAAAAAAGGTTACCTATGGAGATGGAAATAAATAGGTATAGGTGTAAGGGACAGGTATAAAAACTGAGACTTCTTTTAAACTTTAACTGATGTTATAAACGTAAATTTGAAACCTATGAGTGTCTACATATTTGTGAAACATAAACATATATGAAATACATATATCTATACATAAAAAGAAATAAATGAAAGAAATGAACCTAAGTAGTGTACAAAATTGGTAGACAAATCATTCAAAAAAAAGTTGTGGTAAGACAGTGAGATTTTTAAAAGTTCAAAAGTTTCAAATTCTTTCATTTTGTTTTAGTAGTTATAGCATTAGTACTGCTAATGATACTTATTGTGTTAATGAATTATGTTAATACAACTAGAAACAAAAATTTCCAGATATGGGAAAAGAAATATGACTAAAAAATAAAAAAAAATTAAGCAAAAGCCCTGTGAATGTATGTTTCAACTAAAAATGTAGGAACTCATGACACATTTTTCTTCAAAAAAAAAATACAGATTTCCTATAGCTGTCCACTCAAAAATTCAAGAAATGATAAATCTGCCAGCAATGATCATCTTTATTGTCAGGGCTGTGGTCTCTAAATACCATTCTCTGCTGAATAGAACCAGGGCTTCTTGGAATAAATGGCTGATACCCAGGTCTGTGGCAAGAATCTACAAGGTGAACTTGGATGCTGTTTTCATATCAGAAACAAAGGAAAGGCTATTGTATTTATACACAAGTGGCTTTTGATGTAACTTGAGGAGATTTCACAGGCAAAAGAACATTTTGAGCATCATTAAAGACACAGTGAAAATGGATGTAAATCTATCTACCTATATGTATAAATCTATGAGTTTACAATAATACTTTCATGTTAATGAATGAATTAATTCATTATTTTAAAACTAGTAAAAGAGGTAAATGGGGAAATCAACACTAAACATTTCCTCTGCTTTTGAAATTTTTTTTAATAAAAAGTCACAGCCATTTTCTAGATGCAAGTAATGAATCTTGTTACAAAATTATAATAGTTGACGCAACAACCATTTTGCTCAATAGCTAAAATATCTGATTTGACACCTGTCTGGGAAACAGATCTTCAGAAATACAAAAGATAAAGACACACATAGAAAGCTGGATGGAAAGTACCTAGCAACATGCTTAACCCCCACCATGATCTGTTACTAGAGGGCAACAGTGTTAGGGTAAACTTTTTTGACAAGTTTGAGGAAATGTTAATGTATTTTACACAGAAGTAGCTAAGATAAAGTTGAAGTACTTATGACACTTTGTATTAAAACCCAACTGATCTACTGAATTCCAGTTTTAGAAATCATGATGCAATTTCATCATAAATAGAGCTTATTATACTAGCTTAAGGGAAATCTGTCAGTATTTTCCAACTTTCCTCAATCTTTATCCCTGGAGAAATGACGGTGGGGTAAAATGGGCTCAGATGTTGCCATTAGATGGTCTGGAAATTGAATCCCTTTCTCCCCACCCTCTGGCATAGGACATAGTTAACTTCAATGTGCTTTCCTTTACTTCTGCTGTATAGGAAAGTGAAACGTCCTAGTTTAGAGAGGTTTGTTCACAATGAAATCATGTTGGTTTCGGCTTCACCTCAGTAATGGGCACACAGCAGATGATCTGCTTTGAGTTTCCTTCTCCAGACCAAGATCTATGGTCGCCGTTCACAAAAAGAGAGGTTTGAAGAGTGATAGTTAGGAGTAGCTTTGCAACTAATTCCTAACTCCAGTGAAATGAATGATTCAATTAACTAACGTCAACTGTGTTTCAAATCCTGCTGCATTCTGAACCAACATGCATTGGAAAATGGAAATAGAGGGTAAAGTATACATGATAGCTCCATTTTAGTTTGAGAGAGTGACAGCCTCTCGTTTGCTGCCTTTTGATTTGCTGTTTGCACATCTGGCACCACTGATAATTATAAAGTGACCTCTTTCCCCCTTTCTTCCACAGACACACACCCAGTGCAGGGAGCTGAACAGTCATACATGCAATGAACACAATATTTCATGGTTAATGTACCATCCTTTATGAGAATATGCTAGCATAATGATAGAGGGCTGAACCATGTAATCTATAATTAATACAAAGTGAACTGTCATGTAGGGGAAAATGGGCCTTTCTGCAGAAGTATACGTGCAGTCATGGAAACGGCTATAGCTCCTTGATTGTAATTATTCAACCTCACCAGGGGTCTGCAGCTAGCTATTAAAGTGCTAGTGGTCCCTCGTGGAGTAGTCTCCTATCCAATTAAACTTTCACAAGTCTATTCAGGAGGCACACTTCAGGTTGTCAAGACATCGTGGTGCACCACTGTGTTCCATTAAATAGTGTCAAGCACCTGCATGAACGTGATGTTTTTGGTTGCCTTTTGCATATAGAATTTGATCTGAGAATGTTCTTTGTCTGATTTAAACAATCTGAATTTCCAGGCAGATAAAACATTGATAATTGAAACAGATAAAAGTCTTCGGTTTCTGATACTTAGCAGGACTGGACTAACTTAGCATTTTCTCTCCCTCACAAAATAGAAGCATATGCAGAAGTCAGTGAGAAACAAAGAAATGTGAAATGTTTGGGGTGAGGGGCAAAATAAATGTAATATAAGTTGAAATCAAAAAGCAAAGTAATTTACTGGATATTTGAAAGTCTGTACAGCCATATTCGACATAAATTCTGAAATCTAGAAAAAATACATAACAAAAATGCCAAAACATGCTATGATTTCATGGGTTAACCATTAAAACCATTGCAATTTCTACTGCAAATTTCAAAATGGAAGTGGGCTCAACTGTCCATATATGAAATGAAAGTCATTTGGGGGACCCAGCAGACACAGCATGATTTACTAAAAAACAGTTTGGTTGATAATACATACATATAATACATATATAATCCATGATGATGATCAGATTCTTCTTGAACACTACTTTAAATCTTCTCAGCCTTACCTCTTACTCCAAGCCATGGTTTATATTCACCAGTTATGCTCAGGTTTTAACCAGCTTCTGACAGGTAAACAAAGCATATGCTTCACCTTTGCCTGGGCCTCTTATTTCTCACATTCTTCTCAGGAATCTCTGACTCACTGACATGAGACGTCAGTGGGAAAATATTTGGCACTCATGATATTCATCGCAGAAATACGAGGGAGTTAAATTCTTGGGGCCACATTTGGCCATTAGGGTTTAAAAGCCAATAAACAGGGGCCTCACTGGCTCCCAGAGTAGATAGTTCATCAGGCTCAAGAATTAGTCACTTGTAGCAGTGGCCAACTTGGTAACAGAATGTTGCAATTCTTTCTACGCTTCACCCTTTTGGTCCCCAATTCTCTCCTCCTCCCTGGAATCACCTCCCAAATGAACTCACCTCACACAAGCCTCCTTCTCTGGCCTTTCTTCTGGGGAAACTAGGCTAAGAAAACAGGATTCCTAGATCTGCTATGTGCTACCTGCATATTCCCACCTAACAGTTTACCATCTAGATACCAACATTTTCTAATCTGTTAACTGAAAGACTTCGGCAAGAAGAGCCTTTAAAGCTTGAAAACCACAACTTCATGAACAAGCAGCAGCCAAACTTAAAAATATGTAGTTTCAGTAAGAATAAAAGGACTTTAAAGAATGAAAGGTACGTCTTCATACTTTTTGATGCTTATCAACCTTTGCTTTTTGTTTTATTTTCTTTTCCTTTTGTTTTTGCATTAGGAGCTAAGTGGCTAGCCAGTCATTAACATGATTTGTTCAGAGAAACATGCAGATTATGTTAAATTATAAATCATGCACAGGTTTTGTATCTGCTCCTTGAGTTCATAACAATCCAAAAATTGTACAACTCTTCCTCCACGGAGTGGATACCACTTTTGAGAACACCAGAGTGGTCTTCCATCACCCTCTTCTGCAACACCCTCACTGTGACCACCAGCAGACCAGTGCTCCCCAAACAACCAAACAGGACACAGATTATGAGGAATGAAGAATGATCAACTGAAGTAGAATCGTCAGAAACAGGAAGCACCTTGGTAGAGAGAACAGAAAGAAACTGGGGGGGGGGGGGTGTTTGTTTTAATGTAATTCATTGGATCCATGTCACAAAACCACAAAAATGTGTAGACACTAGGAACTGTGTCAAGAGCTAACATGACTGCACTTTTATTTTACTTCTTAAAGACAAAAATAAGTCCAAGACAAAATTAACAAAGATCATTCATAAACTTGCAGCAAGGAAATCTCTTCAGCCATCACTTTCATTTCAGCAAGGGGTCAAAGGTATTATAAAGGACAGTAACTTTTATAGAGTAAAAATAAAAAAAAAGAAAATTGGATCTCTGGCAAGCCTTCTATTAAGGGGAGATTTTTATTTTTGGAAGTGAGGGAGACTTGCTAATTGGTCTTTAAGTACATTGGTTGGTCTTTACTCAGTTACAATGGGACAATCAAGCAGCCAGGACGATTTATTAAAAAAAAATGATGGCTTAATATTAGGGGTAGAGAGTTTCAATGGCCAGTAATTTCCTAGAAAAAGTGGGGGCCAACGGGGTCTTTTTGCAGGCAAATGGTCCTTATGAGGGGAGGGGGATGGCTACTATAGCAGGTTGTCAAATTTTACTCATTCAAAATAAAACTAATTCTAAAAAGTTCTAATGGCATAAGAAAATGGTATCAATATAGCAAAAACATGGTTCTATAGACAGACATTGCCTCTAACATATATGATCTATGTTATATATACAGTATGTAGCATGGTAATAGATAGGTATACAGAAAGATGCTTTAGTTTTCTCATTTAAAATGTATGCTAACACCCACTTCACAGGGTCATTTCAAGTTTTTAGGAGATAGAGCAGTAAAGTGCTTATCAGATAGTCCATAACACATATATATGTACATTTGTCATATCCAGAAGGATTTTTAATGTTACACAAAAAGTGTCACAGAGATTCTTGGGTGACAAAATCATCCCAGTTTACCCGTAATTTTCCCAGTTTTACAACTCAAAGGCCTGTATCACAGGAAATTCCTCAATCCTGGGAAAATCTGGACTGCTGGTCACCTTAAGTAGTTCACAAAGGTGAAATTCATTTTTAGCTCAGACTCTAAGAATAAATAATTCCTTCCTGATAAGCATGACTTTAAAACCATAATCAAGATTACTGTAATCATATAATGCAGTTTTCCGAGCCCAAAATATTCCCACTGCTAAGAACACAATTGCCAGAAACAGAACTCACAGGTTAGCATCAGAGCTACCCTATTATGCAGCCTTTTTTTGGTTGGCAAACAAAACTCTGTGGGATCCGAACAAAAGGTGCTAATGTAGGCAGGATTTATTCAAATTGAACAGACTACTTCAAGCCATAACAAAAAGAGATAAAGAGAATCAAAATTGAACATCTGTAACACCACTTCCTAACACACTGATGAAGACCGTTATTAATTCCTTACAAGGATATACAATATCTTATAACAGACCTCCATAATTTTATATAATTGTATATGCAGGTGTATGCAATATATACTATATGCATGTAATAAAATGCTTGGGTTTTTTTTTATCCTCAACAATGTCCATGTTTTCCTAATCACTGTATTCCTGATATAACTGACAATAGGTGCAGAATAAATATACTCAATTGAAAAAAAGAAATGAATAATGTAGTTGTTGAAATAAATTCCCTACTTTAAAAATCCCTTTAGGTATGGTTTGTACTTATATCAGGTCAAGATCCTTTAGTCCAGAGTAGGAAAAAGCAGGTTGCATTTAAAGAGGATTCTTTTTGCTGTGTATGATATACATCACTACGTATACTCTTACTTACAGCACGGGTACCTGGAATAATCAGTGGCTTATTAGCAGTATCCAAAAAATGAAAATAAATGATAGCTGTGTTGTGTTAAACCACCTCCCTAGTTAGTATGCTATCCATCCACGATCTGCATATCCTCTGAGTTAATACTGTTTCTACTCTCTGTTGAATGTGTTAAGCTGAACCGAGGAGGCATTTTTCATGGCAGTAAGTCCTGTTTACTGAGTTCTTATCTTGTGCTAAAGTACGTTATGCATTATTTTCATTACTTTATCTCATATAATCCCCAAACCTAAGAGGTAGTATTTCAACTGTCTGTATTTTCAGAAGAGAAAAATTCATCTCAGAAAGACAAAGTAATTTGCTTTAAGTCAAACAGTCAAATTGGGATTCAAACCAAGTCTGTCTTATTCTGATATTAAACAGAATTCATAACTAGTTTTAAAAAACTGTTGAAACAGAAATTTAGAACAGAGTGTTCAATTGTGAGCCCAGTGTTACTTTTTCTATTCTCTTGAAATGAAGGAAAAAAAAATCACAGCTCTCCAGTTAAGTGCCTCAGTGTATTTCTAGGAAGTACATTTCTGAGGAAACCACTTAAAGTACATATTCAGTAGGCTGTAGACAGTTTCAAGATCTCTCTCTGAAGTTACCCACAGATTCTTGCTACAGTTCCAACAGGTTTGCTCTAAATTAATTAAGAAGTGGTTGCTCTGAATGAATTAAGAAGATGAGGCCAACATCAAAGGGACTCTCCTCTTAAGGAATGTCTAACGCAGGCCTCATCTGAGCGGACTGTTGAGGCTGAGTGAAAGGCCTTTTCAATAGCAGGCAGTATTCCTTTCTCAAGATGTTTCTTTCGATTTGTGGTATAAATATCTGGCATTTGAGAACAGGGGGAAAAAATCTTTTGCTGTTTCCGATCATTTTGTGTAAATTAGTTTGAAATTTTCACTGTCAGAGTAGCTACTTCACTCTCCTTTCTAACTCTTTGCGAGGTCTGTGTCTTTGAAAATCGGAGTAAGAATTGCTTCACGGCTTATAGATTATCTCTAAGGGGAGCATCACCACATTTTTTAGAAATGGTCTTATCTAATTCCAGCTGACCTTGTCCTGTGTCGATCGGCTTACATCAAGGATCTGCAGACATTATAAATGAATCCCCGCTCAAGGCACAGCGCCTGCTTTATTGACACCTGCCTCACCTTGTGCTGCCGGAGTGCAGACAGATTTCAGGACGTCTTACTCAAAGAATTACTCTCTTAATAGTTACAGAATTTGAGAGAAACGGGGTAAAAAGGAAGAAAAATGAACAAGTTTTTGAAAAGAAAGATTGGAAGTATTGTTTTGGAGGGCGCAGGGCAGAGCAACAGCGTTCCTTCCTGTAAAGGAGTCTGAGCTCTTTCATTTCTTCCTCAGAAGTATTCCGCCACCCAACGTCAAGGATTAGACATGCTCTACCTGAAGTACCATAATATACTTCCCCCTTAAATTTTAATCATCAAGGGGAGATAGAACATAAAAATAGCCCTGAAAAATCTATTACTAGGTCTACAAGTATCAACTATGCTATAGCATTAGTTCTGAATCTTATGCTCCCTTTTTGGTTCCAAACAAGTTTTACTGTTATTAACAGACCTACCTTTACATCAGTAAAAAAAAAAAAAAAAAAAAAAAAATCCATACAAATTAGGCGCCAAGAGTTGCTCCTAATCATTTTGCTCTTGACACTTGAGCTAACACAGATCAGCTTGTCAAATCAGACTCTAATAGATCAAAAACCTTACCCAGTGCCAAGGTTAACTAATAATTTAATGGCTACAGGCATCCAAAGAACCTGCGTGAAGCAAGGAGAAGACTGGGACCCTGTGTGGCTCCCACATCCTTTCTTATAGCATCAGGAATGCACTTCCTGGACCAGAATAACAGACACGTTCTCTAAGTGGTACCTGAGTCCCCTCAGATAGCAGAGAGCATTAACGTCACGAAATGTCACCATTTTATACCCCAGAAAATTGTACGAGAGCCATGTCTCATCAATCAATAGACCGGGGGTTTGTTTTATCACAAACAATCCCAAATCTAGGACATTCTGCTCAAAGCACTGTCAACTCATTTCATTATGTTAAACAAACAAAACAATAAAGAATGCCATATGATTCTTTAATGCTATTTCCAACAACATCTTTAATTTTTTTCTTTAAAACATATTATTTTAATCATAAATTCAATATCCCAAAATTGAAGATCAAAGATTGAACACAAGGTTCAAAATGTATCAATAATCACTCCTTTCAACATATGCTTCAAACCTTGGAAATGTAGTTTAGGATAACAAAAAGGGAAATTCATGTGAAATTGTCCTTAATTTAAATTCTTAAGAATTGATCTGTAAGATTAAACTAGATTAATTTATTACTGAGATAGTACGAAAAACTGGGCAACTCAAATTTTATGAATTTTACACTTATTATTCTTTCTGCCAAAATAATCCCATTTATATTTAAAGCCCTACTGAAAATGTTCAGTGACATGTATACAAATATTCAAATTTCAAGGAGTGTCTTTGGACTTAGTCTTCTATCCACTTTTAGAGGAAGTCTGAGAGAGGAAATACCAACACTTTTTAATCAACAGGCAGAAGGTGAATTACCCAACAAAAGTGATAATGTTAATTACAGGCAAATGATTGTCATGATAACCAGAGGCAAAGGTTTTTACTCTTCTTGTATGACTGGAGATTGATATATGAAATTAATAAGTATCTAAAACAGAAGTTTCTGAGGATCCTATAAAACTCTAGGTCCTCTGGGTACCACTTAAAATTTTGATTCATTAAGTCTGGAACAGAGTATCTAAAATTTTCCCTCAGGCAATCCTACTAATCCAACAAGTTCCTGAACTACTGCTTTCATCTGAATGCTTGCCAAGGTTGAACACCAAGATGTTTTTATTTTAATTGCGGTAAGTACCACAGACCGAAATTAGGAGGAATGCTCCTGCCTCATTCCTATGTTTTGTTGTATGAGGCGTGATTTCCCAAAATAATCCCACTCCTTTTATTTCCCCAAGAAGTGAGACTAATCTCCTAATTAGCTGGCAAACAGCAATTAGTCCTAGTTCTCCAGTGGATAGCCTAACAGAGGCCCAGAGCATGAGGAGATCTGGTGTTTTTCCTTCTTTCACCACGAAGACCAAAGGCCCCAGTAACGTGGCTAAGAGTTTCTCGTTCGTAGACAGACACTTTATTCGTAGAAAATTGTTGCAAGATCTCAATTGGAGAAGAATATTGGCAAACCAATTTTGATACTGCATTGCATTCTCTAAATTTGCCTTTATGTGTGATGAAATGACACTTTTTGATATCACAATCATATGTCTTATTTTTCAATTAGATCAGAACTTAGGTAATAAAGAGGAGAGCTATGCATAGGATCTCCTCAAAATTCTTAACAACAAAGACAAATTATGGATTAAGTTGAAAGATAAAATGAAACATAAAAATCACTGAATATCTTATTTCATAAATGTAAAATCCTAGTAGTCTTCAGAGCAGGTGATTTTTTTAACTTTAGTAAATTCCAAGGGAATTTCAGAAATACACATTTGAATTTCCATAGTGATAAAAATTATGAAACGTATACAGTAAGAGTTCTGTGTGTGAGGAAGAGAACAAGTCAAAATACAGACTTGTTTCATTTGATCATGCATCATCCTTCGTAATTTTCAAACATGCCATATGCATTATGAAAATTTATCCATTAAAATCCTAGATAGTCCTTGCATGAGATGTACTATAAAAATCTGTGACATCACAATACACATGCAATGTTTTATTCTTCTGTATGAACAATCATTCTCCATACTTGTTGCTTTCTGAATTTTTAAAAGGAAGCTTTCAAATTGCATTAGGAGTCACTGAAGCTCTATCTAAAGAGTTAATTGCATACACAGTCTAGAACCTATTTCTATCAGTGTAGTAGATATCTAGGTGTTCCTTTTCCTGCCAACCCTATTCTAAATGTACTCCTTTTCCCTTGAGTTCCTTAGGTCACCCTGGATTCCTCATTTCCCTCAAGCATTCAGTGACAAGTTCTACTGACTATATCTTTGCAAATGTCTCTCTGAACTAATGTAGTAGCTTATCTAGTTTTCAAATTTCTCATTCCTTTAATATTCTATTCAACATTTTCACCATTACCAGACTACTCTTTCTAAAATGCAAATTTCACCATGTTCCTTTTCCATCCCTCATTTAAAAAACTTTCAATAGTTCCGTATTTCTTTACAGAGTAAAATATAAATCTTTAAAAATGGAATCCAAAATGCCATTCCACTTAGTTTGTGGTACTGTCACCACTCTGCCACTATTCTGCCTCCATAGAGCTACTGCTCAAATTACATAGAAAAATGAACAATTCACTGAATATGCCCATTTGAATGATCCTCTTCCTGTAGAGTGTCTGTCCTTTCTCTATCTGGTGAAACTGTAACACAATCTTTAAAACTCAGCTCCAACATCACCTCCACTGAAAAGCCTTCCCTAAGTGTCCTGCAAATAGACTAATCATGTTCTCCTCTTCTGGGATTCCCCAGCACCTCTTTTGTTGCCTATGAATTTCCCTTTTAAACTAAGAGGCCATGGAGCAGGGACAAAATCTTTCTTATCCTCACAGTGATTAGCACACTGACAATAACAACGAATAGAATCTTGATTAAGCCACATTTTCCTGAATATCATTTCCCTAATATCTACAAGAGAGATATCAGTCTTCAGATTATTGAAGATTAAAATGTGCATGCAAAAAATATCTATCATGGTATGTAGCACATAAGTAGAATTCAATAATAAAGTTGGAATATGTGATATATTCATAGTATAATTTACTTACAAAATTTTTAGGCATACATTAAAGGGTACTACATATAGGGTAACTTGAAACTCTAGAAACAAAAACACATTATGACTAAAGTTTGAACACAAAAGTGAGTGAAAAGTAACTGGAAATGATATTTTATAAATGTATATCCTCACAGGAAAACTGAGCTAGGTATGATAAAGCAAAATGCCTGTATAAAATACCATTTTAATGTAATGGATGATAACAAGTGATCATTGAATGAAAAATTATTTCCATTGTTTAAGAAAGAAATGCACAAACGAAGAGAAGAAAGGACAAAGGAGAAGTGGGCTCGATCACTATTCAATGACTATTCAGGGTCAAATATTAAGTGAACGTGGAACACAGGTCATGGGAGTCCAAGAATACTTTCTATCTTCATGATCTAAGCTCCTAAAGGTGTTAAGATAATAAAGTTTTCCATTTTGGATGTTTCAGTGAGGTGTCCGTGTATCTGTCTATAATACAATAACTGAACAACAGCCCAGAGGCAGAGATACTTGAGTTGGTTCAACGGCTCAATTGTGCTATCATGAGACCATGGTGCTATCTTTGCACTAATTACCTAAAGTTCACAGCAGGATTACTGTATATCTAGACATCATATCTTAACTACAGGAATGAAAAAGATAGACGAGTCAAAGGTAAATGAGACCCTGCCACCTGAGACTGTCCTTTACAGAAGCTGTACTCAGCAGACTTCAACTTCACCCAAAAGTGTAACATCTGCTCAATCCTGACTTCAAAGGAGGCTGATCAATTATGTACATCCTGTCTGCTCAAAATTCATACATATCCTCTTCCCAACCACAGAGAATATTCTCATCCACTATTCAAGAGAAGACAGCTCCAGAGTTCAACCAGTCTCTGAGTCCAGACTGCATTTTTAACAGATAGCTTATCTGCCCACAGCATCCAAAATATACAATGGTTGAGAAGCAAGTAATGACAACAAAAAATCCCATTTGGAAAAAGGGGACATGAAAAACATTAAGCAGTATTCAATCTATGCCACATATCAAAACCAAAATATACCAGAACTATCTGATAGGATTAGTGAGACTCCTGACCTACAATGGAATAACTTTCCTGATCAGACATACTGGAAATTTCTACCGCTTTTCCGTGCAAAAATCTTTTTTTCATTATCCTCCAAGGTAATGTCTTGGACAAAGGGGAAGGAGATATCCTTCCTGTGACCTGCATGGCTACAGCAGCTTTCCCTCCATCTCTAGCCATCCTGAGGTACAGTGTTTTTCATCCATTTTAAGAGATACAAGTGTTTGTATGGGGGATTGAATAAACAGAGGCTGCTGGCCTGGAGTTTCTTTTTAAAATTCTGCTGTCAAAATTATAGCCACCTTGTAGTCCTTATGCTTTTGGTCAATTCATTTAACATGTAAACACAGTCAAACAGATCATCGAGGCATAGCCTTAAGCCTGGTCATTTTTAGCTTTTAAGCACAGACTTCTGCAAACTCTGCTCAGCCCCACCAGGCAATCTTCTACATTAATCTCATTAGCCAGACACAGATCATACCACTGTGAGAGAGGACAGAAAATTGAAATTTTCAGTTTCCTGGCCTATGTAGAAAGGGAGGCAGGACAGAAAATAAATGTGAATTATGTCTGGTGCGCAAATTTGATGACTGTCTTTTGGGTTACAGGTAGAGCTATTCTTCCCTCGTCGTCTATTTCCATAGGAGAGACTGCACTTCTCTCCATCTTTGATGTTTGGTTTTTGAGATTTGAGAAACAGCCAGGCTTATCATAACTTTTCCTGATTTTATAGTCTTCAGTTATAATCAATACATTCATTCAGCATGGCTAGTGTTAAGTCTTAGAAAGAAAAGCATGACTGTTACAAAGAATTAAAGCACTGTAAGAAAAATTCCAAAATTCTCAAAGAAATAACATCAGAAGTTGAGACTCATAGTCATTATTAGCATGAGGTCAATATAAGCACAAGTATTTTCTGATTCATATTTAAATACAGAAAAATCTAAAAATAAGATGACATATTAATAACTAGATGTGTAGATAAACAGATACATGTACATACATATGTACATTCAGAAATTCGGTTTTGGTATATATACCAGATTAAACAAGTTGAAATAAACCCTCAGGATGTATAATGGTAAGTATTACATTATAAATTTTCTTCCATATGACTAGATGAGCTTACAAGCGAGTAAGGAATATTACCAGATATTACTAGAGACCAGAAATGAAGAGAAAACTAAAAGTGTGGCTGGTAAATGTATGAGTTGACATGGTGATTATCCTGGTCCAGGTCAGTATTTCTCAATAAGATGCTCATGGTATTTAGGGTAGGCCAATTCATTCTGTGGTTCTGTGTCATAGGATGACTAGCATTCCTGGCTCCCAGCTTCAAAATACCCCCATGGCCTCAGTCACTGTGACAATCATATCTTGCTTAGAGGCTGGTACCAAATATCTCCGAGAATCCCTAGCCTGAGTACCCAGGGGCTTATTTATGTTTTAATGCCAAGATGTGGCCAGGAGATGAAGGCTTAGGGAAAGTTACACAAGAAATTATGACTGAGATTCTAATACACAGCTAAGATTCTCAAGAGGGGTACAACTCACCATATGCAAAGCCCTCATAAGCCTACTTGTGTGTTTCTCAGCAGAAATCTTGCAAGCCAGGAGAGAATGAGATGATATATTTAAAATGCCCCAAGAAATAAAATCTCCCAACTAAGAATACTACACTGATTAAAAATTATCCTTTAAATATAAAAAGGAAATAGACTTTCAGAGAAACAAAAACAGAGGGTGTCTGTAACTACTAGACCAGCTTTACCAGAAGTGCTAAAGAAAGTTCTTCACAATGAAAGGAAAGGATCCTAAACAGAAACACAATAGCATATGAAGGTATAAATCTCACCACTAAAGGTAAACATAGACAACTACAGAATAAAGTAACACTATAAAGGTGGTTAATAAAGTACTTTTAATTTTAGTATAAGATTTAGAAGATAAAAAGTATTAAAATAACTATAACTAAACAAATCTGGTAGTGGATATCTAATATAAAAGATGTAAATTGTGGTATCAATAACAAAATGTTACAAGAGTGGAGAAGTAAAAGTGTAGAGTTTTGTTTATAATTAAAGTAAAGCTATTAGCATCTCAGACTGTTGTAAGATGTTTTATGTAAGTCTCAGGAAAGAAAACACTCAAAGAAAATACACAAAAGAAAACCAGAAAGAAATCAGTATTTTAAAAATTACCAAATTAGAAAAGAAAACAACAAAAGAAAAAGAGGAAAAAATAACTACAGAACAGACAGAAAATAATTAACAAAACAAATAATTTCTTACCTATCAATGATTATTTTTCATGTAAATGGATTAAACTCCAAAATCAAAAGACAGAGTAGCTAAATAGATAAAACAATAAGCTCCATCTACATATTTTCTACAAGAGACTTTAGATTTAAGGACAATCATGATCTGAAAGTGAAGAAATAAAAAAGATATTCCACACAAATGGTAACCAAGAGGGAAGGGGAGTGGCTCTACTTATATGAGACAAAATAGAATTTAAGAAAAAAAAAGAAAAATTTGCTAAGAGAGAAAGAGGGTCATCATAATGATAAAAGGGTTGATTTGATTCAACTGGAAAATATAACAATTATAATATATATACACCACACATCAGAATATCTAAGTATGTAAAGCAACACTGACAGATCTGAAAGGAGAAATACACAGCATCACAGTTAAGAGTGGGAGATTTTAATACACCAGTTTCAATAGTGGATAGGACATGCACACAGAAAATTAATCAGGAAATAATGTACGTGTCCAACACTACAGACCAAATGGACCTAGCAGGCTTACACAATACATTCCCCCCCACAGCCACAGAATACATTCTTCTAAAGCACACAAGGAACATTGTACAGGATAGATCACATGTTATTTGACAAAAGAAGTCAATAAATTTAAGGTTGAAATTATGTCAAGTTATCTTTTCATTCAACAATGGAATTAAATTACAAATCAGTAATATAAGGAAAATGAGAAAATTCACATTTATGTAGAAATTAAACAACATACTCTTTTTCAAACATTGGATTAAAGAATCAAAAGAAAATCAAAAGAAAAGAATTTTAAATATCTCAAGACAAAAATGAAAATATAACATATCAAAACATATTGGATGCGGCAAAAGCAGTATTGAGTGGTTTATAGCAATAAATACTTACGTTAAAAAAGAATATCTCAAATAAAAAACTAATTTTAGGCCTCAAGAAAACGGAAAAAGAACTAAGCCCTAAATGGCAGAACAGAGGAAATATTAAAGCAGAAATAAATCAAATAGAGAATAGAGAAAGAACAAAAAATTAAAAAACTAAAAGTTTTTTTTTTAATAAAAAAATTGATCAAACTTTAGCTGGACTAAGAAAAAGAAATGAAGACTCAAATAAAATCAGAAATAGGAGACATTAAGTAAATAAAAAGATCTTAAGAAACTATTATGAACAATTATATACCAATAATTGGACAACACAGAAGAAATAGATACATTCTAAGAAACAAAATCTACCAAGACTGAATCATGAAAAAATAAAAAAATCTGAACAGACCAATTACTTGGAAGGACACTTAATCAGTAAACAAAATCTTCCAAAAAAGAAAAGCCCAGGATAACATGGCTTCACAGGTGAATTGTACCAAGCATTTAAAGAAGAATTAATGCCAATACTCCTCAAAGTCTTCCAAAAATACTTAAGGGAGGTAACACCACTAAACTGATTTTATAAGGCCAGTATTACCCAAATACCAAAGCCAGACATGGACACAACAAGAAAAGAAAACTAGAGGCCAATTTTACTGACAAATATAGATGCAAAAACTCTCAACAAAGTATTAACAAACTGAATTCAACCACACAGTAAAAGGATCAAACACCATGATCAAGTGAGATGTAGCCCTGGGACATGAGGTGATCCAACATGTGAAAATCAAGCAATGTAAAACACCACATTAACAGAACGGAAGATAAAAATTATATGATCATATCAACAGATGCAGAAAATGCAACTGAAAAACTTGAATATTCATAATAAAAACATTCAATAAACCAGGCATAGATGGAAATTACCTCAACATAATAAAGGCCATCACAACATGCCCACAAGTATCGTACTCACCAATGAAAAGCTCCGAGTTTTTCCTCTAAGATCAGGAACAAGACAAGGATGCCTCCTCTTGCCACTTCTATTCAACACGGTACTGGAAGTCCTGGCCAGAGAAATTAAGAAAAAGTTATAAAGACATCCAAGCCCATAGGAAGAATTAAAGTGATACCTGCTTGCAGATGACATGATGTTATATGCACGAATACCTAAAGATACCACAAAAGAAATCCTGTTAGAACTAATAAATAAACTCAGTAAAGTTGCAGTGTACAAATTAACATATAAAATCAGCTGCATTTTGATATACTAACAATAAACAATCTGAAAAGGAAATTTAGAAAGTAATCCCACTTACAATAGTATCATAAGGAATAAGACATGTAGGAATAAACTTAACCAAAGAGGTGAAAGAGTTCACCTGAAAACTACAAATCATTCATGAAAAAAAATTTAAAAGAAACAAATTGAAAGACATCCCATCATGTTCACCTCTGAAAGTCTTAATATTGCTAAAATGTCCACACTACTTATAGAGGTCTACAGTTTCAAAACAATATTGATCAAAATCCCAATGGTATTTTTCAAAGAAATAAGAAAAACAATTATAAAATTTATATGGAATCACAAAGGACCCTGAATAGCCAAAACAATCTTGAGAAAGTAGAACAAAGCTGGAGATACCACACTTCCTGATTTCAAAACATACTATAAAGCTACAATCAAAACAATATGATTACAGTATAAAAGTAGACATATGGACCAATGAAACAAAACAGAGAACTCATAAATAAATCTCCACATAGATGGTCAAATGAATTTCAACGATGGTGCCAAGACTATGTACATATTGGTAAAGAATAATCTCTTCAAAAAACATTGTTAGGAAAAGTGGCTATCTGCTTGCCAAATAATTAAATTGGACCTTTATCTTACACTATACACAAAATCAACTCAAGTGAAGTAAAGCCTTAAATATAAGACCTGAAACAGTGAAACTCCCCTGCAAAAAAACATAAGGGAAAATCTTGAGATTGGCTTTGGCAATCATTTCTTGGATATAACCCCAAAAGCACAGGCAACATAAGCAAAGATAGAAATATGGGATTCCATCAGCTTGAAAAGCTTTTGCACAGTGAAGGATATAATCAACAAAATGAAAAGGCAACCTATGAAATGGAAGAAAATATTTACAAATCATCTATGTGATAAGGGATTAATACTCAAAATACATAGGGAACTTCTACAACTTAATAGGAAAAAAAACTTGATTTAAAAAATGGACACTGTTGGTGAAAATGTAATTTGGTACAGCCACTATGAAAACAGTGTGGAGATTCCTTAAAAAAACTAAAAATAGAACTATAGTAAGATCTAGGAATCCCACTCCTGGGCATATATCTGGAGAAAACTCTAATTTGAAAAGATACATGCATCTCAATGTTCACAGCAGAACTATTTATAATAGCCAAGACAAGGAAGCAACCTAAATGTCCACTGAGAGATAACTGAATAAAGAAGATGTGGCATGTGTGTGTATGTATGTATACACACACACACACACACACACACACACACACACACACACACACACACACACACACACACAGAGGAATACTACTCAGCCATAAAAAATAATAAAGTAATGCCACTTACAACAATATGGATGGACCTAGAGATTATCATGCTAAGTGAAGTAAGTCAGACAGAGAAAGACAAATATATATCACTTACATGTGGAATCTAAAAAATGACACAAATGAAATTACCTGCAAAACAGAAACCAGCTCACAGACATAGAAAACAAACTTATGGTTACCAAAGAACAAAGTGACAGGGGAGAAATAAATTAGGAATTTGGGATTAGCAGATACAAACTACTATATAAAAAAATAGATAAACAACAAGGTCCTACTGTATAGCACAAGGAACTATATATTCAATAGTTTGTAATAATCAAAAATGAGAAATAATATAAAAAAGAATATATGTGTGTATAACTGAATCACTGTGCTGTACACCAGAAACATGTTATAAATCAACTATACTTCAATTTAAGAAAAAAAAAAATGAGCAAAGGACCTGAATAGACATTTCTCCAAAGAAGACATACAAACAACCAACAGGTATTTGTAAAGCGGCCAAACATTAATCATGAGGAAAATGTAGATCAAAACCACAGGGAGATACTACCTTACACCTGTTAGGATGGCTATTATTAAAAAAAACAAAAGCTAGCATGTATTGGCAAGGATGTGGACTAACAGGAACCCTTATATACTGTTGGCGGGAAGCTAAATTGGTGCAGCCATGTGGAAAACAGTATGGAAGTTCCTCAAAAAATTAAAAATAGAACTATCATATGATCCAGCTATCCCTCTTTTAGGTATGTATCCCAAATAATTGAAACCAGGATTGTGAAGGGACATCTGAATTCCCATGTTCACTGCAGCATTATTCACAATAGCCAAGACATAGAAGCATTCTAAGTGTCTACAGAGGGATGAATGGATAAAGAAAATGGGATGGAATATTAGCCTTAAAAAAGGAGAAAATCCATACATAAATGTACTATGAGTTAATGTAAATGTAGAATACTTTTTTAAATTTTCTTTATAATTGGCCTTATGTTATTAAGAACTGTATTGGATATTTATGGTCACAGTAGCATAAAGGTCTGATTTTTTTCAAGGAATCACAGTAACTCCTCTGTAGTATCCTTGCAAAACGAGTAGCCTGGAGACCACTAACCTAAAAATACAATTTAAGTTTGTGTTCACGTAAGGCATTGCATTGAAATATCCAACGATGAAATTCATTTACTACATGTCTGACTAACTCTCACATTATCCTGAAAATATCCTGTTCATCCTCATGAGCTTGGCATTTCAATCAAAGTTGGGAATTTTATTGTGCATTTCCTAACAGATAGTGCCTATAAATGCTAAATGAAACTGGCCAAATCCTTATCTCCAGTGAATTTCTCTGTTGATACTTATGCTGCTCCTGCCAGAGAAGTGTCTATTTATCTTTTCTATTTGATTGCTCTTTCTAAGATACCCCCCTAGCTTCTGACAGCTATTTTTATTTAAATAGCTTTTGCTGTTGACATTTATCAAAGGTTTCTTGAAAAGTCTGTATCAATTACATGCTATAGTCACCTCTTTATATGCTATTTTACATCAAATTAAAATAATAGTCCATTAGATCTGTTATAATCATCTGCCTATGCTTCATCTGTATATCCTCTATGAAGACAGAATATTTACTAACATAACTTAACACATAATCTTATAAGCATTCAAAATACTAGTGCTCATCTAGGTATTCCATTATCATTTTTATTTTTGACAATTCCACAAATGAATGAGTAAAAATGAGACTGGTTAAATTCTACGTTCTTCAAGGCTTATAAATATACAAGACTGGCAAAGTGTCAGGTGGCCAGATTTAAAAATTAAAAATAAATCCAGTTAAATTTTAATTAAAAAATAAATTTTAACATAAATATTCCCCAAGTATTTCATGGGACATAGTCATGCTAAAAAGAAAAACATGGTGTTTATCTGAAATTAGATCTCACTAGGCGTCCTGAATTTTATGTAACAGCCCTATAAACTGGTACTGTAGCCCCGTGTGCTAATCGTTATTTTAAAGAACGTCATATTGTCAAGTAAAAAGATTTCCTTTATAACTTCAAAAAAGGTATCATATAGCCCAGATAATCTGTCTTCATCTAGTGTACTAATTAGGTCTAGAACAGCCTGTCCATATACTAATTTGTAATCTAATACTGCAACTTTGTTTTGAAGGCTATTTTGAACTAAAATTTTTCTTTCTCTTTCTCCCATATTTCTCTTAAAAACTGAGGTAGACCTTTAGATTCATTTAATGGCATTTCTATTCGCTGAACATAAAAGTTCTTCTCTTTATTATCCAGTTTTTTACATAATTGTTATCGTTTAAAGGCACTTTAAAATATCATTTGATTTTGGTGTCTAATTTAACACATACCTGTTATTTTATCAGTAGGAACCCCTTTCCCTTTGCCTCCCTACTTCCAGGCAAAAATAATAAATGTATGATTTTTTTTCCTATTTTAGTTTTCACCTAACTTTTACCTAACAAAAGGTAATAACAGCATCTGGCAACAGAAGAGTATTAATAGGATCATAGAGTACTGATTGAAATAATACTCATTTTCAGTATTTTAAACATTAATATTTTTTCTGTAATTTAAAAAAAAAGACACTGTAACATGAGTTTAGGAGAAAATGCTAGGCACTACTCATCAGAAATGATTTTAAATTGATTTTACCTTACCTACAAAGGTAACTTTAGACTTCCTTTTATTGAGTTTTAAATAATCTCCTCGTCCATTATTCTTGAATATTAATCAGTTTTAAAATTGATACTCAATTTTTTTAGCAGTTGTAGATTCACAGAAAAACTGAGTGGAAATACAGTGAGTTCTCACATACTCTACCACCTCACCCCTGCACACACATAGGTTCTACTGTTAACATCTTGCATTATTAATGTGGTTCCCTCATTATAATTGATGAATCAATATTAATACACTATTATTAACTAAAATCCATAGTTTATATTAGGGTTCACTCTGTGTATTGAACGTTCTACAGTGTTTTGACAAATACAGAATATCATGTATCCAACATTAGAATATTCTACAGAATAGTTTCATTGTGCTAAAAGTCCCCTGTGCTTCACCTATTCATCCCTCTCCCCTTCTCCCTGAACCCCAGGCAACTACTGATCTGTCTCAGTTGCCATAGCTTTGCCTTTTTCAAAATGTCATAGAAGTTGGAATCATATAGTTTATAGAGAGTCTTTTCAGATTTGCTTCTTTGACTTAGCAGTATGTAGCTGAGGTTCCTCCAGGTCTTTTCATGACTAGATAACTAATTTTCTTTTATTGTTGAATAATATTCCATTGTAAAGATGTACCAACATATTTTTATTCATTCACCTCTTGAGAGACATCTTGATTGCTTCCAATGTTTGGCAGTAATGAATAAAGCTACGATAAACATTTGTGCGTAGGTTTTTGCGTGGACAATCATAAGCTTTTTACTAATGATTCTGGATTTGTTTTTCCTTCTTTCACTAGAATGTCAAATTCAGTTAAGTCATAATTACTACAACATGATGGTAAATGCATACTTATCTTCTGCATTAATTCTTTGCCTCTCAGGACAAAGTCTTGTAATGTAATGCAGCTCCTCTACACTGCCGTTATCATGGCAGAATAAAAAGTGTTGGTATCTTTGTTTAGGACGGGAGAGTTGTAGAGGGGATGGTCTTGAGTAGTCTTACTTGAGATGAACTATATGAGCTCTTAATATCCTTTTTGTACTATCCTTCCTTGAGTTAGTAAATCATACCAAACTAAAAGCTATAGATCTCTGATCAAGTATGCTTCAAGTATCTTATTCATAGAGATTTGTTCATCGAGGCTGAATTATTTTGTATTCCTACGTGTTATATAGAGTAGCATAATAAGAAAATTAAGTCATAATCAGACAACTGTTCACACACTAGAATATTCAAATGTTAGAATTATTCCTAATAAAGAGCTTAGAATATGAGATCATCTCCATTTTTCATATTAAGATAATTATATACTGCATTTGTGCCTTTTGCAAACATAGCTGTAATTACCCCTGGCATTGTATTGCTTACTGTCTTTTTCCCCACTTATTAAAGCTATTTATTTACAACAAATGCTTTGTATGCAAACATTAGTCTGCTGTTAACAAAAGTGAAGCCCAAATTTGTAATTAGCTACAGCTGTACATGCTGCTTCCTTTGTTCAAAAGTCTTCTATCATTGTGAAGCTGGGTAGCTCATTTTATTCTTTGTGGAGACCAATCTTGGATACTAGATAAAGGCCTTGTTCTCCATATGCTGAGTTCGTATCAACTATTATCTGTTAAACTTAGGATGGGCTGAGGGTACAGTTTGTAGCAACAGCTAGATTGAAAGGAGGAGAGGAAGACGAAAAAGAACTTGAGGAAAGTTATGCACAGTGCACTATGCACAAGTATGAGTATAATATTATACATCAGTTAATAATCTAAGCACGAATTCAAAGCTCTGTGTTCAAGTTAGATATCATTAAATGCCAATCACTCAAAATCAAGTGTATCTCTCATATCATAGAATCAATAAATGACCTGATGCTTTTTATTATTGGTTAATCCTATTCAACTTGTAGCCCACCGACAGACTCTCACGTCAAATAGCCTGGATTCTGTGACCATGGGAAAGTTACTTAACACCTCCATTCTTCAGTTTCCTCATTTGTAAAATGAAGATAATAACAGTATATACTTCACTGGGACCTAGTGAGGATTAAGTGAGTTAACATTCATCAAACTCTTAGAACACTACCTAACATATGGTAATTACCATATTAGTGTTAGCTATTATTTTAAGATCTGGTACATTTTAGGAGGTAAAAATTTCCCCTGCCTATTGTTAATATAATTGATCAGAGTCTAAAGAAATAAAAACATCCCTATGAAGTTGATTAAACTGATGAATTATAAAGGAGAAAGTTTGAGCAGCACAGTAAAATATTTTTTAAAATCTTTTTTTCCATATATAGTTGAAACCCCTAGTAAGGGAAAACGCCCTACTACTATTTCTTATGATTTTAGTATTTGTAGTACTATGTAAAACAGGAGTACATTTGACTGTTCAATGGCCTACTTCCAAATTACAGATGATTATAGATTAACTGACACTCTGAACTTCTCAATTACCACTCCAGATATGCCCAGAAAACGAAACTACAAACCTGGGGAGGTTGAGTTTTCACTGATGGCAGTTTAATTTTCCTGAGATAACTCTGGCTTTTGACAAATGAAATGTCAAAGAAAAGAGTCTGACAGAAGGAAAATAGGAAAATGGCATTATTTTTTAAAAATCTCAGTCCAAAAAACTTACATATAAAGATCAATAGTTAAAATTTCAATTTATCAATGAAGTTTGTTCAGATAAAAAGATGCATTCAGGTAAGTTAGACTTTCATTAAAAATATTTTCTTAATCTAAATATTCCTAAAACTCACAGATATCTAAATCTCAATAAAATCCTGTGGGTTTTAGGCAGAATCCTAAAAGGTAACACATCAATTAAGACAAATTATCTGAGGATGTTCTGTCCTTGTTTTCTCTGAGATGAACTCCTAATCTAAAATAAATATTAAGGCTGAAAGAAAAATATCTAAAAAATATGCCAATCTTACTATTAAAACTAAACCCAGTATTATTCAATGAAAAAATATTAGTGGAAAATAGGAAAGTACTTAAGAATTGAGAATACATCATGTTTTGAGCTTTTAGTTTCGAAGTAAAATGTTTGTGTGCCTGTGGATGGAAATAGTGAGGAAGAAAGATATGGACAAGATTAGAGACAAAGTGGGTCTCTGATTCCAGCCTAGAAAAATTAATTATTTCCCACAGTACAAACTCCCATACAATAGCACAACTTACATGGTCCTCAACTCTATGCTTTATTAAAAATGTGCCCACAAAGCCCCAGCTCTGAGCAGCAATCATGAATAATAGTCAAATACATAAGTAGGTTGCATCAGTCATCAATAATTTGGATTTCTGGCAAGTAGCAAATTTTAGCACCTATTCAGAAAATATTTCTTTTGAAAAGTTCATTATTTTCTGCATTCTTTCAAAATTCTGAATTCACCTCAACAGTTGCCAGATTGATTTCATTTTGCCTCCACATGACACTAAGGCGACTCTTACTCCGGACAGCATTAACAGAGGAGGTACAGCTACTCTTGTCATTGTCTCACAGTCTCAGGTTTCCTGAGACTAGCTTGAGATCTTTGATGCTCACATCTGAACTAAAGTTCATGGTTTTCATTTGGAAGTGATTGGTACTCAAGGCCCTAAAGGGAAAAAATAAGCCTAGGGCCTTGGTAACCCCACAAGCATCTAGCCCTTTCTTTCTCCAAAGCTACTGCTGGCTCTCCACTGATAGGGGAATTGACAGGTAATTGTGGCAAAATTGCCAGAGCTCCCAAGGCTCACCATTTTCCTGCTGATTCTGAGTCTTTGCCTTGACTGTAATTCTTCCTTGATGTACCTCGATTATCACATTGGACTTTCTGCTTGAAACATGCCTAAACTTGCTATGTTCTCTAGACTGCTGCCTTGGAGCAACCAGCTGCTTTAGTTGTGCAATCTGATTAGCTGGACAGCATTTATCCTGGCTGCTCACATCTTTCTCCATTTCTCCATCCTTTATACTCTCAAGAGTCTAGCTTGTTTTGTAACCTTACCGCCTCAAGTCAAAGCAGTCCGAGCTGTGTGCAGTACAGAAGCAATATAATTGCCTACAGTGGTAATACTTTGGTCTCATTGCCACATCAATTTTTCATCACATGCTTCAATACTGAGTTTAAGGCATCTTCTCCAATATCTATCTTAGTAAGTTGGTTTTCCTTTATTTAGTTATGTATGTAATTATTCACTGTCTATTCCTATTCAACAATTGTTTAAAAAAATTTTTTAAAGCAGCTTAAAGTGGTTTTGTTTTTGCCATAAAACAATTCTTTCTATTTTACCACAATGGAACTGTCACCATTTTATAAGACAGCCACAAATAATAAAAATGATCAAGTATTTAAAAATTCTACTTTGATGGCTGTGCTCACACTTGAAATCTTATACCTGTTATGAGATGACCCAGACCTTTACTGAAAGTTATTTTCTACCTAAGAAAATAAAACTCAGTCTTCTTGTGAAAAGCCTATTTTAAAAACAATAAATTGACTTTTAATAACTTACGGTGAAAAAGAATATGAAAACGAATATATGCATGCTCCTATATGACTTAAGTATTGTGCTATATACCAGAAATTGACACAACACTGTAAACTGATTATACTTCAATAAAAATATTTTTAAAAATTTTTTTTAAAAAAGAATAAATTGAAGATTTTTTTTTCCCCAAATGGATTGCAATTAGAGCTAGTTGCATGATAGTTTCTCTAAAAGAGCCTACCCTTGACGTTTACCCACCATGAAGGGTTTAGGTGGTACATACCCCAGGATGAAAACAAAAATATACACTGAAGTGAAAAAGTTGAAGAAGCAGAATTAGAGCCAGCTGCGACTATAAAAGGACAAAACTAAGAAACCTTAGCTGTCAAAAACGTGAAACCACAAAAGCTCAGGTAAAAGCCCATGGCATACTCCAGATGTACTAACATGGCAAGCCCCGGAGCACAACACATGTAAAGTAGAATAACACTCACCAGTTTTCCACTTTTGATTTACTGAAGAGAAAGATGACTTATTGCTGCTGAGAATAACTCCTGAGGCCCCAAATACAATTCCTGCCACAATGCCTGAAAACCCTACCACTGCTGTTAAAGATATTTATGCCTTTGACAATCTCATATTCCCACAGTTTGACCCTTTCTATTTTCAACTTCTCTGTGAATTCTAACCCTGTAATTCAACCTGAGCCCATTGGTTTCTGAACCTCATCATTTTCCATCTACATGACTGGAAGAGAATTCAAGGAAAAGTACCACTCATTTTGCGTTAGCCCCCTAGAAAGTATCTTCTAAACCTCAATAGGATCTCACTGCTGCATGGTTATATTATCTTCTAACTCCTCACAGCAGCTATTTTAAGCCTCAGTAGTCTCCATCACCATTTACTTTAAATCTCAACATGCAACTTCACCTGCTTCTTCACAGGAAAAAAGAAGGTCCTAGGTGGGAAATCCCTCAACCACTCATCTCCCCCACCTACTGAAAACAAATGGAAACACGCTCTTATACCTGTCTCTACAGCCTCTTTTCCAAGGCAAATTTCTCCTCCTGTTTTATGAATTTAATCTTTTCTAATCTCCGTGTACACATCATTTATCATTTATCTCTTATCTCTACTGAATTCCTAACATGCCCCTCTTTCCTCAGTGGTTCTCAAACTTGATTTCAGACTGGAATCACCGGAGAGCTTAAAAAATATTTATTGCTGGGTTTCACTTCCAAAAATTCTTGTGTAATTGGTGTGAGGTGTGGGCTGGGCATTAGAATATTTAAAAGCTCTTCAGGTGACTTTGATCATAACCCAGATTCAAAGTCACTATTCTACTGGTTCACTTTCCCAAAACACAGAGCATTCACAATTATTCCTATAATTAAAAAAAAACGTCCAAATCTGTGACAATTTAAGCATCAAAATAATGATGACAACATTTACAACCAAATGAGTAAAGTAGCAGTGTGAAGAGTTTACATTAACGTAAAGAAAGAAATGGAAGGAAGAGTTAGCTGTTTCTTACAATAGAATGACAGCTAACAAACGAAGGAAGCTGGAATTAGAAAAATCACCATTTGGCAACCATTGCAGTAATGATCATTCAAGAAACACATTCCCACAGATGTTAACAATAGTGGGTGAAAGTTGAATAAGAAATAGAATTTTGTATACTTTCAAAGTTCCTCTCCACAAAATACTTACTCATTAAATATGAGACAAAATTGAGTAAAAAGTGATTTTACGGCTGCAAAACCAAATGACGGAAGTTAAAATCACCAGCAACAAGACAGATTAATATCGTATCATGCATCACTCAATAGGAAAGAACAGCATCATTTCTGTAATATTTCAGCTGAACAGTATTGCCTGGGTCTATAAAGAAACAGATATACCAATTTGAGGGACATTCTACAAAAGGACTGCTTTGCAGTCTTTAGAAATATCAAAGTGATACAAGTCAAGGAAAGACTGAGGAACTCTTTTATAATGAAAAATATTGGTGTTACAAGACAACTGTGTATAACACAAGATCCTGGATTGACTCCTTTTGCTGTGAAGACCACGTGGGATAATTGCTGAAACTTGCATGAAGCCTATACATGAAAAATATATGCGAGTTCCTTGAAATATCCTTGTAACTTCTTAAGTTTAAAAATGTTTCAAACCAGAAAGAAAACAAAAGCATTGACCTTATAGCTTTCAGAATATCTCCAACAATATAACAGTTGTTTCTGGAATATTTGCTTGTTTGTATTTACTTCTAAAAAGCTACTCTTCTAAATATTTCTTTATCTCCTTCCTTTCTGTACAGTCCAACTTCTTGAAAGGACAGAATCCATTTTCTTTGCTCATTTGTTTTCTTTCAGTCCTCATGCTTATGCATTTGAATTCTCCTTCTAATATGCTACTAAAATTACTCCTACCAGTGCCATCTGTGACCCTTTTGCTAAATTAGATAAAAACTATTTTTAGACACCACTAGTCTTCCTTCTGAATGATGTAACATAATGTTTTCCTGGTTTTGCCTCTACCTTCTGCTTACCCTTCTCATCAGTTCATACATCCATGTATTCACCAGATATTTAATTAACTTATTTTGTGCATCAGTTACTTTCTAGGGGCAGGAGATCCAGTGGTGAACAAGATAGAGCAGGTTCTTGTTTTCATGATGGTTGCATCCAAGTGTGGGAAGACAGATGACAGAGAAGTGACAGATAGACAAGATAGAATCAGGAAGTGTTAAGTATGATGATGAAAACACAATAGGATAGCCTGACAGAGCATGGCTGGGGAAGGGGACGGTGAAGTAGTAATTATTTTAGGTAGGTCAGAGAAGGCCAATCTGAGAAGGTTCTATTTGAGCTGAGAAATGTAGAATCTCACAGAAAGAATTCCTGGCAAAAGAGCAACAAGTTCAAACACCCAATGCTTTGAACAAACTTGATGTGTTTGAAGAAGAAAAACAACGGTGTGGCTGATGCAGAATGATGTATGAGTTTCATGGTGGAAATGGTATCAAATAAGGAGTTTGGATTTTATGCTACTTAACACTAGAAACATTTTTCTGTCAAAGCCAGTGGGGTTTCCTGATTTAAATTTAAGGTGACACTGACACTTCCTTTTCTCCATGTCTCTTTAGAAGATGTGTCTAAAACTATAATTTTTAAGTTGTTATTACTCATGCCCTTCTTTTTATCTTTGGTACTTTCTAAGGATCCCATTGCAGACCCTCTACTCTTCCTGCACTACACACACCCCTTTGATGATACCCTTCCATGATATCACCTAACACTTATGTTTACTGGTGACTCTCCAGGATCTCGTCTCAGCTCCAAACCCACTGTCCAGCACTCACTATACATCTGCAAGACTCAGCTCATTGTCCCCTTTAGACAAGCTCTCCATCCCACATTCCCTGATTTAATGAACAATAAATCACCACCCCATCCACACAGAAACCTTGTAGATTGTCTTGGTTTCTATATATACTTAGTTAATAACCTTACCATATAAAAATTTTCTCATTAAGTTTTTATTAAATTTATTGATTAAAATCTCTTTTATTCATCTATTTTCTCTCCATGCACTAATACCATTGGTTCAGGCTCTCTTTGCATCATCTCTCAACTAATACAATGCAAGCACCACTGATTTTCCTATTTCTAGTTTCAGCTCTGCCACAGACAATCCATTTTGCTTAAGGCTGCCAGAAAAAACTTTCAAAGACATTTGATCAAAAGCAACTCATGTTAAGACATACTTGATTAAGAGGGGGTCCCTTCAATGTGTCTCCTTTGCCAAGATGATTAATAACAGTAATAGTAATAATAATTGTGACGTTGATGATGACTTACTGAGTGATTGCTATAGGACACTTCCTGATCTAAGAGCTATTTATGTATTATCCCGTGTCTCAAACTGACTATAAGAGGTAAGTTCTATTATTACTTCCACTTTACAAATGAGGTAACTAATGCACTGAGAGCTTCAGTAACTTGTCCCAAGGTATACAGCCAGTAAGTGAGAGGTGCAGTTTAAACTATGAAGTGCCTCCAGAGTGGTACCAACTAAATTCAAACTTATTACTACAACACACAAGTCTCTGCACGGCTTGCCCTTTGAAAACTTCCCAGCCCTCATTTCCCCAACATGTTATCTTATACCATACTCTCAAGCCATGTTAAACCTACTGCCGGTCCCTTGGCTGGATCACGCGCTCATCTTCCATGCCATCTTTTCAGGTCCTTCTTACTATGATCTCTCTCTTCCCCTCTGTCACTCAGTTAGAGCTCAGCTTTCCTTTAAGACCGTCAAGTCCATGTTACCTTCCTCCAGGAAATCTCCCATTGATGCTGGTGTCCACTAGCACCTTATCAGTCTGTGCTTCCCCCATTATAGTAACCAACCCCTTCTATATCACCACATGTTTACATGTTTCCTTGTTTATATTCCCCTTAACATGAATATTCCTTAAGAGGATGCAATCTTTCATTTCTATATCCAAGTCCCCCAGGTAACAACTGATTCATAATATATCATTTTTAAGTAAATTAATGAATAAATACCATCATCAATCATTGCTGTCTCATTACAACTCCAGTTTCATGGTTACCTAGTAGAGAAGGTGGCCCTTAAAAACTGGGTACATAATCGAGGAATACTGAAAAAGAGAAAGGTGAGAAAGCCCCTAAGCACAGGGAATCTATCGAGTTGTTGATACACAGGCAAAGGCAATTCTTAGGTGTCTAGAGGCTACCACTACAGACACTGGATGTAAGAGGGGAATAGAGGTTAGAACGTTATGAAGGAGAAAAAGGATACATTAAAAATGGGATGCTAAGAAATGATGCAGATGCAAATTTAACAGTTATGTTTGCTAGGATTAAATGGATTCAACTTTCTAACAACTTAATAACTATCTTTTGTTGTTGCAATAACAACTATCTTTCCTGGGAAATGAAACCAATTAGGCAGTCATCTCACCACACTAAACTGTTTCCTTTGTTCTGCCAGCCTATAGATATTTAGTTTCTAATAGAAAAAAAAAATCTGTTAATCACTTTGCCAAATTAGAATCTTGGAATTAAACTAATAATATTTACATAAATTGACTAGGGAGATAGCTGTGTATGGAGGACTAGTGGTTTCTTTGGCGTGAAGCATTTAAAGAAGAGCAGAGGTGTTAGAAAAAAGGACTGAAGAGCCTGAAAATCCAGCCAAAACCAAAGTTGAAACATTTAGAGAAGATTGGTACTTGGAAAGCTATCCACCAGTACAAGCGTTCCAGACTGGAAAGATGGAAAATAAAATGCTGTTTACAAGTTTTCTCTGGTTTGTTATATAAAATGTGTTGTGCATGTGATATCTAAATTTAAAGTAACATGATTTAAACTGCACTATGTGATGAAGAGTCCTCTGAGGTCACTAAAGCTTTGATTTTCCAGTTAGCTTATTTTATAGCTAGTGCTTTGGAAGCCATCAAGTCCATAACGAGATAGATCAATCAGATTGTTTTTATTGGTCTACTGCGTACCATACACTATCCACAGCAGTATTCATTGAATCAGACTGCTTGGGAACAGCAGCTTTAACCTTGAGACTTGAGCAGAGAAAATAACAGCTTCCAAATTAAATCTCCATGAATTATATATATTCTGATATAAAATTGAATTTTTAAAGAGTGTCAATTGAAATCCATTGGTAATGAACCAAGTGTAGTTATTTCAAAGAGGAATCATGGTCAAAACATCACATGTTCAGTGATTTAAAATAGCTTAATAAACTTGATATGCAAACATCAGACCTTGCAGTGACTCAAGGAAACTCGTATTTTTAAAATGACTTCAATAATACACTATTTAAAAGCAAAGTAAAAATAAATACCTTACCTTCAGAAGCTGCTTCAAATGTCTGTGACAATTTTATTGTTTTACACTTGTTTATCTGCCTTTCAAAAGCATCTAAGGTATATTGAAAGATGTAATGCAAGCCAATCATACTGTAAGTGGCACATTCATGGTACTCAGTAAATGTTAATTACTTTCTCCAGATTTTTGAGAAGGCTCAAAGATTGATATAAAAATCTATTAATTGCCTGACATACTTGTTTCCTAAGTACAGGTCCTTAGCTTCATCAGTGTTCAAATTCCTTTATGAAACTCAACTGGCAATCACGGAGAAACTGGAGACAGTAGAGCAAGGATCTCTAATCAGTAGTAGTGTATCCTCCAGGACGAGGTCAGAAATTTACATTACAAAATCCAAGTAAGTATAGTATAACCAGGGGCAGAAGTCATACGTAAAGGGTCTAATCTGTGGGACAGGGACACAGAAACTGAGTTCAGGACTCACAGGTGGTTGAGATTTTAAGGAATTTTTTCCAACAGAAGTAAATGCACATTCAAACTAATCCTTTGGGTAAAAATAAATCTAGTAGGTGAGCTGGTAAGAAACTGGCTTGTGGTCAGTGTCTTAGGGATGTGGCTGAGGTTAATGGTATAGCTTCCACCTTAGCAGGGAACTAGATGCAAATCCAGAACTAGCAGACAAGTACTTGGTGTGGCTGAGATACCAAGTTCCAAAATACATATGATGCATATGAATGGTGTATGAAATTCCAAATACACTGTGAATTTGGTTTCCTTTAACTCAGGCTCTGGGTGGGGGGTGGGGGGGGCTGAAATTTCAAGATGAAGATCTTTCATACCTACAACTGACCAAGTCTGGGGTGAACAGAGGGCTGTCACACAGTTACCAAAAGTACTCTTAAATGTCAGCGTTCTCCTGTCCTCTCCGGCATCATGATCAGAACTATTTTTATTTTATTGTTTTTACAATAACTTTCAGAGTCGCCTAAAGCCTACCTCTCAGCGTCTATCAGGAAGAATTTCACTAAGAAATACTCTCATAATATTTCAAGGTCTCAAAATTAAAATATCACCCCTCAAATTTTGATGATTAGACTGAAAAGGGATAAAAAATGATATCCTACTTGCAGATGAGATAAATTTTTTCTGCTGCTTCTTGTTTTTTTCCCCCTTCTTTGCCACCAGATTTTAAATTCTACAAGTGCAGAGCCAAGACTGTTATATCCAGTTATATATCTATCACCTAGTAGGTGCTCATCCAATATTTATGGAATAGTAAATGCAAGAAGAGAGAGATAAATGCTGCTGTTGAATAAAAAAAAATCTTACCTTCTTGAATTTTCTAAGACAACTCTTGGTGACTCTCTTTCCCTACAGCAATCACTTTAGAATAGCCCTTTATAACTTGGCACCAAATTGTCTTTCAAATGCTATCCTTTGCAAAGTTTTAAAAATACTTTCTTGGCATTTACTGAAAATATTCAATATTTTTCTTACATTAAATGCCTTTCTGACAGTAAAGCTAGCATTAAATAAACACTTAAGAAGATGTCATGCATGCTATTCATGATGAAAAATAAGGTAAATCATTTCTCTCAGCCTTTACTGGCATACTGTGATTTTGCTGGATCAAGAACAGGTCTTCAATTAATCTATGCCTTTCTCCAAACCTAACTCAGTATTTTCTACATGATAGGTGTTCAAAAAATATTTGGGGGTTCAAAGAGGAATGAAAAGAAATAATTTCACTAGATATTAATGTAAAATAATCAGAGTAATTAATAACTTGACTAGATATAAATCTATGGTTTTATTCAGTACAACAGAGCTATTGACCTTGAGCTACTGAGACGTCAGGGGCAGAACATATGGTTGAAGTCACAGAGTGACAGCGTCTAAGGGCCACTGTCTAAGCAGAAGGCATTTCTTTGGCATTTTCCTTCAAAATTCCCTGAGCCTGTTGGCAGTATGGCAGTGAGACTGCGAGCCATATTAATAGAGCTGTAAGGAAGTTAATGTGACAGCTGCAATTTAAACTTGCCTTGGGGCAAAACTAAGGGGTAAGAGAGAAGAATGTTTAACAAAGTTTCATATTTAAGAAAAAGTCCCCAAAAGTGCACAAATGCACAACTGGATAAAACTAAGTTTTGTAACACTTTACCACAGAAAATGATATAGAGTTTATGATGGAAGAAGATGGTCCATAGGTTTGCTGTGAATCAGACATCATTTCTTTCTGCCTTCTTTGCCCTCATACATGGGGTTATATATTTTGTGACCGACAATGCAGCTCAGAGCTGCTGTTCATCAGAGCAAGGGACCCTAACATGGAGGGTGTCCTCAGTTATGTTCACAATGTATGGAAAGGTGCAGCAACGGAATAACCCACTCAGCTGATGTTCTCAGTAACTCCGGAGTTTAACCCAGCTCAAGGAACATTTACTGACCATCTACCATGTAGTAATCACTAAAGTAGCTTTGTATAACAGCAATGTGGCATAAGTAGTCGTGCCGATATAAACTCCGGCTTCAACACATTTGCTCAATGAGCTCTGTAATAACAAAAATAGTAAAATATTTGTTGAGAGGGTTATGAATTACCAGACACTGCACTAAGGGCTATATCATTTAATCCTCATAACTAATGAGATACATGCTGTGATGATGGTTCTCCGTGTACAAATGAGGAAGCTGTAGCCCAAACAGGTGAACTGATTTTCCCAATGGGACTTAATTAATATATAACAAAGCTGGGCTGTAAGTCCAGGCACTCTGAGTCTACGCACAAGCTCTTAATTGCCACTTTATATTCTCTCCCAATTCATTTACAATTTCTAGCACTTTCTTCATCTAAGAAAATGGGGATAGAAAACCCCTTCCCTACTATCAAGAGAATTAAAAATAATACTGTAGTCTTAATGACAAAAATTAGGTACAAAAATCACCTAACATAGTAGACAGCCACTAAATTCTCTCCATTATAATCCAATATTAAATATTTTTCATTGATTTCTCCCATCCTTAAGATTTCAGATATTCGATGGTTTAAACAATACAGTTTAAATTTCACTCATACCGTGTCTAGTCCTACTGGCTAATTGTTTCCTACACACTGTAGCCGTTTCCCCTACATAATTAAAACATTTACGGATGAAAACTAACTCATACAGTACATATCCCACTTAATTCAGCCACTCTCAGTTGAACTTACCAGTTCATTTCTCCATTGTCTTCTGACTTGTTGGTGAGATCTCTCTGAGTTCTTCTTTGTTTGCTGAGTACACATTTCCTCCGCTGTACCAGAAAGCTATCACTCTCAGTTCAGTCTTTCCATTTGCACGGCTGCCTCAGGGTCTAAACTTTGGAGCAGGAAGGACTAACAAGCCCATTTGGTGAACGTGATTCATGACCGCAGTCAGGCCCTCCTTTGCATAGTTTTTCGGGCCAGCGTCCATTCGCGTTCACCACTTGTCAGCTGAGAGACGCTGAAGCAGTTCGAGGATGTGAGCTGCCCAACTGGAAGAAAGCGCGGGGAGCCAACACCAAGCAAAACAGCACTTCACTGCAGTACGAGTGGCGGCGGCACTTAAGTGTGCGCACTTACCCTTTCAGAATGCCAGTGGCGCATGTGTAGTGTTCATAATGCCGACTCACGCTGCTGGCGCATGCGTACGTTTACCCCTTACCAGGTGCAAGCTATTGCGAACTTTGGCCTGGGCGCCACGGCCTACTCACTTAAGGCTGCCGACACCACTCTTCAGAGACAAGTCTGGAACAGCAACCACTGGCACCCCGGGAACCAAGTGTTTCCATCCTACAACTCAGACGCCAGCCCTAGTAAATTGCCTGAAATCCTGCGAGATCAGGCTTTTCCTGGGATGAGCAGGTATCAGCTGCAGCAACTCAGGCCTGATTGCATGGTTCTCTGAACTACCCCTAACCTGCAGTGCGTCCCAGCCCATCCTCCCCCTGCCCCTGCACCACACTTCCTACCCACACGCACCTGAAGTCACAAAGCACACCCTATGGGCTACACCTGTGCCTTGTTGGCTTCCCTAGAAAACCCCACACTCCGCCAATCAGAACACGCCTCGGCCAAACCAATAGGTCTCCGCCATGATGTTCAAAACAAAACAACAACAAAATTTATCAAAATCAATTTTGATAATAAAGGTACATTTGATTTCCAGCTGTCTAACTCTTACTTCTATCAGTTGGTTCTGAACTCTAGATGATTAAAAAGGAGAGTTAAGTACTAAATATCTAACCATTTCTCCCCAAATCCACATCTAGTTAGAATACTCTGTTTCTACACTTGTGGTTTAAAATACCTATTTTAAATGTTTATATTTCTACTTTAATAGTTGCCATATAATAAATGTAATTGTACCTTTCTTTTGGTTATTTAGAAATCTGCTTTGTTTCTCACTGGGCCCAGAAATAGGTTAGGTGAAAGCACCTGCTACAGGTCTTGATACATAATTGGTTTTTAATAAACCTAACTTACTTTTTTCCATTCCAGGTGTAAAACACATAGTTATTAGTACAGAAATAATTCTGTTTAACATAGATGGCCAATCAAGTTTGCTTGATTGAACATCACATCTTTGTTTTGTTCTCACAATGTTTATCTAATTTGGAAAGCTTTTCCAAACTATTGGCATGCTTTATAATCAGGTGTTCTTTGTATGAACCATGGTTAATTGTAAGGTGCAGTTGCAAGCAATCTGTATTAATTAGCTCAGCAGCAGGATCCTCTGAGAAACTGCCGTTTATCTTCTTTGAACCTTAAATATACAGTTCGGTCCTTTTGCAAGTTCTCATCTCAGGTTTCTTCCAGTTTGAATTTCTGCAATTCCAACATTAGAACGCACAGAGCTACAATTCTGAGCCCTTCTTCAGATCAGCTTCTGGATTCTAATTAGTTCCCACCAATTAGACAGCTGAACACAATATTTGGAAAGCAAAAAGAAATTGGGAGTTACCTTCCTGGAACCTTGTCTATTGCTGCTGCTGAAATTCTTCATGGACACGCTTTTTTCTGTTGTAGTGTTCCAGTCTTTAGCTTCATGGGTAAAAAAAGCACTTAGGCAGTGATGACAAGATTCGGCCTCCTAGTGAATCATCAGTGGCAAGAGGAAGTTGGAGCAGTGGTGGTGGTAGTTTTCTGATACCTGGATTGTAGCTTATGGGATGTTCTTGAACTGATCAGTTCCAATACTGGTCTCAGATTCCACTTTTCTACGGTAGATGTAGCATACATTTCTGAGTGTTCTTAGAGGACCAACCTTCAGCCTCCTTCCATTCCTCCAGTTATTTTATAATCGTTCTTTATGTCAAATGGCTTTCTGTTTAAAATGGTAGAAGTGCTTTCTGATTCCCGAAATAATTCCTGACAGCTACAGAGCTTCTTAAGTTTAATTCTTGAGTCTGTGCTGATTTTGCAGAATTAAAGACTTATTTTCTAAAATCCCTTTTTAAAAATATATTTCAGCACTATTCTGAAAGGCCTGAAAGAACTATTTTTCATGCAGTACTTTAGATTTGAAAGTGAAATGTCATGGATGGTCATTATAGCAAGAGATTACCTTATATTTTTCTATTTCTATTATCACAGGTGTCACAGAATTTGAAGTCAGACATAATTGATGGATATACTAGTTGTGTGTAATTTAACAGACATTAAATATAAAATTAGCAGATACGGATAGATTTTACATAACAATATATAATATTTTAAATGACCATTTTAAATAAGTGTTCATAAATGTCTTTTCTAACAATGTTTTTTAAGGGTTAAAGGAACCTAAATATTCATTAAATTTTCACTAATAAAGTAACTTTATTAAAAGAGGACTTGTGGAAAGGTTAGTTAGCTTTGGAAAGGATCAGAACCTAACCTTTACAAAAGAAAGAGAATGCTTCTATTTTTTTTTCTGGCAGCTACGTTTTCTGGGCCATTTCCAGATATACTGACAGCACCAGATGTCAGCTGCTAGAAAAGCAAGCCAAAATAATGGAATTTTTAAAAGTCAGAGCAAAAAGCAAAACACGGCAATAGATAATTAAAAGAGTATGGGGGTATAAAATTAATCAAAACATGAAACGAGTCTTTCTACTTAAGAAATTCAACTTAAATTTTTATAATTTGGATTAAATATGAACTATATCAAATCTACGGTATGAATGCAGAACACGTTGAAACCCTTCAAATTTCAATGTAACCCAAGAGTTCATAAAAGGAAAAGGTGAACCCAATGCCAAACAGATATATTTGTGATTTACAACATTAGGAAGGTTTATTCATCAAGCTTTTTACAATTGCTAATTAATTTGTTTCTAGTAGAATGGCTAGAATGTTTTCAATTTGTTATATATGGATTGGTTACTTTTCATATTTCATTACAATAATACCTTGGGAAATAGATTTCCAACATTTTACATTGCTGGGTAAATTGCAAGCTGCCACAGAGAGTAGACCTTATAATACAAACTTCAAGATTTTTTAAATATAGAGACTGTATTTAGGCTTATTTTAGAAACAAGATTGCAGGGTCTAGGCAGGGTAAAGTAGGGTTCTAATGGACAAAAATTGGGACCTGAGGTAGCCAATCACCTTGTCACTCTTCCAAGACATTTTTTTCCCACGTAATGGCTTTTAGTGCTTAAGATAGTATTTAGTTTTCAAGTATAGGCTTCAATAAAATATTAGAGTTGATAGGGAGACTTAAGGGAGAAGAAAAACACAAGATAATGGATGATTTATACTGTGGACTTGTACCATTGATTTGGCTGTGTGTTATTTAAAATATACACTCCTTCAACTTCTGCATGAAAATTCAGGTCTGTGTTACTTAGTTTTAGTTCCCTGAGTATACTTAACAGTTACCATGTAACTTGGATTTTGCCACTTTGAAATACTGATATTAAAATAAAAGAAGAAAAAATTTAAAGATACCTGCTTATAAAAGGGAATTATCTAGGTCACATGTTGAGGTTTTATAATTTAATCCTAGATTTATCACATGTGATGAATATCTACTGGATAAATGGTATTTGAGTAACAGCCCAGCCTAGAAACCACACGTCACAGCAGAGCTTGCCAGCACATTACATCCATTCCACCATAAATTTCCCTTCTACCTTTTCTGCAAAGGACATACTCTCTACATGTATTTATTACATTTTCAATCAAATGCAAAGTATTTCCTTTCATCAGCGCTCCTGAAAACCAGAAATGAACCAATCATGCATAATAAGTTGTACATTGCACAACCACTGAAAAGGAAAAAAAAGTTGATTTATCCTGTAAACAAAATCGCAGTAGAGATAGCCTATTAGAGAATAAAAATGTTAAGGCCAAACATGTTAGAGTACCTAAAAATAACAGTCAAGGCCAAGGCATGCCATAATCTATATAATTTGAGTGAGGTTTGTAATCAAGCTTGAAGCCCAATTTGTATTTCTCTATTTTAAAATGTGACTGTATACAAATTTCATTTTCAAATTAGTATATTAAATTTACACATGTCTTGATTAGTCTATCAAAAGAAACAAGGAGTAATAAGTTTTCTGGTTTTGACAGAAAACAAGATATTATGGAAATATATTGATGAATATTTAGCTTAACATTTTGCTTTTACCCTACTCAACAATTACTTCTCTCCTCTAGGAAATAAGATAAGAAATACATAGTAATTAACTTTTATATAATTAGTGTACCCTGCTAAAATATGGCTGTATCCTTGAACCATCTTTGCCCTTGCCGTGCTTAATAAGTTCCTAAGATCTCAGTTAATTTGAATTGAGATTTGGTGTTATTGAGGTTTTTCTTTTTCATTGTATCACCTCTTATCTAGAGTCAACAGAGTATGCTCAACATAATTTTGCTCTGTTTTAGGTTATTATAATTAATAGGTAGAAATAATCGATAGAATTTAAGATGTAGGACATCTATCTCTTTATAAATGTAAATCAAGGTTTGGAACATCTTTTCAGTTTGTTTTGCTGACTTAAATATAATATTTTAAATATAGCTTGTTTCCTCACCTTTAAACTCATCCCTCACTGTAACTTTTTAGTCTGTTTTAATCACTTAATGCTCATTGAATTCGTACTCTGAGCTGTGTCCTCTAGACTCTTTTCAATGTCCGGTACCCCCGGAAACCTTGATGCCCCTCTCCCCGATTAAAGTGCACGCCCTCTCCAGAGGTAACCGTAATATCAGATTTTGTGATATTCAGGTTTTTTTTTTAATTTTCTTTAGTTGTATAACCCACTTATGTATTGTTAATAATTATAGTTATAGTTTGACTATGAAATTTTGAAAAGGGAGTAATAAAGTATCTTAGTCTTTTGTGACTTGAATATTTTATTATTTTGCTCAAAATTATGTTTTAGAGAGCAGTTCATGCAGAAGGGTATAATTGTAACTTGTTCATTTCAATTGCTATTTATTATATCTTAATATATCACAATTTCTTTATCCATTCTACTGTTGATAGAACTTCAGTTTTTCCAAATTTTTCCATATAAAAATGATAGAGCATTCTTATATATACACATAATTTATATGTAATACACATATGTTTATATATAAAAGGTTTTTTATATTATCTTTTTATATATCCCTTGGCATATATGAGGACTTTCTCTGGAGTGAAACTGCTGGGTCAGAGCGTGTGAATATTCAACTTTTCCAGCTACTGCCAAACTGTTATTTAATGATGGGGTAAAATCAATAGTTTATATGAGTACCCAATGTTCCACAGTCTCGCCAACACTTAATTTTCTTAGATTTGTAAATCTTTGCCAGTGTGGTAAGTTTGCAATGCCATCTCATTGTGTGTTTTTTTTTCTTTCCCCCTGAGCCCAGGGTTTATTGTTCAAGAGGTGACTGAGCCTTGCTGCAGGCTGGGACGCAGAACTGAGGAGCCCCCAAAGCCTTCCACAAACAAAACCCCACCTTCAGGGGCTCAGTTCAGTGGGGGCTGCAACAGGAGCGACAGGGACGGCTCTTGGAAGGGAGAAAAGGTGAGCTTCAGGTGGGCACCCCAAAGAGGCAGGGGCCCAGCAGGGTCGTGCTGCTCCAGGTCACAGAGGATGGGCTCCTGAACTGGCAGTGACCCGTGCAGCCAGCAGTCGAGGTGGCTGCGTGGGCCTCGTCCAGCTTTAGGACCAGCATGCAGCCCTGGGGGCTGATCTCAGCCTGCTTGATGGTCTCCAACAGGACTGCTGGCAGGCCACTGAGAAGGCCCTCCAGGCAGCTCATTGTGTGTTAATTTGCATTCACTGCCTTACAAATGAGTTAAGCATCTCCTCAAATGTTTATTCAACCATATTATATTCTAAATGTTTTCTAGTTTTCCCATTCACAGTTAAGGTTTTTAATCTACTTGGAATTGATTTTCATTTATGATAAGAGGTTTGGGGCAAGTTTATTTTTTTAATACATTACCCCATTTATGGAAAAGGTATCCTGTCTGTATTGATCTGCACCACTACCTTTCCGAGGAATTAGGGATTCATGTATGTGTGGGTCTGTTTCTAGGTCTCCTATTATTTCATTTGCTCTAATTTTTTATCTGTGTATCGATGCCATAGACTTAACTAATATAGATTTATAGTTGGTATATGTTTGAGCCACTCTGCAGAAGCAGAATGGTCTTACACCCAAAATTTGATTTTCATGAGACACATGATGCCACACACAGACCAAGAGTATATGAACAAGTTTATTACTTACATCATGATGCTGTCTGAGAAGATCAGAGCAGACTTCCCAAGCAGGTCAAAAATGCCTTGAGAAAATGAGGAAATGAGACATGCTTGGGGTTTTTATCGAGGTTAGGGGTAAAGCCATAGTGTTTCCAACATGGGCAAAGGCTTGCGTGGCTTGAATCTCCTGCTGATGTCAAAAGAGAGCACACTAGCCTTTCCTATCATCTTGCCCAATGTGGGACAGAATAGGAAGAGGAAAGAGGAAAGCTGTCAGAAGTCAAACATTAAATTATGGAGTCAGATTATTTCAATTTACTCCTAGTGTCAACTGATGACTAGATATGCCAACTTTCATTCAATTAAGTTGAAACTTGATTAAGCCATGATGAAGCTCTATGAAGTCCGCAGCCTGAAGCCTGTGAAGTAGGCAAAACTTCCACTGAATGCTTTGTCCAAGAGCCCAGCTTGGTGTATTCTGAGATGTGATATGTGGCTTAGTCATGATAAATAAAGTCTGAAACTCCAAAGAGGATGAGGTGTGTCTTAGTGAGACTTGGTATTACGGCTTTGGGTTATGTAGAGTCATGTGTAATTTTGATTTATATTTGGAGTATCTGTGAGGCAAGAGATTCCCAGAGTCTTTACCCCAAAGGGGAAACCTTAGAAAAGGATCTGTTTTGCTGCAGCTGGTCCAGCCACACTATTTGCAATGTCCCATAGGTGTGAGAGTGTGCATATGGGCCTACTGTTGTACAGGGAGTTCAGTGCTAAGATGGCTGCCTGCAATTTAGCCATTTGTGCTGACCCCTGAGTCCCATCCTTTATCAGGGATATCCTACGGCTGAAAAGCAGCAACTCTCTACTGAGCTCCATCCCATGTGATGATGCTACACTATCCATAAATGCATAAATTCCCCTTGCTATTCACTCGGTAAATCCCACAGAGTCATGGGGATAGCCGAGGAGTCTTTCAGCACTATAGCATTTGGCAAAGGACTGCATACAGGGGAAGCCATCCCCTCCTGCAGGTGTGAGCCCAGGCGTGGCTCCATCATGCAGCAAGGAGGTTTCGGTAGCCATGCTGATACTACAGCACACTATTTCCATGACCCAGGGCTTAACAGGCAGTTAGGTGTCACAGCTGGATGGTCACAGGCTTAGGGTCTATGAGAACTTCTGTTTCCAAGAGAGCCCAGTATGTGGACAGCAGTTGCCACTTTAATGGAACATAGCATGGAACAAAGGTGGACATTTTCTTGCACCAAAACCATGAACTAATTATGGCCATAATGGGAAGTCCAGAGATTACAGGAGGCATGAGAGGTTGTTGCCCCTAAAATGAAGGGACTGGGACTTGATCAGGAGTAACTGTTGTATTTCAGTTTGGACAGATTCTAGACCCTTTTGTGGGAGGGTCCCATTCAAAGTGGGTTCATTTACAAGTAACAACATAGCTGGCTTAAGTAAAACATAACTGTGGGATATGTTGCCTCCAGAACCCAGAAAAACCTAAAAAATGTTGCAGTTGCTAAGAGGGTCATAGCTATCTTTTAATAGTGTCAGAGGTGAAGAGGTCTTCAGTTTACCACATGATTTTTGTGAATTTAACTGAGTTGACAGGGGTTCACACTAATGGTACATCTCTCTCTCTCTCTCTCTCTTTTTTTTTGTGTGTGATCTCCTTTTTGAGTATTTGTATGTTCTGAATAAGTGTGTGAAATGGAACTCCTCAGAGGAGGACCTTATCAATGCATTGGCATACCTGTGCTCTTGGAGAAACTTGCATACAGTTAACATTGTGCCTGCAAATGCATATTTAGGTCCCTTCAGAAGTTAAGCCATTTTGCAAAGGATACCTGTATCAAATTATGTCAACTATATCTCAGTAAAGTTGGCAAAAAAGTCAAAGCAATACATTTACCAATTGTTGATTGGATGGAATCAATAATTTCAGATTTCAAAAACATTGGGTAAGGAGGCCTTAACAGGGCCCACAGCATTAAGGTTGTGGAAATCCATCATGAAATGGTACTCTTTCTTTGTAGGTTAACAAGCAGGCTAAACTGGACTATTAAAATGGTGATGCAGTGAGGATAATCATACTTCCTCTAAAAGTTTTGTATAATGAGTTCAATCCTTGTAGGCTTTGATCTAATTTACACTGGGTCATACTAGTTTTTTTAAACTGAAGCAGAGTGGCCATATTCATGGGGTCCCATTTTGCCAAACCAATTTTTAAATGTCCAAGACTCTATTTAATTTTAATTTATTACTTACTGGGACAGAGTGTTCATGAGCATTATGTGATATTTTAGCACAATGGATGCCCTGACAATAGAGAATTTAGGCAAAGCAATAGTTCTTTTGGTTAATATAAGGCATATCTATTTGTTCTCTATTTTATATTTGATAATTCCCCAAAGAGTATAGGGGATACCCCATTTAAATTAAGTGAGACCCCTGGGTGTAACTAATTTAGCCACAATTTTAATTAAGACCAAGATATTTGCCAATTGGTGCATTTTAGCTGATGTTAAAGTTAATTCATAATCTATGTTGTCATATTATATAGGTGCAAAAACCAGTAAGAATCCTCCTATATTTTTGTCATATAAATTATTTTAGTAAATTTTGGATTTTGGTTGGGTTACATTGTGAACCTCAGTTTCAGTTACTTTTTTTCTCCTCTAGTATCCAGGTTTCTTTCTTGTCCTCTCCATCCTTTCTTTTTTTTTTTTTTTTTTTTTGTCATTACTAGATATATTTTGTGATGGAAGTGGTCCTTTCTACTCTGTTTATAAGTTGCTTTTCCAGAAACATCAAATCAGTATTGTCAGGGTTGGAAGCCTCCCCCACATTAATGGCTTTTTTAAGGATCTTGGGCCAAAGTAGAGTTTGAATCAACCCCCTCTCCTGAGCCACAAGGGTACTCTGCTTGTTTCCCCCTATAACCTTGGGGATCAGGAGCTTTTGTGGAGACAGAGGCATAGGCAGCAGCAGCAGTAGCAAAGGCAGTCCATAGAATCCTAATACACCATCTACCTTTAGGATCATAAACCTCGACAATTCAAATCTTCAAAGAGTAACCGATGCTCGGACAGAGTCTGTTCTTCCTCCACATGAACTACCACCCAGTGGGCCTGCATTAGCATAGGATCTAGGCTTTCTCTTGAGAGCTCTGCAGGATAGGGCCAACGCCTGGTTAAGACACACGAGCAATTGGTCACAGATTAAAAGTCTTCCCTGTGAGCCTATTGTCAAGCACAGCTTACAACGCCATTGAGACACATGATTCAATCTATGACACATATACAGGTAGACAAGCTGACACACGTGATACAGAGCTACTTTTGTGTCCCAGTCCTACACCTCTGGCTTTAAATGCCATCTAGTTATTGACCTGACTTCACTTGGTTAAATCTGTGACAGAGTGTCTTAGTTCAAGCTGCTATAAAATCAAACATTTCTCACAGTTCTGGAGTCTGGAAGTCTGAGATCAGGGCACCAGCATGGCTGAGTTCTTGGTGAGAGTTTCTTCCTAGTTATATTCTCCCATGGCCTTCCTGTATGCACACATGCAGTGCATGCATGGAGAGAGAGGTTATCTGTCTATTCTTCTTTTGCTAAGGGCATTAATCCAATCATAAGAGCCCTACCCTCATGGCATAATCTAAACCTAACTACCTCCCAAAGGTCACACCTCCAAATACCATCATATTGGAGATTAGGGTTTCAACATGTAAATATGTTGGGGGGACACAAGCATGCAATCCATGGCACAGAACCGTAACAAAACTCAGCAAATACAGCACAAAGCAGCAAAGCTCAAAGCGCCAAGCTAGCCAGCAGGGAGCAGGTGTAAATGTGCCATCAGGCAGCAAAGTCAGTAAGCAAAGAATAAAGAGTCCTGGTGGTAGGAGACATTTTGCTCATAGTACCATTGGTTGTGTCCACCCATAGTCAGTATAGACCTCAACCCACAGTTTGGTCCAGATGTCAAGACTGATGATGCCACATCCACACAAAGTCTGTGAAAATATTTACTACATACAAACTGAGACTTTCTGGGGAGAACAGGGCAGACTTTCCAAGGAAGTCCAAGAATGGCTTCAGAGAGTAAGGACATGAAACTTGCTTGGGATTTTTATAGTCTGTAGGGTCAGGCTGAGAGTTCCTGCACTTGGGCAGGGGCTTCACTGGTTTGAATCTCCGTCTGGCACTGAAGAAAGGAGCCCAGGATTATTAGCTTGCTCATTTGTGTAACTGAAGGAGAAGAGGGAGGGATGAGAGTCTTAAAAGTACTCAAAAGCAAAAAACGAAACATGGAAAAATGAGACAGTAAGACACATCCTCCCACTTACATAATTAGGATTATAATATGTCTTGATGTGATTCTCTTCGTGTTCATCTTTCTTGGAGTTTGTTGACTTTCTTGGATGTGTAGATTTGTGTCTTATCAATTGAAGTTTCTGGCCACTATTTGCTTAAAATTTTTTTCCCTGCTCTATTCCCTGCCTCCTCTCCTCTGGGACTTCAACTATTTGTATGTTATTACACATGATGGTATTCCACAGTCTCTTAGGCTCTGATTGTTATTCCGCATCCTTTTTCCTTTCTGTTCTTTGGGCTGGATAATTTAAATAAACCTATAATCAAGTTTGCTGATTTTTATTCTGTCTACTCAAATGTGCTATTGAAACCCCTATCATGGAGTGCTCATTTCAGTTATTTTACTTTTTAATTACAGAATTTCTATTTCATTCCTTTTAATAATTTCTATCTCTTGGTATTATTCTCTATTTCTTGAGACATTGTTCTCCTGGTTGCTTTAGCTTTTTATCCAGAATTCCCTTTAGCTTTTAGAGCAAATTTTAAATACTTGATGTAAAGTCTTTTTTTTCAGTAAGTCCATTGTCTGTGCTTCCTCGGGAACAGTTTCTGTAATCTCCCCTGTGAATTGGCCACATTTCCTTTTTTCTTTGCATGCTTCATAATTTTTTGTTGAAAATTAAACATTTTTGAATATTACACTAATTCTGGAAATCAGATTCTTCCCTCTCCTCAGGGTTCGTTTTTGTTGATTGCTGTGATTGTAGTAGTTTGTTTAGTGACTTTTCTAAACTGTTTTCTAAAGCCTGTATTCATTGTAACGTGTTGTCATTGAAGTCTCTGTTCTTTGGGCTTATGGTCAGCTAGTGTTTTGAGAGATATTTCCTTGAATGTCTGGAGTTAAAAGAAAAAAGAAAGAAACAACAACAAAAAAATAGTAACAAAAGTTCTCTTCTAATTTTTGCAGATTGATTCTGCGGTGGAGCATCCTTCAGTGCTTCATCAGGCCATTTATAAGTTTACCTTATTCTTTACTTCCTCCTTGTGCTGAACATACAGACCTGCCAGAAGAACATTTAGGAATGTAATGTCTGTATTTTCATAATTGCTCCCCTGGTTTTCTTCTTCTTTTCTTATGTTTTTCATCTCTTTGTCTAATTGGTCTGCTTTCTATTTCAATTAAAATAATAAATAATAAAAATGATTATCATAATTAAATGTACAAAAGTTCTTTCTTGTTCTATTCATTTTTTTCGCTTCCCATAATAACTTGTTCTTTTTAAAGATGATTTTATTTATGGTTTATTTATGGTGTCATTCTACTACTTGTATTTTCTCTTTCTTTGCTGTTCTCCTGTTTAATTGTTTGGGGCTCATTTTCATATTGGAGCCATCTGCCTCAAATATCTGGTTATCCATGTTTCTAGCTGTGTGAATATTGTGGCTACTAGGGCTATTTTGCATTCATAAAAGCCTATTAAGGGTAATATTTTATTTTAAGAATTAATATTGAATTTGTTACTGCTATCATTTTAATTTCAAGTTTTAAAATATGTTTTACAAATGAACTGTAAATTTACAAGGAATATTTGAATAAAATGTGTTCAATTTCAAATGAAGTTAATTGTGAACTTTAAATTGCATTTATACATGTAACATTTTCAATTTCCTTCTAAATTGTTCAACTGTCTGATTCCAACAGAACCTCCCTGTGTACTTAAATGATTCATAAATCTAATAAAGTAAACTTATGAATGTGATTAATCTAAAGTTCTCTCAGAGTTTGATACCAACTATACACTTAATAAGATTACATCTTTAAACCAAAAATTAAATCAGTCATTTAATAGTAATTAATTAAAAGGCTGTCACTCTAAAGGTGAATTCTCTTAAAGATTACAGGTACATCAACTACCAAAAATGTAAGTTTAAATCCAAGTAGCCTAGATCACTAATACCTTTCCCCCTTTCTATATCTTGGCAAGTACGAAAGCTCGGTAGGTTTAAAGCAGCACAGTAGAAAAACACAAGGTTCCCCAGATGCTCCACCTTCTCAACATGGACGTTTCCTCCATCAAGAAGCTCCTATTGTTATGTAGTCAATTAGGTGCTCCCTGCCTGTCTCCAGCTCCCTTATGATGATGTTCATGGATTTAGGAATGAGCCCCTCTACTGCCTCTCTGCCACACTGTCTTTCTCTGATAGGCCTAAGCAAGCTTTTCTGTGCGGAAATGGTAACTCGGAGAATTACATGCACTTTATTAGAGTTCTCTGCCTGTAAGCTACTCCAGTAAACCTTACTGACTTAAGTAATAGTCAATACATGGTTTCCTTATGAACACAAGTGTATCTTTACTATGGTTTTATATACTAAGAAAGACAGTTCTTCTCAGTTAATTGAAATTACTTACTATTTTATAGTTGCTTTGTTTCAGGCTTCAACATTTCAACAGGGATTGTTCTTGAACAAAATCAGTGTCCCTGCATTTATTAGCCAATTTAACATTCATATACACCTAATTCTTCTGTCTACTTCGGAAATCTGAATGTCTCACTCAGCTGATTATTAGATTTTTGCATTTCTTTAGCTCTTTAGCTACATAAAATCTTTTTCAAATGATGCAAAAAACATATGAAGGCTATGATATCCTAAAATACATAAACTGATTTTCTATCCAACTTGACAGGATCATGTCTTTTGTGCTCTTTGGTCTGTAAATTTTGTAGATATATAAAATAATATAGATGTATATAATAATATAGAATTGAATTTTGAATATACCTTTGTCTATCTGTCACAAATTTTGAGGTAATTTCATTAATGTACTTGGGAACTAAAGCAATGATTGGGAGCTCTGGATGCCTAGCAGGGCTTGACAGCTCCTGAGATTTATTATAGGACAATCAAGTACTTTTTCAATAAAGCCTTCAGAGATAATGGGATGCATATAACTATTCTTTGAGGTCATTCTACTTCTTCAGAAGAGAATCATCCAGTACCTCAACTGGAAGGGGGATAAAATGGGATATATGCTTGGCAAATAGTGTGATAGGATGAAAAGTAGAGCTGAGGTATCACGTAATTCAATATACAGACTTTCACTTAATGCCCTTGTTCTCAGTCTGCATTCTTCCATTACAATATGTCTGGTGTATCTGAGTAGAAGAGGTTTCTCATGAATAAACAGTAAGTAAGTTATCCTTTATTCTCCTGCAAGGTGGAAGGTTTAAATATAGGAACTATACTGTATATTGAGATCTCACCTATTCTTCTGTTTTCAACCCTTTGCATCATCATGCCCTTCCATAATCTTGGCATATTCAGCAGAGTTTCTAGGGAATTTTTCAAGATGAGTTACCCAATTTTTCCTTTGAATTCTCTTGGCAGTCCTTTACTTTGCACTTTGTGCTGCTCTGCTGTGCCAATTACCACTCAACTACATTCTTTCTCTGTTCTAAAAGGGTGAATTCTTCTATACACCCTTGTTTCCTACTCTGTTTTTCTTTGTTGGTAATATTTTTATTTCTTTTCTATCATTTGAGTGAGATTTCTGGAAAAGAAGGGCTTCAAATTTGTGTGATCTTCCCTTTTAAGGAGGTAGCTTATTAAAATGATTTAGATTGAGAAAACAGTATGATATATACATATATATAATTTCATACATATATGTATGTATTATGTTTGCATGTATGTATAATTTTAAGTGTAATTATGTTGAGTTGATTATTTTAATACTTTTCTGAATATAATTATAATTTGTAATTATTATAATAGACAATATATTATATATTATTTTAACAAAATATTCTAACATATCTGAGTAAATGAAATAAAAAGAGTTTGTTTTCTGAAAATAAGAATATGATGAAAGGGTCCATTGAAATTACTCAGCAGAAAATCCATTAGAATTAAGTCCAGAGTTTACATAAGAATGGTCCTATTTAATAATATCCTTAGGGAATGTATGATCAGTAAGATCATCTGATTTGTGGGAAAACAATGACATTTTCCTGTGATCACATGACCAGCATCAACCATTAAACTCTTTTAGAACAGAAGACATAGGCTATCTTGAGAAGTTACAGCATGCCTAGGTTATACTGTAGTTACAATAAACTGACTTTGTGATCACAGTGGGAAGCTATTTAAAATGATACTGACCTGAAAGTATCACAACGTACTTGTTTTCTTCCACACTGAACTTATTCTATTTTAAAGCAGTCAACCAATGAGTATATTTATTGATTGGATCAGACCTTAAATTTAAAGAATGCCTGTCCTTACTGACAGACAAAATAATCAGGAAGAACATTAATATTTCATATAGACAGTTTTGGGAAAACATGGAACTTTACCATGGGCTTTTGCACAGTGTTTTCAAAGAGGTAGATAACCTATATATGTTGTGGATGTTATCTGAAAGATTTTGTAAGTGCTTAAACAAGACTTGGGCTCCCTGAAAGCAGATACTATAATTACATTGGACAACATTATTTTTCTAATATTTAGCATGAAATAATGCATATTAGTCAGGGCCTAATAAACTTTAATAGATACAATGAAAGAATATTGTCACAGGGAAAATCATGGTTAAGGTGGATTGCAAACATAAAGGAGAATGTGCCTTCTAAGGAGGAGGAGGTAATTTGAGGAGTTGTGGTAAATAATATGAGATTATTCTACACTTCAGGTGCTCTCGAAAGAGGATGTTCAAAATGGTGAAACTATCAGACAACAAAATAAGATGATAGAAACTTGGTTTTGAATGTTCTTAGATCGAACTTATTTCAAAACATTGTGACTACAGCAATGTGGAGAGTTTGTGAAATTTAAAATAATAGGTTTATTATTGTAAGTCCTTCTGAATTAATAGTAATTAACCATCTGCAGCTTTCAAATCACAAGCAGAAACTCATGATAATTCCCTGTTCACTAAGGCATGCAAAAGCTATTATTTACTCATTAGCACATTAGTTTAGTATTGTTCCTTTAATTACCAAATTCAGAAATATAAATTATCAGAAGCTTTCTTTCAGCCTAACTTTCAAAATATAGAATATGTATTTGCTTATATGTTGCCAATAAATATATAGTCCCAGATTGATTAATTTTAAATTTTATGTCTAGAGAGCATTAAATGTTTGAGATCACTTGACTATTCAAGTTTTCCTGTTAGGAGAAAATAGATTTCCTGTCAATGCTTAGATGACATCACACACTCCAGAATATACAATAAAAATATATTCAATATCTGAGATGTCTGGTACAGATCTTTCTGAAAGGCAGAAAGCATGTAAAATCTAAGAACTCCTGGAAAAGTGCTAAATGTTGTAATGCAGCCTGTCATAACTGTATTGCTGTTTAAAGATATCATCTGAAAAGAACATTTAGGAAACTCTTCAGCTGATAAAGCAAAATGCTTCACTGTTCTCAGAAGCCAATCAAAGTGATACAATTTCTCTCCTGAGCATAGCGCTATGTATATAGAGGTGGAGGTGTGGGAGCTGAATTTTTCTGATTTTTCTTTCTTTTCACTTCTTCCCTTAGAAAATTGACTTTTTTATATGGCAAAGAGAATAGGGACAGTATATTTAAGGGCCTCACCCAGCTCATTTAATCCTAAAAACCATAGCGATTTTCATAAGGAACTAACTACACAACTTGCAGGACCCACTGCAAAATTAAAATGCAAGACCTCTTACTCAAAATTATCAAGAATTTCAAAATTAGCTAAGACTAATGTCAGAGAGTTTAATGGCTATGTTTTCTTTTAGGAGACTTTTGGTTTCTGGTCTTACACTTAGGTCTTTAATCCATTTTGAGTTTATTTTTTAATATAGTGTAAGAAAGTGATTCAGTTTCACTCTTTTGCATGTAGCTTTCCAGTTTTCATAACAACATTTATTGGAGAGGCTGTCTTTTCTCCACTGTATATTCTTGCCTCCTTTGTCACAGATCAGTTGACCATGAGTGCATGGGTTTATTTCTGGGCTCTCTGTTCTGTGCCAGTGATTTGTGTGCTGGTTTTTGTGTCAGTACCACACAGATCATTAGAGCTTTGTAGTAGAGTTTGAAATCAGGGAACATGATATATTCAGCTTTTTTTTTTTCCCTTAAGATTGCTTTGACTGTTTCGGGTCTTTCATGGTTCCATACAAATTTTAGAATTATTTGTTCTAGTTCTGTGGAAAATGCCTTTGATATTTTGGTAGGGGTTGCACTGAATCTATAGCCTGCTTTGTATAGTATGGACATTTAAAAAATATTAATTCCAATCATATGCTTGGTGTATATATTCATTTATTTGTGACATCTTTGATTTCTCTAATAAATGTCTTGTAATTTATAGAGTATACATTTTGATCATGATGCGTGATCCTTTTAATGTATTGTTAAATTCAGTTTGCTAATATTTTGTTGCGGACTTTAGCATCTATGTTCATCAGGGACATTGGCCTGTGATCTCCTTTTTTTGTAGTATCCTCGTCTGGCAATGGTATCAGAGTAATGCTGGCCTCATAGAATGAGTTTGGAAGTGTTCCTTCCTCTTCATTTTTTTTTTTTTTTTGAATAGTTTGAGAAGGATAGGTATTAACTCTTCCTAAAAATGTTTGGTAGAATTCACCAGTGGTCCTGGACATTTGTTGGAAATATTTTAAATTAATGATTCAATTTCCTTCCTAGTAATTGGCCTGTTCAGGTTTTCTTCCTGATTCAGTCCTAAAAGGTTGTATATTTCTGGGAATTATCCATTTCTTCTAGGTTGTTCAGTTTGTTGGCATATGATTTTTGTAGTAATCTCTTAACACTCCTATGTATTTCTGTGGTTCCAGTTATAACTTCTCTTCTTTTATTTCTGATTTTATTTGTGGTGGGTTTCTGTCTTTTTTTCTAGGTGAGTCTGGCTAAAGGTTTATCAATGTTGTTTCTCTTTTCAGAGAACCCAGCTCTTAGTTTCATTGATCTTTTCTTATTTTTATTTAGTCTCTATTTGATTTATTTTTGCTCTGGTCTTTATTATTTCCTTCCTTTTACTAACTTTGGGTTTTATTTGTTCTTGTTTTTCTAGTTCCTTTAGGTGTAAGGTTAAATTGTATATGTGACATTTTTCTTGTTTGCTGAGGTAGGTCTGTATCACTATAAACTTCCCTGTGGCACCTGTTTTTGCATTTAGTTCATTTACATTTAGAGTAATTATTGATATGTGTGTACTTATTGAATTTTGTTAACTGTTTTCTGGTTGTTTTTGTAGTTCTTCACTATTCCTCTGTTCTTCTTTTGCTCTACTTTCTTGTGACTTGATGAGTGTATCTATTGTTATGTTTGCATTTCTTTCTTTTTATTTTTTGTGTATCTGTTATAGGTTTGTGGTTTGCGGTTACCATGAGTTCATCTTTGTGTATAGGTGCCTGTTTTAAGTTTATAATTTCTTAAATTTGAATGCATTCTAAAAGCCCTACATTCTCCCCAACCCCACCCATTTTATGTTTTTGATGTCATATTTTACATCTTTTTATTTTTATATGTCTTATCTACTTAGTGTAGACATAGACAATTTACTCCTTTTGTCTTTTAACCTTCCAACTAGTTCTCTAAGTGATGGATGATGGATCCACTACCTTTACTATATATTTGCCTTTATCAGTGAGATGTTTTTCTTCCATAATTTTCTTATTTCTGGTTGTTGCCTTTTCCTTTGTGCTTAGAGAAGTTGCTTTTAACATTTTTTTGTAAGGCCAGTTTAGTGGTGATCAACTCTTTTTAGCTTTTGCTTGTTTAGAAAACTTCTTACCTCTCCTTCAATTCTGAATAATAGGGTATTGCTGGGTAGAGTGTTCTTGGCTGTAGGTTTTTGCATTTAGCACTTTAAATGCATCATGCCACTCCTCCCTGGCCTGCAAAGGTTCTGCTGGAGTCACCTTACATTCTTATGGGAGTTTTCTTGTACATAGCTAGTTGCTGTTCTCTTGTTGCTTTTACGATTCTCTGTTTATCTTTAATTTTGTCATTTTTATTACAGTGTTTTGGTGTGGACCTCTCTGTGCTTTCTGGTCTTGGTTGTCTGTTTCCTTCCCCATATAAGGAAAGTTTTCAGCTAAGATTTCTTGAAATAAGTTCTCGGCCCCTTTCTTTCTTCTCTTTCCATGACCCCTATAATGTGAATGTTAGTACACTTGATGTTGTCCGAGAGGTCTCTTAAAATAGCCTCTTTAAAAAAAAAATCTTTTTTTCTTTTTTTCTGTTCAACTTGGGTGATAGCCACTCCCTGACTTCCAGATCACTTCTCCGTTCTTCTATATCATCTACTCTACTGTTGATTCCCTCTAGTGTATTTTTCATTTCAGTTATTGCATTCTTCAGCTCTGATTGGTTCCTTCTTACATTTTCTAATCTTTGTTGAAGTTCTGTGTTCATCCATTCTTCTCCCAAGTCCAGTGAGTATCCTTATGATTATTACTTCGAAGTCTTTATCAAGTAGTTTGCTTATGTCTGTTTCATTTAGTTCTTCTTCTGAAGTTTTGTCTTGTTGCTTCATTTAGAACTTAGTTCTCTGTCTCCTCATTTTGCCTAATTCTCTGTGTTTATTTCTAAGCATTAGGTAGGTCTGTTACATCTCCTGATCTTGGAGCAGTAGCTTTATGCAGGAGATGTACTATGAGATGTAGCAGCACACTCCCCTCTGTCCACCAGAGCTAGATGCTCCAGAGGTGTCCCCTATGTGGGCTTCATCAGCCCTTCTGTTGTGGCAAGGCCAACTACTCTGGGCACACTAGTAGGCAAGGTTGGTCCCTGGTCTGATTTGCTGCAAGGCCCTGCCTTGTGTAGCTGCTACAGATGTGCTGGTGTGCAGGGCAAGCCCCCAGCATGCCTGGTTGTGAGACCTGGTGGGTACAGCATGCTCCTGGCACAGTTGGCTGTGCAGCCTGGCAGCTCATAACTGCTATGAGCACACTGGTGGGCCAGCACACCCCATCACTACCAGGCTAGATGAAGAATTCAAAAAATGGCGCATGCCAGTACCAGTATGTAGAACAAGATTACAAAAATTATTACCTCTAGCATCTCAGTCCCCAGGGTGAGTCTCATGTCTCCTGTCTCTCTGGTAGACTCTCCAAACTCGCCAAGTGGGTCTGAACTAGGTGCCTTCAAAACTGCTGCCTTTGTGCTGAGATTCAGAGCAGTTTAGAATTTGCATGCACCCTTTCAGAGCAGCCTCAGTTTCCTACATCCCTCTGGTTCTCCCAAACATAAGCCCTGCTAACTTTCAAAGCCAGATGTTTTGGGGACTCCTCTTCCTGGTGTTGGACCTCCAAGCTGGGGAGCCATAAATGAGACTTGGCGCTTTCCCTCCTTGGGAAGGGCCCCTACAGTTGTGACGTCCCTTCCACTTAAGGATCTCCACAGTGGGAGTGTGGGTCCTGACTAACCTGCATCTCTGCTCCTTCCACCCATCTTGCTGTGGCTCCTTTCTGTCTTTAACTGTAGAAAATCTTTTCTGCTAGTCTTCAGGTTGTTCTCAGAGATAGTTGCTCTGTAATTGTAATTACAATTACTATAGTCACTCAATTACAATTACTATAGGGTAACAAGGCACAAATTCTTCCATTTGTTCCTGAGCAAGATGTCTAATCACCCTTACCTCTTTTTCATATTAAAACACAGAAGAGAAGACAGAAAAATTCCATGTACCTCACATAATGACTAGATGAAATTATGTAGGTTTTCAACATTCATTGCTTGAATATATATATGAAAAATGTAAAATGTGTGCTTCCACCCTAGCGAATAGTCACAATTTTTAAGAGCCCAGCAAAATTGCTTCTTCAGCTTCTAGAGTAGCAACAGTGTCATGGGAGCTGTTGCTAAAAAAAATCAGAAGTCTTCATTTATTTTTTAAAGCTGATTAAAACCTGTACAAGAGTAGTTAAGAGCCAAGAAATAGTTAATACATACATCAGTCCTCCCCTAGCACTGCAAGATTTTTATTTCCTTCACAACACTTCAATCATTTCAGTGTATCATTGTCAACCACTAGAAGTTCATGAAAATGCAAAGGCTTAAATCATTTGGCTCTAAATCATAATGTGATATGGCCTTGTCAATCTTTTCAAAGAAACTTATATTCTTTGGGAATTTTTAGCAGATTCCGCAGAGTTTCCAAAAGGATTAATGATGACTGGCACTGCACAAGCTTTGCAAGAGGGGAGAAAACACAGAATGAGGGTGATAATTGGGCTTAATCTCAGTGTTCCACTCCAGGCAGTAAACATCTTACCTCAGCCTTTAAGGTTTCCTCCAGTATTTGATTGAGCCACGGGGAAGAGCATATCATGTACTCATTGCTGAACTGCTGTTCTCAATGTCTCTTTCACTTTCAAATACCTTTGAAGTCCTACAGCACTCCATGTTTTGCAAACGAGTTCTGCATTAACTTTCAAAAATGATTTGGTGGGGATGAAGTCTAAATATTTAACACAACTCATAACTGATTCCTTGATGCTCAACATAACTAAATCAGTATTAAAAATTTAAGAATATACAGACCCAATGTGCTGATTTTATTAGCAATTTTGTGTGCTTTGAATGTGGAATTTTTGAATAATATTGTAAAGTATGTCATGTTTATCAGGTGGACTTCAGACCATGGCTTCACCTAAATTAAGATACTTGTATTAAATTGTTGAGACTACATCTGTAATGGTAAAGCCATCCACTTCCTATTATATTTGGAAACTTGTATCTACATAGTAGAAGCACCACAACTGTTTAATATGAATCTGGAGACTTTATGCTACAAATATAACTAGGAAGAATGTATATTTTAATTTATTCTGTTCTGCTATATACTTTTCAAAAATGTTTCTTTTACCTTCTCTCAAAGCTTATAATTTTCTTATATTTCTATTATACCCGACTTTCTTGTACACATGTGTTAAATAAACATTTTTCATATCGTTGCATGAAAAATGATTCTTGATAAAAAAGGTTTTCCAATGCAGATTATGGACATAAAAGATATTAAAAGTTGCTATATTATAATTAACATAATAATAGATATAATACAAATTTTTTGAGAAGAATTTCTCAGAGAGATTCACGAGTGATGTGCTATTATAAGTTGTATATAACTGGAATAAATACCCATGCAATTTTGAATTTATTGGAATATAAGCATAAATATATTCACTTTTATATTAAAAGATAAACATACTTACTAATCTTTTGCCAATTATTTATACACAGTGTGTCACTTGATAAGTTGAGTGTGTTGGTGCATAGTTAGAGGTATGTGTGTGTTTGTTTTTATACTTTATATGTAAATGTATATCTATGTTTTGAATTTGCATTTATATTCCTTTTTCCTATGGCACAATTATTTATTTAATTAAATTATCTTTCAATTCAACCACCGCTAGTTCAACTGGCTCACAAACTTTTAATGTTAGAAGTTTTTTAGTCATGTTGCTGGATTGACCCAAACTACAAGCTAAAACCTATCATAATCATCATACATTGTAAGACACTTGTTGTTTACTGCTAAAGGAATAAAGCTGAGATTTATTATCATTCTTCAAAGAAAAACTAAAGAAATTAAAATAAATTTTAAATAATTGTGCTCTTTCTTGGAATATAACAAATCCCAGTAGATCATCATTAATATCAATAAAGAAAAATGAAGTATAAATTGATGTGGAAAAAGTTAATTAATACATATTTAATAAGTATTGATGTTTTTACTGCTCTGTGGATAACTCAAAATTTACCATTTGGCTGAGTCGACAACTTTTTAGTGTAAAATTATTACAGGATTATTAAATTTTTGGCCATGATTTTCACTATAAACATGACAGTTCAAAATATAAATTGATCAATATGGGCTGGAATCTTCAAAAGAGTATTTATGAACCACGTGGAATCTATGCCCTCAACCTTAAAGAATGGATGATCTCTAGATCCTCTGAGAAACTCGGACTATAGGAGGGGCAGCCTCAACAAACCTGCAAGGACACTAAGGAAAGTCGTGCATGTAAGAAACAATGAAAATATTGATAAACTAATAGGGGATATCAAAATTCATGATTAATCCATGGACTCACTGGGGTTCTGGTACCATACAAGATGGTAATTGAAAAATTTCAAGTATAACCTTACAACTCAGGGAAATTTTATTATAAAACAGAACTCAGGGAAATTAGCTTTTCATAATAATGAGAGCAATTTAAGAATACCACAAACATGAGCCAGGTCCTATTAATATCTTCAGATTCAAAATTCAGTTGTACACAACTGAATAGCATACCATAAACTTAAAGTAAAAGGGCAAACAAATATTTGTTACAGTTAAATCTTAATTGAGGAATCACCCAAAGTCTGCTTCAACTTCTAAGTTTACTTCTGAACAAAGCAGTTGTACATTGAGCGCAGTATATTTATCATTTCTCCTTTAGTGAATCACTTAATTTAACTAGTGAATCACTGCACACAGTAGCTTCCCAATAAGTATTTGTTGAAGAGATAAATTAAGTGGATGCTATTTTCCCTTCAAGCACACTGACAATCTTCAGCTTTTTCAAACGCATGTTTTACGGATTAGAGTAGTTATAGCCATGGGGTCCACAAATATTTTGAAAAAGCAATCTTGGTTTTTACTTTTCTGAACCAGCTGTTATTTTCTCCAAGAATTAAGATTGCCTATTGGATATAGAGCTGGCTAGGTAAGTCTTTTTGAAAATTACTCCTCTAAAGAGTTGGTAACTAAATGTAAATAACAGCTTGATTAACACATACCTCGCAATCAAGAACTTATCAAAATATACAATTATTTATTAATCTATTGTCTACAGTGATTATGAGAGCCTTGAAGCAGAAATTAGTGTCCCTTGCTGATTGTTATTTTTCTGAGATAATAAATAAATAAATGAATGAAAAAGGAAAAAAGTTAGAAAAAGTTATTAAAAAATTTCTGAAGTTCAAGTGATCTATTGTGATTTTCCTATAAGAAAGTAAGCTTAAAAAAGAAAGAAAGCTTGAAAATAAACTCACAATATATAGAATTAAAAGTCATATTAGACAGTTTCTTGTTGTTTCTCCTGATGTAACACAGAATTGAATTGGCATATCAGACTCCCAAGAATCAGACTTCTAACCGAGGATTAAGCTTTACTAATAATTTCAAAATACAGGCAACCCACAGGCACCGACAAAGCAGAGGAAGTTTGGCACATTAGGGAGAACATCTCAGGTCCTATCTTCCAGCATCAGACACATACCTTCCCAACATCTAATACAATGGGAGCATTTTCATCATAAACTGTTTTCTTTTACTTTACTTTAATTTTTTTCTAAACTAGCTGCCATTTCCCCATCAGCCAGCAAGCATGCCACTTTCTAAGGATAGATGGTGGGTTGGTACATTCTGTTACCACAAACTATTCTAGTCATAAAACAGAGTAAGTCCTTTGGAAATGCTGCATCATTAAGTACTCTGGAATTTACAAGAATGGTACTGAATCTCTAAGCTTCTCTGCTTTTCACTGTCAGCCCTTTCATTTTCACATTGCTTTCCGACATGAGTCAGTTATTTTTTATTTGTTGTCTTCTTGTGGTTTCTAAACCGAAAAAGCAGGAGATATCTATATTGATATGACATAGATATCAATATAGGAATATAAATCATATATATATATGGATTTATTCTATGCTCTAATTCTATTCCATTGATCTCTGTGTCTGTCTATACCAGTACCACAATGTGTTGATTACTGTAGCTCTGTAATCAGTTTAAAATTGGGAGGTTTGACTATTCCAAATTTGTTCTTTTTCAAGATTGTTTTAACTATTCATGTTTCCTTGTAATTTTATATGAATTTTAGAATTGGCTTGTTCACTTCTCAAAAAAAAAAAAAAAAAAAAAGGACAATTGGAATTTTGATAGAGACTGCACCGAATCCTTAGATTGCTTTGGGTAGTATTGCCATCTTAATAATATGGTCTTCCTGCCCATGAACACAGCAGGTTTTCTATTCATTTAGATCTTCTTCAATTTTACCCAACTTTTTTCAGTGTTCAGTGTACAAGTCTTGTACTTACTTGGTTAAATTAATTGTTATTTATTTTATTCTTTTTGATGTTGTTAGAAATATTGTGTTAATCATAATGGTTTTCTCAATTTCATTTTGGATTGCTCATTGCAAGCATATGAAAATTCAGTTGACTTTTCTGTATTCATCTTGTATCCTGCTATCCAGCTTGTTTATTAGCTCTAACAGGTTTTTTGGGCACGTTTTGGGATTTTCTATCTATAAGATCACATTGTCTGTGAATAGAGATAATTTTGCTTTTTCCTTTCTAATCCAGATTCCTTTTGTTTCTTTCTTTGCCTAATTTTGCTGGCTACGACTCCCAGTGCTGTCTTGAAAAGAAGGGGTAGGAGCAGACATGCTGCTGGTGTTGCTGATTTTAGGGGGCACGTTAGTCCGCTCAGGCTGCTGTAACAAAATACCACAGATCGGGTAGGTTCAACAACAGACATCTGTTTTCTCACAGTCCTAAGTCCCACAGTCAAGGTGCTAGCAAATTCAGCATCTACTGAGGGCTCCCTTCCTGGCTTGTAGACAGCCACTTTCTCACCATGTCCTCACATGGCCTTTCCTCTGTGCTTGCAGGGAGGGAGAGAGCGACCTCTGGGCTCTCTCTTCTAATAAGGGTATCAATTCTACTGTGCATATATCCCAACTTCCCTATTTCTTCTTTTGTTGAGTGTGCTTTCGCTGCCTTTTTAAACAGTTCATTATCTTTTAAAGAACCTTAAAAATAAGAAATCTATCTTGTATATTTACTCATGTAGTTTCCATTTCTGAGACTCTATTCTCCATGAAGGTTTCCATCTAGAATTATTTTTCCTTTTCCTGATGAACTTTAATGTCTCTTATAGCGTGGTCTTGGCGTAATAAGTTTTCTCACTTTCATTTGTCTAAAAACATCTTTATTTAGTCTTTATTTTTTTTTCTGAGTAAAGAATTCCAAGATGATCGTTTCTCTTTTAGTACTTTAAAGATGCTGCTTCACTGTCCCATTTTTTTTTTAATGAGATATCTGCTGACAGGCCTATCTTTGTTCCTTTGTGTGTAACATCCATCCATTGCTTTTTTCTCTGTCTCTTGTTGAGAATTTTTTCTTATTACTCATTATAGGATATTGATTATAATGTGACTTGATCTAATTTTCTTCATTTTTTGTAATGGGAGTTCATTGGCCTTCTTAGAACTTGGAGTGTATTTTAGTCAAATTTGGAGAAAAAATGAAGCCATTATTTCTTTAAATATTTTTCTATCACCTTCTCTCTTTTTTTCCTCATTTAGGACTCCAAGTCCATACCTATTAGGTTGCTTAGAGTTATCCCTTAGCACAGCAATTTTTATTTATTATGTAAAATCTTTTTCTTTTGGTGTTTCATTTTGGTTAGTTTCTATTATTATGTCTTTAAATTTACTAATATTTCCTTCTGCCCTGTCTGACCTGCTGTTATTCATCCACTGTATTTCTCACCTCAGATTTTGATGTTTTCATCTTTAGAGGTTCAGCTAGTGTACATGTATGTTTGTGTGTGTATATATATGTATACATATATAGGACAAAGGAATATAGTCATAATATAGTGTTAATATGTTTGCTAATTCTAACATTTGTTGCAGTTCTGAGTCAATTTTGATTGTCTCCTCTAATCCTTTGAGGTGGTTCTTTCTCCAAGCTCAGCAGTTTCTCACACACATGATGAGTACTCAGTTAAATATCTGAGGGGACACTCTGCAGCTCTGTCTCTGCAGCTCTCTCCTACCTGATACCCTTCCCTGAGAGCTCTAGCTGCATCTCGTCTTCCCAGGCTTTGTGGTGCGTCCCCTCAACTCAGTGAGTCAGCCAGGCTCTATGAGTTATTGCCCTCCTTGTGCCACAGCCTGGAAATTCTCTCAAGGCAGTAAGGCGAAGAAATTTTAGAGATTATGTCATTTGTTCCCATTCTCTCAGGAATGAATGTCATTCATTGAAGTGTTTTGAAAATCATTGTTTCATATATTTTGTTCTTTTTAAAATTACTTTTTGGGGTGGGACGGTATATCTTGTTCCTATTATTCCATCTTGGCCAGAATTAGAGTCATTGTTAGGCAATTCTTTAATAGATCATACATTAGTAAGAAAAATTTCTTTTAATATACTATAAGGTGGAAAAATCAGGAAACATATGACTACATACAGATAGAAAAAGATAAAGCTAGGAAAGGAAATATACTATGTATGGTAATATTATTTAAATAGCAGGTTTATGATAATGTTTCCCATTTTTCTCACTTTCCAAAATTTTTTCAGATGACTAATTTTTTAAGTGTACAGTGAACTTCTCTTTCGAATGAAATAATTGGATTTGCCTAACAGAATGCTTTAAAATGTCAGCTTCTGTAAAAGAGTTATCAGAGAAATATGGTGCTAATGTAGCAAACGCTCTGTAATAGTTCTCATAGTAACCCAAGAGTAAATTACTCCTCCAGTAATTCAGTAAATTGCTACCTCCAATCTTTTCTATTTTGGCTTCTGTAACCCTGTGAACATCTCTAAATATGCCTTTTGCTATATGACTTCTTGTACAAATGTGAAAAACATGTAAATGGCTCTTTCTTTTTTAAAGATACCTTATTAAGAAAAAGGAAAGATCATTTGTGGAAAGAATTTAAACAAATATTATCTCCAACTAGGTTCAAAAACTGTATGCTCTCTTCTCATCTGTATACTTATCCCTCTTAAATCTAAAAGGAATAAAAATCTCTAACTCTGAACAAGATGATTTGGCTTCACAGTATCATCAGTGATAAAACAGTTCACAGTAAAAACAATGTGTAGCTTTAATGTATTTGTGTCATTCACTTATTCATTCACTCAGCAGGTATTTATCGTATGCAAGGTCCTGTGCTTGGCATTAGGTATATATCATGTTGAACAAATCATACATATTCCTGCTTTCAAAGTGCTTCTGATCCAGTCAGAAATCACAAAAACGCACATTTTATTTAGTTAGTTATTCATTCATTATTTGTTATGGTATTTCCTTTGCCCCACTGTTACAGGGCTTTGTGCTATGGGCTTATTGATGGAGCCATTGGCATTCACTTGTTTGTTTCCCGTGGTAACATGGCTAGAGCTCAGATTTTTCCATATTGAGCTTTATTAGCTCCTGCCATAGTTGAAACCACGTCTGAGCTGAAAACTTTCACAGATCTGCCTCCTGGATCCATTAAAAGTTCAGAGTTCCTGTGGCTTCCTGAATCCAATAACAGTTCAGAAGCATCTGTGCTTCAGGACATTCCAGCAATACCTGGTTAGTAATTTTTGTGACTCCCAGGTTGTATTTTCCAACATCTCTGGCATTTTAGAACAATGAGATGTTTCACACAAATCATCCAGAAATGCATTTAAAATTTAAATTTCAGGCAGACTTCACTTACCCTAATTATTATTATGATACAGTTTCATAAGGTATTTGTTTCCTCCCTCAGTTAAGTAGAGGATCTGCACAGGGTTTTTTGTTGTTTGTTTTGGGGTTTTTTGTTTTGTTTTGTTTTTTGAAGACTCAGAACATCCATTGTGAACTTCAATTACTGCTTTAAAATGTATAATAAAGCATATTTAGTTTTAGTATTCTGAGCTGTCATTTTTTTTAAATCCCTGTTTGTCCCCTTTTCTGTATTTCAAGGTTTCTGGATGTATATATACTTTGGACTACAAAAACTATATCCAATTTTTTATGTCATGTACATTAAATAAAAGCAAATATAGCTCTCGGTTAAAAATCTAAGTTTGTTTTAAGCCATAAAGGATATAATATTGTGAAAGCAATCTAATATTAGATGTTCCTGGGGGATTACTTAAAATCTGACCTCAGAAGTTACTGTATCTGGAAGAGATTTAGTGTTTTACATACCAAATTTTGGAAATTAAGTGTTTGCACATGACGTCTAGAATAGATACCATTAATTCATCCACATATTCTTTTCTTAAGCAGTCATCTACTGAGAGTCTACCATGTACCAGAATCTTTTGAGATATTGAGTAGGTGCATTTAAATATATGATATGTTAACTATCTTTGATTTACAGCTCATTGAAGAAACGGATATGAGATGTGTGTCAAAATAGTTGTTTTCTTTTTTCACTTGGTTTTAATTATAAAAATGAGATCCATATTGAGAAAAGAGAAAAGAAATTTCAATGAAAGTGGCCACTCTAAGGACTAAATAATAATTTGTAATATAAGATAAATGACAAGGAAAAAGACAAAATGTAGAAAACATAACTCAGAAATGGTTTGGGGCCAGGACATTAAGAACTGGATGGCAAGACAAAGAGATCAGAACTTTCCCTGTAGGGAATTGGGTTTTAATTAGGGATGTTACAAGATCATATTTGTCTCCTAGAAGTATAACTCTGAAGATAGTGTAATCAACTTATTATCATTTCAATGGACTTATTTAGTATTTTAACTTAAAAGAAAAGGATAAATAAATAGCCAGATTTGCCCTTATACTTATGTATTACTTCTTTTCTTTAGGAAACATATATTGCCTACCTTCTGTAGGGTTCTTGTTTGCCAGGCATCAACAGAAAAATTCTTAAATAGCTCCTGGCAGAGTTTCCAAAAATCACTAACAGAAGCCATGCATCCAGAAAATGCACGTCTTTTTTTGATTTCCCTAAGTCTCAGGTAGGTGGTAATCTCATATTATTTCTCAGAAAAACCTGCTCACTCAGAGTGTTTATGAATTTGCCATATGGTATTTAAAACCTCAAGTCAAAGTAGTGTTAGAAATTGCATAGACAGAATCAGAGCACGCTGGTTAATGTTGTTCTCCATTTGGGGCCCATGGAGATTTCTTTGTGTGCCAGAAATTGAAGCCAAAGCATCTTAATATTTGACTTTTACTCTATTTTTTAAAATCAACTGCATAAACCAAGTATTACATTCACAGCCTGGAGGGTTTTTTTCCCTCACATAAAAGTTACACATAGAAACATAATTTTTTACAAATCTACCCCATACAAGAATGCTTCCAAACTAATTTATGTAGCAGTATGTCTACTCATGTGCCTAATTACCTTCACTGATTATTTGCAGGTGTCAATGAATGAGAAGCCAGGGAATGGGTCCATTGATTTATAATAAATATTGAAATGACTTGTAAAGTATATTGTGAATGTGCCACATGATGAAAAAAAAGGGAAATATAAATATTTGTATAATTCTCCTCAAATGCTTTTATACAAGAGATTATAAATGCAAATTCCACGGAACTTGTTCTGATCATTGGATACAAGAAATCTGTGATGGAAGATGGTCTGAGATTATGGGGACTCACTTTCTTCCCTCATGAGTAGAAAATACATTTACATTATGTCATATGAAATTATTGAACAGCTGCTTGGAAAGAGAGAAAAACAAGAACACCAGCCTGCCAAGGGGATGCAGTGCTGACATGAGATCAGATGCATAGAGTAAATAGAAATGGCATTCAGGAAAGGTGATAAGCAATCAAGTAAAGACCAAAGCGAGATGCTCTGACCTTATATTTAGCATCCGTGCCAAATTAGCATAGCTGTGCAGTGTACTAGAAAATTAAGTGGAAAAAAAGGACAAAGTAAGTGTAAAATCAAAGCAGAAGTTGCACATGTTTGGAATATCTGAAATAATTATGCTCTGTTTCATATCCAGAGGGCTACACTGTGGTCAGCTCATCTTTTCACGAGGAGCCACAGGTTCAAAAGAAAATACTATGAGCTTGACCTATACTAATTAAACAGAAGCAGTGTGCTCTAGCTGGGTCTTGGCCTAGGCGAGTCTGAGTGGTCTCAGGGTAGAAGCGACTTAAACAGAGGAACAAAGATCCTTTGCTACATTCATTAGGCTATTCTCATTTTCTTTGCTGCTCAGCCACAGTTCATTAACTCAGCAAGATTTCTCTGCACATATTGCAAGAGACCAGCGTACCCAGTACAACATATATGAACTCTTAATATCGGTCAGATAGCCGCAAGGAAAGAAACAGTGAGGTAAATCAGTCCTTTGTGCTCTATTACCCAACCAGGCTGCTAACCATTTCTTGCGAGTATGTAAATGAATTTATTGGATGCCCTAAAGCTTCCCGAAGTAAGCTATTCAGAGAGGTAATTGATTCTGAGAGAGAGAAGGAGGAAGATTCATGCAATTTGTCTTTTATTCTCAACATTAAATCAAAGCTATTCAGACAGATGAAAGAAAATCAAAGTCTTGTTCTATTCCGCTAGACAACACCAAGTTCAAATGTGATCACAAATCTTCCCTAAGGAAAAGAACCAATGACTATCTTTCTAACAAACACAGAAAAATATACTAGAGATCCTTTAGCAGACCTGTCCTCTTGCAGCTGGCACCTATGGAAAAAAAAAAAAAACTCCAAAATAAGTATAATCAGTTGTCTTTCCCAGGATCCTAACATGCAATGGAATCTGCAACAGGCCACCTACCAAGACCGCATAAACTTATTTTCTGTGCCTAAATCTTATTTTTTAAGGAAGAGATCAACTAATCATAGTCAGTTTTTCTCAGCAGGAATCATAGGAATGATTTACACTTGGAAAGAAAACAGCATTAACATTCTAGAGCCAAATTTGCTAGAGGTCCACATTCTGTGGTCCCACTGGGCAAGTGCATCCTCCAGCAGCATCTGGTTCCTCATCAGTTTCTTTTTTTCTTCACATTACTAGTGCTTTCTCATGTGACTTTAAAGTGAGTTCAAAAGTAAAAGGAGAAAAAGGAAATTTTGGTCCTCCAAGGATGGAAACAAAGAAGATGCCAAGATGGGATTAGACTTTGCTGCCTCTGCACTCCAACATCGTTTATGTTTTAAGTAGAGTCAGAAGAACTTGATGGTCAAAACTAGGAAATACTGTAAAGCTGAATACCATTAGTTGTCTTACCCTTTTTCCCAGAACTGTGACATCTCTTTTCATATTCATGTCTCTCACTAATTGAAGAAGTTTCCTGCTTGACTTTCTTCTCCCTGCAATCTAGATTTTAGGAATTCTCTGCTGGATATGTCTGTCACATGGTTCAAAATGCCCAGCATCCTCTCCTAGCAGATGTGGTCCTGCCTGTGGACCTCTGCTCAGGGAAAGGGTGCTAGGTCGAACTTTATGCACGAGTAACCTCTGAATGAATCAGCCGGGCTCCACTGACTCACCCCTGATATTGCCTATGGTGACAATGAAGTGAGCTAATTAGACAATATCTTTCTTGGATTCAGACTGAAGAATACAAAGATAAGTGGATGATTGGTAGACAGAGAATGAAGAATGAAGTACAAGACAGAATGGTTTGGGGAAAAAGTGCAGGCAGGTGGAAAGCGAGCAAGAAGAGAGGAAAGAGGAGTTCCTGGAGCTAACCTAAATCTTGATCTCTTTCCTCCTCTAATTTGCACAAGTAATAAACTGTCATAGCACATTCTCTCTTTTTTTTGTATAACACAACCTGTATGAGTCTCTTTTCTCTCATGATCAAAATCATTTTATGCAGAAAATCTATTAGTGGTGCCTATAAATCAAGAAGGTGGAAATAATGACTGTCTGGCATAGTCCTGCTCACTCTCTACTTCAGTTGCTTTCCCACAAACAGTCATTTGGAAGCCCTTAGGACAGGGGTCTGCAAAACATGGCCTCTGGTACAGCTACATCACCATCACCTGGAAACATAATGGAAGTGCAATTTTCCCCCATTTTATTGAGAAATAATAGACTTGCACCACTGTGTAAGTTTCAGGTGCACAACATAATGGTTTGATTTACATATATTGTGAAAGTATTACCCAGTCGGCCCAGCTATCATCTATCTTCTCACATAGTCACAATAAAAAAGAAAAAAAGAATAAAGGAAATAACTTTCTCCCTGTGATAAGAACTCTTAGGATTTAGTCTCTTAACAAATGTCCTGCATAACATACAGCAGTGTTAGCCATAGTCATCAATGTTTACATTGTACCCCTAGTACTCATTTATCTTATAACTGGAAGTATGACCCTTTTGACTGCCTCCTCCAATCTCCCTCCCCTCACCGCCTGCCTATGTTAACCACACATCTGATCTCTTTTTCTATAGGTTTGTTTTTTTGTTTTGTTTTGTTTGATTCCACATATAAGTGAGATCATATAGTATTTGTTTTTCTCTGTCTGACTTATTTCACTTAACATAATGCCTTCAAAATCCATCCATGTTGTCACAAATGATAGAATTTTCTCTTTTGTGGCTGAATACTATTCCACTGTATATAAATACCACAACTAGAAGTGCAAATTTTCAGACCAACTCCATTGCCACTGAATCAATTGAATCATAAATTCTGCGGTAGGGTCCAGAAATCTGTGCTTTAGAAAGCTTTCCTAAGTATCCTGACACAAACTAAAGTTTGAGAGCAACACTCCTAGGGCACTGAGAATCATCAGACGAGACAGTCTCTGAGTTCTATGCCATGTTTTGAAATAGTATATGGACTGAATTACATAATGTTAAATATTTCAAGAACTGGTTCAGTCAGTTGAAAATTTACTGAATAATACCAAGTGCAAGGTAGTGGATTAGGGTCAAGAAATCATGAAAATGAGTAAGATAATATTCATAGTCAGATGGAAGAGAAATACATGTCAAGAAATAGCTACAATACAATGATTTACTTGAAAATAGAGATACATACAAAGCTTTAGTATGTACAGAATAAGTCATTATACAGGTCAAGGAGATGGAATCTGAGCAGAGAAAAAGCAATTTCTATGCACATAGGGAATTTTTATATACTACATCACTTGGCAGCTAATAATATTTTTCCAGTAAATAATGGGATAATCTGGAGAGCAACTGCTCTTTCTCCTGACACACGATTGCAGAACTAATGCAGTATATCCTTCCATTTTGAGCCAACTACTTTGTGTTTCAAATCAGAAGGGTTTAAAATAATACTGAGATCTAATAGGAGATGATAGCAGTAGCTTTCCTGCAGAATCAGTATTTAGAGTCTGCATCCTATCTGACAAGACATTCTGTGGGGATGGCCTTCAGAATACACCCATGAATCTACCTTTTATGGCTTACTACCTTAATGGCTGTCACCCTTGTCCTATTCACCATTATATCTCACCCAAAACTTATCTCCCTGCTTCCAAACTTGCCCTCCTTTAGTACATTCTCAACACAACAGCAAGTGTTACTAGAATATAAATCAGATCATGCCTTTCCCCTCTCAGAACCCTCCAATGGCTCTCCATCTCAGAGTCAAAGCCAGCATACCTACAATGGCCCACCTGAACAGACTCCTACTTCCTCTTCTGTTAACTTTCCCTTTACTCACTCTGTTCATACTAGACTCCTTGTTTCCTCAACATGCCAGTCATATTCCCACCTCAGAGAGAGTCCTGTCAGCCTACCTGGAAGGCCCTTCCACAGATGTCTGTAGGGCTCACTCTCTTACTTTAGAACTTTGCTCCAAAGATCCTTTCTTAGTTAGGATTTCTCAGGCAATCCTAACCAAATTCTCATCTTGCCCCCAACAATTACAGTATCCCTTCTATATTTTATTTGTGTTATTATCACCCATCAGTATCTCAAATAATATATATGTTGCTTATTTGTCTTGAGTATGTCTGAGTTCCCACACGAGAATGTAAGTGCAATGGGCAAGAACATTTGACTCTTCTACTAATGTATCTTAAACAGTGCCTGGCTCTTGAAAACAGAAGTATTCGTTTAAGAATGATTGGTATTAAAAGACTGCTCTATAAATTTTTCTCCCAAGATCTATTCCTTGATACATTTTCCCATATACAGTGCCCCAGTCTAACACACAAAAAAAGATTTTAAAATGTATACTTCATCCCTTCATAGAGATTCATAGCCCACATTAATTTATGTATAGTAATGAGGAAGAAGAGGCTTTAAGAATAAAACTTGCTTTACTTTTTTAATAATTATTTTAAAATTGATGTATGGTTAATTTTCAATGTTGTGTTAGTTTCAAGTATACAGCAAAGTGATACACATATATATTCTTTTTCAGATTATTTTCCATTATGGGTTATTATAAGCTATTGAATAGTTCCCTGTGCTATACAGTAGGTCCTTGTTGTTTATCTATTTTATATATAGTAGTGTGTTAATCTCAAACTCCTAATTTATTCCACCCCCCACCCTGTTTTCCTCTTTGGTAACCATAATGTGATGTTGAGTTTGGTTTTAATATTTTATTGACAATTTTCACGGTTCTGTTCATCAGAGATTTTGGTCTGTAGTCTTCTTTTCTTGTAGTGTCCTTGCTTTGGTATCAGGGTAATGCTGGTCTCATGCAGTGATTTTAGAAGTGTCCTTTCCTCTTCAATTTTTTTTTGGAAGAGTTTGAGAAGGGTTAGTGTTAAGTTTTCAAGCATTTAGTAGAATTTACCAGTGAAGCCATGTGCTCCTGGGCTTTTCTGTGTCAGGATGTTCTAGATTACAGATTCAATCTCCTTACACATTATTAATATGTTCAGATTTTCTATTTCTTCATGATTCAGCCTTTGTAAGTAGTTTGTCTCTAGGAATTTATCCATTTCTTCTAGGCTATCCCATTTGTTGGCATAAAATTGTTCATAGTAATCTCATAATCCTATGTAGTTCTGCAGTATCAGTTGTAATATCTCCTCTTTTGGGAGAGCTAGAATAGTCAAAAACTGATCAGATGTTGTAGAGTACAAAAGCTTATTCCAAAGAAGCAAGATGGTATACTATTTAAGAACTTGGCCTCTGAAATCTAACAGAACTGGATCAGGAGTCTGTATCTACCACTTTCAGTATTTCTGATCTTAGCAAATTTCAGTTTCTTCATCTTCTAATTGAGGCTAGTAATAATAATGATGATGATAATGATAATACCTATTTTATAATAAATTGGATGCACTTAGTGATCAGTAAATATGGTGGCTATTATTATTATTCCTAATGTCCTCCGTAAGTCTAATAAGATATAAATTAGGTATACTATCATCTAGTCTGTTGGACTTATTTTATCATTGTTTTGGAGATTTAATGAGCTAGTGTATGTGAAATAAATTTGCAAACTCCAAAAGGTTACATTAATTCTAAGAAAGAATGTTCCCAGATAGAATTATATATCACAGGTTACAAAGAAAAGAGACTTGCTGTATTTCACTAAATCTACGATGTCATCAAATATAAGGATATCGTATCCCATACGTTTATTAAAATACTTGGTATACTACAAGGTGAGAAAATGTGACCATTGAATTATTTCATATGTTTATTCCTCTTAGAATTTTAAGTTTTGTTATTGGTTGTATTTTTGCTTATATCACTCTTGCACAGTCATGACCTTAAGTGCTATATTTGATAATTGTGTGCACAGCCAGCTTCCTTTTTCTTCCTGATCTCAGGGAGAACATTCTCATTACTTCACTGCTGATTATGAAGTTTACTAAAGAATTTTTTTAAAGAGTCTATCAGATTAAGTTACCTTTCATTCCTGTTATGCAGGGTTTTTTTTATTATTATGAAACATTAATGAATATTATTAAATATCTTTTCTGCATCCATTGAAATGATATGATCTCTCTATTTTTGTTAATGTGGTGAATTATGCTGATTGCTTTTCAAATGTTAAATCAACTTTGCTTTACCAGTTAACTTTTATAATATCAAAAATCAGAAGTTATATCACTCTTTCCAATACTGACATTGGTTTTCATGCCTTATGTCAATTATTTCATTGATCAGATCTTTCTGAAATTTTTCAAATTTATAAACATTTTCCATTTTATCTTTATTTCCATTCTTTTGGTTGTGATGGGGTTTAATTTGCTGTTCATTTTCTAACTTACAGAAATTGAGAGATTACTGATTTTCAAGTCAACTTCTTCCCCAATATCTGAATTTAAAGTTATGCATTTTTTTCTAGGAAGTTTTTACCCACATGTGAGTTTTCTATGTGGTATTTTAATAGTAAGTTTATATTTGACACTTTTAATTTCTCATTAATTCTTTGTAACAGTGGTTACCTAGGTAGAAACATGCTAGGTAAATTATCAAGCCTATAAGGATAGTCTCATTAAAATTTGGTTACTAATTTCTAACAATTCCATCAGGATGAGAATACTTGCTCTAAAATTTCAATTCCTTGAAGTGTTAAAACTTGTATTATTGACTTGTTCTTGTAAGTGCTCCAAGTATTCTTGGAAAAATGATTTCTAGATCTGAAATTTTGGGACTTACTTACTTCATGACTCAAGCTATGGTCCACTGTATAAATGTTTCAAGTAAATTTGGAAAAGAAATATGTAACTTGACATTGTTGGCCAAATTATTCCACATATATAAAATAAAAAATTTTTTTAACTTTCTAATTCAAATATTTTTATTGTTTCTGATTTTTGTGTTGTACATTTCTGAGAGAAAGGCGTCTCAGATCTCCTACTATAATCAACATATTTTTCATTACATTTCCACACAGACTTAGATTTGCTGTATATATACCTTGTGAAATAATCCTTTTATCTTCAAGACCTTTCTCTTCATTGCTGGTGATGGTTTTTTGCCTTGTTATCTACTTTGTTTGATATTATTATAACTGTTCCAGCTTTCTTTTCATTAGTACTTACATAGTGTATTTTTTTCATTATCTTTACTTTCAACTATTCTTTATTATGTTTTTAAAGTGTCTTTGGTAAGCAACATACACCTTTTTAATATAGTTTGGAATCTTCATCTTTTACTTGAAGCATTTAGTCAACTTACAATTAAGCAAGTAAGCATCTTAGTCTTGACTTTCTATTTATCCAAATTGATGTTTGTTTTGGTATAACAACACAAAAACCTTGTGATACTTTAACTGAGTTATCTCACTCAACTTGTATGCTGCTACATTATTTTTAAATTTTCTATATATTATATACAGTAGGGAACATTATCAGCTTTGCACAGTCAATGTGCCTTTAGATTTTCACACGCATTTTCCCTTTCTACTGAACATCATTGTTTTCTGTATTACAAATGTCTTTTCATAGGAATCATTCTTCTTCTCCCTAAAGCAATGCCTCTTGACGTTTCTAATAATGTAGTTTTATTGGTTATTAATTCTCTTGGATTTTAATGTCTGAAAATATATTTATTTTGCCTTGAAGCAATAGTCTTTGAAGGATATTTTTCTTGGACGTAGAATTTTGGTTTCCAGTCATTTTCATTTAGGACTTGAAGATATCTTTTAGGTCCCATTGTTTTTGTTGCAAACATCAGCCATTACATTAGTGTTTGCTCTTTTGAAAATAATTTGTCTTCCTCCCCCCGTTTGATTTAATTATAAGCCTTATCTTTGGCAGTTTTTCTGGGTTTTTTTCAGTGTAGTTTTCTCATAAGATATCCTATTTAATCTGTTTCTTATATTTATTTTCTATTCTTTATTCTCTCCATGCTTTATTCTCAAAATTCTAATCTACATTCAAGTTTTAAAATTTCCCTTTAGCTATACATAATTTACTATTAAATCCATTCACTGAGTTCTCTATTTCAATAATAGTATTTTTCAGTTATAATATTTTTACTTTGAAAACATCTGAAAATATTCTCAACTTTATCTTTTATTTAATTAAACATACTAAATATAGTTATTTTTAAATCTGTTTTTCTAGGTGCTCTATTTGTATTACCTATTATTTTTCTTGGTGTCCCCAGATTGATTGTCGCTTCCTAAATTAGTTAATCAATCTAGTGAGTTTTGATTAAGTCATAGACACTGTATTTGAAAAATTGAGGAAATAACCAAGGCTCAGTAGGATATCATCTTCCTCCGGAAAGGAATTACATTTGCATTTAACAGGTAGATCAGACTAAAGCAATGCAAGATACCTTAATCTGATTATATAGATTAAGATGTTCTTAAATAGGGCTTTCCTCTCTGTGAGAGCAAGGGATAGATGTTTTGCCTTTATTCCTAGGATTCTGCCTTTTAGAATCCCCACTGACATTTTATTGGTTTAACTAAACTAGCCCTTCTTGGTGTGCCCTGGACTCTAATTTTATTTGCCCCATTCCATAGATCCATTGAGCTTCAGAGGAGCTCTGCTCTACTTCTCAGCCTCTCTATCACATATTCAGTATTCTGACAGATTTTTCCAGGGGAAAATTTATACCAAAAGGTAGACTATCTAGTCTGGATTTTCTTTTTCCTTTGGAATTTGTTGGCTTGTGAGCACCAAAGTGTCATTACATTATAGTCTAATGCTAGCTATGATTAGCAAAAGGATAGAATCACATTTCCTAATCTTTCTTTGATACAAATGAAAATTGTAAATACTTTTAAATCCAGATAAATTTATGTTGTATTTTTCACACAATAATGTTTTTTGTATGACAAGCCCTGATGATGCATTCTTTCTTTAAAAAAAAATGGGGGGATAATTAGGTTTGTTTGTTCTTTTGTTTGTTTGTTTTGAATTGAGGTACTGGGGATTGAATCTAGAACCTCACTTATGCCAAGCACGTACTCTACCACTGAGCTATCAATGCATTATTGCTTACAAGTATTCCACGCCTGTTTCTGTGATTTTTCTTTCACTCATCCTGTACATTTGGATCTGACACTTTTTTACTTTAATAACGTATAAAGTTTTTTTTCTTCTATTGAAGTTTAAGTCTCTGGAAGTTAAGCAGCAGCTTCCATTCAAAAATTGCACAAAGTTTTATAAAAGGATGTGTGACACATTAATGACTGACTGACGCCATGCATGAATCAGACAGCAATTTCGAGTGGCTTTGAAATTTCTTTCATTTACTCAAAGAGATTTGATACTTTCACCTACCTTTAATTGGTATAACATATATAATTGTACTCACTCTGTTCAAGTGTTGAACAAATGAACAGCTCTGAGCAAATATGCACTCAAAGGCAGTTACATCATGTTTGCTGTCTGAACAGTGATTAAAAAGAATGCTTATGTTAGATAAGTTAAATTGTGATACAAAATCCGAAATGTAGTATTTTTCATGGTGCAGTTTGTGGAAATCAGCTTATCATTTATTTAATCTAAAACACATTTTTACAGAATGCCTGTGCTGGAGAAGCACAGCCAGTGGGGACATAGGGAACAGTAACTCTCTCTAAGCAGGTTTTGAATATTTGTGTTTTAAAAAAGTAATAAATTAACATTACTGGTGTTAGGCTTACAATGCACAGTTCTGTTCAATATTTTATTGGAATAGTTACCATGTCAAGAATTACGTTTAGATAAAACATTTAGAAAAAATAATGTTGATAGAAAGTAGTCAGCTTTCAATTAAGCTGATGGTTATGTTTTAGAGGATTTGAGTTTTAGCAAATCATATTAAATAAGATAGTGAGGAGGAATAAGTTGGAAACTCGTTATGTGGTTAATCTCAGAAAGAGGTGACACTTTGGCCTAATTTTGGTTTCATCTGCATGCCTGTAACATAACAAAGCCTGAAGGACTTCCCTGTTCCTGGTCTACCCTGGCTAATCCTCTTATGTTACCCTCTGGGCACTGAATAAATTACAGCTAATCTACAAACAACAGGAGGATCTAGGCAATTTCAGCTTTCAAAAGCAGAGAGAGAACATTTTTCTAGGGAGATGTCAAGTAAGGAATAATGAGCACCGGTCTACAATGGCTGTTTTTTCAAAAGAAGATGAAACTGTATCTTTAGTCTACAGCAAATATGTTTCAGGGGAGGAAAAAGCAAACACTGAGGTATACAGTTTACCTGGTCACTGGTAAGTGTATCATATTCTGTTACTTACAGTGTTAAAGGAAGAAAAAATTTTGTCTCAGAGAAAGGACTTAATTGGACAGACACAGATATCACCAGTGGAGGTAGGTATCAGAAACTCAAAGATAGGTCGGCATCAAAAAGGTCAACTAGTCACGTTTAATTTGACAACTGGCATAGAAACTTCTCCAAACCCAGGAAAGGAACCAAGTGTCCGCCCCTGCTGGAATTGTCTGACACCAGATGCCTCCCACATCCACCTCGGGCTCAGGGATTATGGTACTAGTCACTGGGATTAGGTCTTAAGATCTAAGACAAATACTCTACTAGACTCCTAGGATCTAAGGATTGTCAACATTTCGGAATGTGCCTTTTTCACATGTTTGTTAGTTATCTCTCCTCCTTTCTTTTTTATCTTCTCTAAATTGCCCGTATTTATTCTTTGCTCACTTTCTAATGAGAGAGTTGGCTTCTTCATTGCTTTTTGAAGTGTTAGGCCTATTTACATTCTGAGGATGTTAAATGTATTCCTCATATGCAGTTGCAAATTATTTCCTTCATTTACTTTTAGCATTTTAATAATGCTTATTTTTTTTGTTCATAATATATTTTATGAATTTTCATTTTTTATATATCCACAGCTATTAATCACTTTCTGCACAATTTCTGCCTTTGGTGTCTTACATAAATGTTTTCTTAACACTGAGCTTTGATAAATATTCATCTATTTTTTAAGATAGATAAATATTAATCTCTTTTTTTTCAGAACGTTTTCTCAACTTACTTATATGTAACCTTTAAATCTGTTTGAAATTGCTTTTTAATGAAATGAGATAAGGATTTAATTTATTGTTTAAGGGTAGATAATTATCAATAAGACAATTCTCTCATCTATGATTTATAATGTAACCATTATAATATGGTAAGTGAATTTCAGTTTCATCTCGACTATTCTATTTTGCTGTCTCATTCATGTATTAGAATGTTGAAAAATCTTAAGTTTTAATACTTGATAATGAATATTAGACTTTCTTATTAGTTATGTTTTAACTGCTTTATTGAGATATAATTGATATATATTAAACTGCACATACTTAAAGGGTAAAAATTGATGTTTGAAATATATAAGCATCCATAAAATCATCACCATAATGACAACTATTAGCAAGTCCCTCATCCCCCCAGATTCCCACATGCCTCTTTGTAATCCTTTTGTTTTCCCAGCCCAACAGTCTTCACCCCATCTTTAAGCAAACATTGACTGTGTTCTCTCTGTCAGAATAGGTATGTTTTGAATTGTCTAGAATTTTATATAAAAGCAATCATTCAGGATGTAATGTTTGTGGTGGTGGTGGGGTGTCTCCTGCTCTTTTCACTTACTGTAATCGTATTTAGACCCATACATATTATTGCATGAATCGATAGTTTATTATTATTTTTTGCTGCACATTATTCTGTTGTATTTCTTCACCACAATTTGTATATCCATTCACCTGTTGGTAGATATTTGGTTGTTTCCAGGTTTGGCTATTAGAAATAAAGCTGTTTTGATATCTACATACAAGTATTTTTATGGATATATGATTTAATTTTCTTGGGTAAATATATAGGGAGAAAATGGCTGGATTCTATGGTTGGTATTTGTGTAGCTTTTTTCAGAAACTGCTAAAATTATTTCCAAGGTGGTTTTGCCATTTTACATTCCTGCCATCTGCCATATCTTCTTTGAGGAAAGATCTACTCAAATCTTCTGCTCAGTTATTTTCTTGAGTTGTTTTCTTTATTATTACTCAATTTTGAAAGTTCTTTATATGTTTTGGATACAAGTCCTTCATTAGATATATTGTTTGTAAATATTTTGCACAGTTTTTTCTTTGTTTGTATATTCTCTTAACACTGTTTTGCAGAGTGAACATTTTTTGTTTTAATGAAATCTAAGAAATACTCGACAATCTAAATATTACTAATTTTTTCTCGTATGTTGCATCATAGAGTTTTATAGTTTAATATTTAGTTCTCTGATGTATTTTGAGTTAGTCTTTTAGTATAAATTGTGAACTATAGGTCAAGTTTATTGTTTTGCATATGGATAACCAATTGTTCCTGCAACATCTGCTGGAAAAAAAAAACTACTCTTTCTTCATTGAATTGCCTTTGACTTTTGTCAAACATCTATAAAACATATATGTATGGATGCATCTAATTTTGAATAATCTGTTTTGTTATACTGACCAGTTTGTCTATCTATGATAATTCCACAATGACTTGATTACTGAAACTTTATAGTAAGACTTTAAAACAGGTAGTTAAGTCCTTCAACTTTACCTAATATATATATGGAGATAAAATGGACTTTTCTGTCTTGCTCTTATATCTTGAAAGCTTGCTAAAGTTATTTATTCCAGTAGCTGTTCTTTGTGGATCCTGTGGGATTTTCTACATAGATGATCACCTATTCTGCAAACAGAGATTTAATTCTTACTTTCAAATCTGGGTGAATTTTATTTATTTTTGTTTCCTTATTGCACTGGCTAGAACTTTTAGTTCAATGTTGAATAGACGTGAATAGAACAATTGTTCTATTCTTATTCCTGATTTTAGGCTAAACCTTTTCAGTATTTCAGCAATGAGTATGATATTAACTATAAAACGTTTTTAGAGATGTCTTTGCTCAAACTGAGGAAAATCTATTCTATTCTGAATTTGCTAAGAGATATTACTGGGAATATATTTTGTGTTTTACTCAAGAGTTTTTTCTGTTATCTATTTGAATGATTATTTGTTTTGTTTTGTTTTTTCAGCCTGTTTATATGGTGAATTACATGATAATTGTAATTTTGTTTCTCTCCATTTGCAGTTCTATCAATTTTTGCTTTACTTATTTGATGCTCTATTATAAGATGCATATTTATTTGGATTCTTTGTCTTCTTGAAGAATGTGACCACTACTATAAATTTATATAGGTTTTTCCAGAGGTGGGCTGAAATATAGTCCCTAAACCTTCTGGAATTCAAATAAAAAACAGAAACTGGAGTAAAGATGCAAAGTATCTTAAAGATTAAAATATAAACATATGAGTATATATTAATGTATATAATACATTAATGTTATATAAATGTTATAGTAACATTCATGTTGACATTTATTACGTTTTACATATATATATTTCATATATATATATTTTTTGCACAAGTGCCATATATATGGCATTTACAAATGTGCTGGGTGGAACTATTAATGAAGATGAGACTTGAAAAGTGTCTTCTCTTCTGGACCCCAATAAAGGAGCCTCTATAACGTAGGGAACATAATCCATCATTCCCATGTTTTTCAGCATTTTCACAGCACGTTCTTCCTTCATCCATCATTCTTATAATTTATGATTTATAGTGTTAAATAGCATTTTGGTTACATATGGGTCAATAGCATAACCCAAAGTAGCTTTCATGTTTTATCAAATATTACATTTTTTAGTAGATATTACTTGAAGAAAAACAATGGGGAGGAGTCACCTCTAATCTCAGCACCCAAATAAAATGATCATGAATGTTTTATTCCATTTTTTCAGGTTTTTCTAAAATGCATAGGATATTAATGTATTTATAATTATATAAATAAAGTTGTATACCCCAATTCTCAGTGTTTTCTTTTTCTATAATATTGCAATAATATTCTAATATTCTAAGCATCTTCCATCTAGGCATAGTCTCCTTAAACAATTTCTGATGATTGAATTATACTGTATATACTGAACTTATGCTGTTACATAATCAATTTCCTATTGCTAGACATTTAGTACTTGATTTCTTTCAGTGTTTCAATTTTATACATAATACCAAGGTGAGAACTCAATAGATTTTTCTTTTTTTAAAGATTATTTCCTTAGGATAGAATAGTGTCAAAGTGTATGAACTTTTTTTGGTTTCCTGATATGTATTGTCAAATTTGTTTTCAAAAGGATTATGCTCATTTATAGCCGCAACAGTAACATTTGAGATTTTTCATATATATTCATATAAGATTGAATATTAACTTTATTTAGTCTTCTAGCTTGATAGCTAAAATGATGAACGCATTTTTTGGTTTCATTAAATGATTTTCTTCTTTTAGTTTCTTTGGCTTTTATCTATTGTGTTTAGTCATCCCTTAACTGTGTTATCAATACATATATCAGCACACTTTATTACTTAATAGTTAGCTATTCAAATATGGACTTATGGTTCGAGTTCATAAAGAAATTTCTCAGTTATATAGTAATAGGCACATTGAATATGTGCCTATTATTCACATATAGGCACATATATGTGAATGTAACTTTTACCCCCAGCCTTGCCTCCCAACACATGCATTCAAAGCCATTTTGTTGGTATTGGAATAAAAACAGACATATGGATCAATGAAACAGAATAGACACCCCAGAAATAAACCCACTGATCTATGGTCAACTAATCTTCAACAAAGGAGGCAAGAATATACAATGGAGAAGAGACAGTCTCTTCAGCAAGTGGTGTTGGGAAAACTAGACAGCTGCACGTAAATCAATGAAGTTAGAACACTCCCTCACACCATACACAAAAATAAACTCCAAATGGCTTAAAGACTTAAACATAAGACAAGACACAACAGACTTCTTAGAAGAAAACACGACAAAACATTCTCTGACGTAAATTTTAGCAATGTTCTCCTAGGGCAGTCTACCCAGGCAATAGAAATGAAAGGAAAAATAAACACATGGGACCAAATTAAACTTATAAGCTTTTGGACAGCAAAGGAAACCATAAGCAAAACAAAAAGACAATCTACAGAATGGGAGTAAATATTTGCAAATAATGTGACTGACAAGAGCGTAATCTCCAGAATATACAAACAGCTTGTACAACTTAATAACAACAACAAAAAACCAAACAACCCAGTCCAAAACCAGGCAGAAGATCTAAACAGGTAATTTCCCAAAGAAGACATACAAATGGCCAATAGACACATGAAAAAATGCTCAATATTGCTAATTATCAGAGAAATTCAAATCAAAACTACAATGAGGTATCACCTCACACCAGTCAGAATGGCCATCATTCAAAAGTTCACAAAAAATAAATGCTAGAGAGTGTGTGGAAAAAAAAATGGAATCCTCCTACACTGTTGGTGGGAATGTAGTTTGGTGCAGCCGTTATGGAAAACAGTATGGAGAGTCCTTAAAAGACTAAAAATAGACTTACCATATGATACAGCAATCCCTCTCCAGAGGGAACCTTAATTCAAAAAGACATGCACCCCAATGTTCATAACAGCACTATTTACAATAGCCAAGACATGGAAACAACCTAAACGTCCATCGACAGATGACTGGATAAAGGAGTTGTGGTATATTTATACCATGAAATACTACTCAGCCATAAAAAAGAATAAAATATGTCATTTGCAGCAATGTGGATGTACCTAGAGATGGTCATTCTAAGTGAAGTAAGCCATTCATTTGGAATCTAAAAAAAGAAAAAAAGAGGACACTAATGAACTTATCTACAAAATAGAAACAGACTCAGAGACATAGTAAACAATCTCCTGGTTACTGGGGGAAAGGGAGTGAGAAGGGATAAATTTGTGAGTTTTGAGATTTGCAAGCATTAGCCAGTATATATAAAAATAGATTAAAAAACCAAATTTCTTCTGTATAGCATGGGAGGCTATATTCACTATCTTGTAGTAACTTATAATGAAAAAGAATATGAAAACAAATACATGTATGTATATGCATGACTGGGACATTGTGCTGTACACAGAAACTGACACATTGTAACTGATTACACTTCAATTAAAACAAGAAAAGAAAGAAAAAAAAAAGGAAAAGAAAACTACAAAAAAAATTTTGTAAGGTTAACTGTTGCCTGCAATTTGGGTGAAATTGTGCACAGGTCCCATGAACATTGCTGGTCACTCTAGGTTAATTAAAAAGTCCTTCTGTGACTGGTGATAAAAAAACAACCTCACATAAATAATTAATATTTGCAATTCCACGTAATAATCAAAATTCTAAATTCTAATTTAAAGTTAAAACTTCTCTGTTCCAATTCTGACATGCTCCAGGTGGGAAGCCTGCAGAAGGAAAGTAGTACAGATTGGCTTGTCCACCATTAGGACTGAAATTGAAGTATGCGTTACAAATAGAGATAATTTAGCAGGCTGTTTAAGAGCACTGACTTGATGCAGATCACCTGAGAAGGAAGGCCAGCTCTAACATTCAATAATTCTGTGACCTTGATTAAATCTTTAATCTTATTAGATTGTTATCTGGGTCAAGTAAGTTAATAAATACGAAGCACTTAAAAGAATGTTCAGACATAAGATGTTGCCTATGGAATAGTTATTTCCTAGCATTTGCCCTTGTAGACATCACCTCTCCTGCCTAATAAGCCTGGATACTTACCCCTTTTAGGTTTGGGGCAAGGTACTAGGAGGTAGAAGGGAGAGAATTCTTAGGCAGAAAAGATGTATAATGTAAAGCAATTTGATGTTAGTTTCTTCTGTCCATGGCGAATGATTAAATCTCATTTCTGCTTTTATGAGGTCTTTATGGATTTTTCAGTAAGTATGTAACTAAACATCTCTCACTGTACCTTCCTTGATGCAGGAAAAATGGATCTCGTCAAAGTGATCCTCACAGAGCTTCCGGACTCTTTCTTTCATGATATTGCCCTTATTTTTTACCCTTTTGGGGAGCAATTATAAATAACCCCAGGTTTGCTTTCTTGCTTGCTTGGCCCATACTGAGTCATCACAAACAAACATATTTGACCTGCTGACTGTGGGAGTGCAATAACTTCCCAAATTGCAGCCCTCTACTTTTCTGCCACAGATTACATTAGCCAGCTGCTCACCTATAGACATTTTATACAATATGTGTCATTGACTAGTCCATCTGGTGTTTCCCAAGTAACAGAGGTTTTATCAGTTGTCCAAATGATACCACTGATGTCTTTTCTTCTTCCTTGATTTAAACTGAGCAGCAAGCATCTTTCAGGCCCCAGTATATCACATGGGGGTGAAATGTGGGATGTCTGCAGTACAAACCTCTCCAAAAAATTCCCAATTTTTCAGCTTTTTTCCGTCTCTTATGTGCTGGAGGTAAATACTCAGGTAAAGGTAATAATTTGGGGGGAGCTACTCCCTCTGCTTACACGACCTAGCACTTCAACTGGAATATAGGGATACTGAGCCTCTATTTTCTTGGGGCCACGGCAAAAAAGAGGGTAGAAGTACTATCTAACATATTATTATATACAAATTGCACTCCTAAAAGTAGCAAATTAAGGGGAAGCATTATTAGAATAATATTTTTGATGGATTTAATCATTATTAAATATTTATTTATCCAATATTTATTCTATTTTCTGTGCACAATTAATAGGCAATTAATCTACTCTTATGAGGCAGATTTTTAAAGTATAGTTGATTTATAATTATTACATTAGTTTCAGATGTATAGCATAGTGATTCAGTATTTTTACAGATTAATTAAAAGTTATTACAAGATAATGGCTATAATTCCCTGTGCTATAAAATATATCCTTGCTGCTTATCTATTTTATACATAGTAGTTTGTATCTCTTAATCCCACATACTGAATTTGCCCCTCCCCCTTTCCTCTCCTCCCTGGTAATCACTAGTTTATTTTTGTCATGGGTATTTTGATAGAGATTGCATTAAATTTGTACATTGCCTTGGGTAGTATGTCCATTTACAGTACTAATTTTTCTAATCCAAGAGCCTGGGATATCCTTCCATTTCCTTCATCTGTGTTTTAAAGTTTTCAGAATATAGATCTTTCACCTCCTTGGTTAAATTTATTACCAGGTACTTTATTCTTTTTGGTGATATTTTAAATGGAATTTTAATTTTTACTTTCTCTTTCTGATTATTTATTATTAGTATATAAAATGCAATAGATTTCTGTATTAAATCCTGTATCTGAAACTTTCCTGAATTCATTTATTAGTTCTAATAGTTCTCTGAGTGGAGACTTTAGGGTTTTCTATATAATGTATCATGTCATGTACAAATAGTGACAGTTTTACCTCTTCCCTTTTAATTTGGATATCTTTTATTTCTTCATCTTGTCTTATTTCTGTAGCTAGGATTTCCAATACTATGTTAAATAGAAGTGGCAAGAGGCATCCTTGTTTTTGTTCCTGAATTTAGGAGGAAATGCTTTCATCTTTTCACCTTTGAGAATAATTCTGGCTGTGGGTTTGTCATAAATGGCTTTTATTATTTGAGCTATGTTCCTGCTACACCCACTTTGATGAAAGTTTTTATTATGAATGATGTTGAGCTTTGTCAATATTTTTTTAAACTACAAATTGAATTTAACTGCTAGTGATCAGTCTATTCAAATTGTTTCTTCTTGATTCAGTCTTGGCAGGCTGTATGTTTCTAGACATTTATCCATTTCTTCTAGGTTGCCCAATGTGTTCACCTAATTATTTGTAGTATTCTTTTATGATTTCTGAATCTCTGTGGTATCAGTTGTTACTTCTCTTCTTTCAGTTCTTACGTTTTTTTTTTTTTATTTTGGTCTTCCCTCTTTTCTTCTTGGTAAGCCTGGCTGAAAAATACCAGTTTTGTTTCATCTTTTCAAAAAAAACAGCTCTTGGCTTCATTGATCTTTTCTTTTTTCTTTTTTTTTTTTAAACTCTATTCTATTTATTTCCTCTTTGATCTTTATTATTTTCTCTTTTTTTCTCCCTTTGGGCTTTGTATTTCTTTTTTAATTCTTTTAGATGGTAGGTTAAATTGTTTATTTGAGATTTTTTTCTTGGGTTTTTTGTTTGTTTGTTTGGAGGAAGGCTTGCATCACTATAAACTTCACTCTTCAACTGCTTTTGCTGCATCCCAATTATTTTTCAGTGTTGTGTTTCCATTTTCTTTATCTTGACGTATTATCTGATTTCCTCTTTGATTTCTTCATTGACTTACTTGGTTTTTAGCAGCATGTTGTTTAGTCTCCGTATCTTTATTCTTTTCCCATTCTTTCTGTAGTTAATTTCTAGTTTCATACCACTGTGAGTGCAAAAAATGCTTGATATAAATTCTATCCTCTTAAATGTGTTCAAACTTGTTTTTTGATCCAGCACGTGATCTATCCTGGAGAACGTTCCCTATGCACTTGAAAAGAATGTGTATTCTGCTGTTTTTGAATGTAATGTTCTGTAGCTACCTATTAAGTACAGTTGGTTTACTGTATTACTTAAGATCACTTGCCTTATTGATTTTCTGTCTGGATGATCTGTCCATTGATGTAAGTGGGGTGTTAAAGTCCCCTACTATCATTATATAATTGTCAGTTTCTCCTTTTATGTCTGTTAGTATTTGCTTTATATATTTAGGTGTTCCTGTACTGGGTTTATATATGTTAACACGTATATTCTCCTCTTGTACTGATCCCTTTATTATTATACAATGCCCTTCTTTATCTTTTGTCATAGCCTTTGCTTTAAAGTCTGTTTTTTCTGATATGAGTGTTGCTACCTCTGCTTTCTTGTCATTTGCTTCTGCATGAAATATCATTTTCCATCCCCTCACTTTCAGTCTGTGTGTCTTTAGACCTGAGGAGAGTCTCCTGTAGGCAGCATACTCAAGAATCTTGCTTTTTATCCAGGCACCCTATGTCTTTTGATTGAAGCAATTTAGTCTATTGACATTAGAAGTAAGTATTGAAAGGTATGTATTTATTGCCATTTTATTCCTTTTTTTCCTATTGTTTTTGTAGTTCTCTGTTCTTTTCTTCCTTTTGTTTCTACCCTTGTGGTTTGATGATTTTCTTTAGTAGTATGCTTGTGTTCCGTTTTATTTTCTTGTGTATGTATTGTAGGTTTTTGACTTGTGTTTACCATGGGGATCATGTATGTTAACCCATAATTATATCTTCTTATTTTAAACTGGTAATCACTTAAGTTCAAACACATTCTAAAGGAGCTACACTTTTTACTTCCCTTCCCAATGTTTTTGTGTTTCTGATGTCATATTTTACATCTGCATGCTTATTCAGTAACTATTTTTTGTAGCGATAGTTTCTTTTACACATTTTTGTCCTTTAATCTATGCACTGGTTTATTTATGTGACCTTTAATCCTTACTATATATTTGCCTTTCCTAGTAAGATTTTCTCTTTACTGTAGATTCTTACATTTTTTTAATTTAGAGGAGATCCTTCAATAGTTATTTTAGGGTAGGTTTAGTATTGATGAATTCTTTTAGTTTTTGTCCGTCTGAGAAGTTCCTCATCTCTCTATTCTAAATGATAATCTTGCTGGGTATCCTAGGTTAGAAATTTTTCCTTTCAGGATTTTTAATATATTATGCCACTCCCTTCTGGCCTATAAAGTTTCTGCAGAGAAATCTGAAAGCCTTGTGGGGATTCCCTTTGTTCTTCCCTTGCTGCCTTTTGAATTCTCTCTTTACATTTAACTTTTGCATTTTAATTATGTTATGTCTTGCTCTCTGTAGAGCCCCTGTTCAACAAGTGCCTGCTTACTGACTTTCCCACACACTTGCCCCCACCCCAGCTAATGATTGTTCTAATCTTTAGATCAGAACATCTCCACTATAATAGCTTATCAAAGGGGTGGTGAGAGGTATGCCCCTCAGCTATTTTCCTTGGTAACTGATGAGCCAGCCTGACATCAATTCCCCCCATTACTGGTGATCTGCCCTTCCCCTTGGGAGCAAAGACTGCCCCCATGTTAAGTTCCCTTATCTATTAAACCACTGATATCTCTGTTGCTGGCTCTGGGCTCGCTCTTTGGTCTTGAAGCTGGGAAAGTACTGGCCTTATAGTCCTGTGGAGTGCAACACAACACCTTAGAATTAGGGAGCTATACTTGTTCTAAAGAGCACCATAAACTCTGAGCTTGCACTGGTAAGACATGTCTATATTGTTAATCCAGACCTATCAGCACTAACAGCTCTGTCAATGCTACTATTCCATGTATAATTTCATAATGATATCTTTGCATTTGGTATTAAAAAAAACCCCAAAATATTAGGTACAAGCTCTTGGTGGGTGAACATAAGGATACAAATATTAGTAATTCCTCTTGTGATTTGTATTGATTATAAGCAAGCAGTTGCCTAGCATGGTAGAAAACAAGAGATCTAAGACTCACGCAACTGTTTTGTTGAAATAAAAAAGTGCCTGGATATGATTTTATTAAGTATAGTAGACTTTGGCAGACCTGCCATATGTCAATGTTGTTGAGCAGTGTAACTGGAATAAAAAACACTTGAGAGCCAAAACTCACACTACCACTTCAATATCATCTTATGAGTGAATGTTTTCAGTTATTTGAGCAAAATACTTAACATAAAATAATTTTAGACAGTATTGTTGCATAGATAGGCTTTCAATATCTCATACTTCTGGTTATTTAATGAATGTTACAGGATTAAAACAAATGCTTGTTCATCTGTCAATCTCAAACTGAACCAAACTAAATCAAGGATAAAAACAAAATAAACTTTATTTCATCATAAATGAATCATTGCTAGTATGTGTATTAAGCAAGGAAAGTCAATCTTTTATAATCATTAGCTACTCATTAAATGAATGAAAGAAATTTATCCACCTCCCTCCTCCATAAAAAAGCAGGCACTGGATAGCCTCAGAAGCTTGTGTATTTCTCCTGATTTTTTTTCTTCATCATTTTTTTTCAAAGAATATCTTGGAAAAGTTTACTTTTAAAAATGAATTCAAACTTAAGAAAGTACCACCCATTCAATTATCATGTTCTTTGTCTCTTATGGTCACCTACTAAAAACTCAAATTTACACAATGATCCTCTCCTCTATTTCCAACCATTGGTCTGAGGAAAAGCTGTCTACACAAATTTTAAGCTTGCTGCCTATATACACAGCAAAATAATACCTGGGAGTCCAAGAAAATAAAATGACCTTTTATCAGCAATGGAGACCTGCATACAGTTCTGAACTTTGTAGCCAAAGAGAGATGTGAAGAAGGAAATTACAGTATAGAAAAGTAAGTGAGAGTATGAACATCATATTTACAAAAAATAATAGAGACTAGAACTAGAATTTTTAGGTGAGTGAAGAAAATGCTGAGGGTTCAGACAACAATGGAGTTTAAATACTAAGTTATTTTTAGAAGGAACAATGAAAATAGATTTCTGTGCATCTATTGAGGAACAAGCAATGGTCAGGGGCATGATTCATACTTTGCAGAAGAGATGGACTTATAATGGGAATTGGAATTATTGACATGGTGGGGATTAGGAATTTGCTGCTTAAAAAGGAAATGCATAATTCTGAGGTGGATGTGCTTCTACCAATAGGAGAGAAGCTGGAATATAAAATTACTCAAGCTCAAATTTTTTTCACTATGTAATTTGTCCCATGAACTTTTATAATTTATTCACTTCTAAAAGCCACATTGTTGCTTTTTTCTCTTGAAAATTCTACCATTATATTTTAGGAATATCTAATTGCCCATCCAACACTAAATATTCATTCCATGTGTATTGCAGCATGCACTTTTATTTCAGCTGTAAATTAGTTTCCTATAAAGTATCAAAGTTACTTACAGGCAAAAAGAAATGTATATGATATTCTTTTTTACCAACTCTTAATTTTCTCAGCAAATGTCACAAGGAATTGTCAAATATCTTGTTTAACATGTAATATATTATCTTTATTAAAATGCCTGAGTATCTTGCCTTATAAAAAAATTCTTTAAAAAAAGCACTGTTACAACAATTCTAATAAAATAGTTTTCCTTAACACTTACCTGAATTATTACTGTAATAAAATTGGGTTTATTTGACTAGACTAAATCTTCTATGGCTCTTCAAAGCCTATCCACTTGATACTTTTCTGTTTTGGGTATTAACATATATTTAAGATCATTCAAACAGAATGGAATTACTCTGGTATTTTAAAAATCTTTTGAAAGGTAAAAATAAGTTCTTTTTCTCTTTTCTCTTTAAACTTAAGACTTTCAAAAACTTTTTAAAGAAAAATTCAGTAATACCTCAGTTAATCAGAGTCCAACTAAATAGAACATTAAATTGTGTCTGTAAAATTTTCAAAGAAAGAGATATATTTGTAGGAAGCACATTTAAAGTCTAGCAATAATGTGAATCATATAAAGTTTTGTTCAGACTAAAATGAATCACATATACCTGTCTACCTACAGAATACTATAATGAGAACTGATGTTTAAACTAAGAACCTAAAGGTACAATAATCTCAAAAATTAAACAATGCTTTTATTATCTTCACCTTCTTACTCTTGTTAAGGTTAAAAGGGAACTAATAAAATTTTGCAGCATTTAAAATGAGAGCTTCTCACTAAAAAGTCCTCAACTCACCAGAAAGTGAAATTTAAAATAATATTTTGTCCACTACGAATTCTTAATAACTAAGGTTGTATTATATCAAAGTTTAGCTTACAACAATCACAAGTACAATCTGCACTTCCACTGTAAGAATAAAGCCCTAGTTCTTGAGTCCCAAATGATTTTTCTTTCCCATTTATGCTTTGTAATGATTTTCAAAAATTTAGATGCCCCTATACAAGCCTGGGAAGAAAGGCTACCAAATATGTCCATTAGATGGTCAGAAACATAAAACAGCTGTTTAGACCACCAGCCGGCAGCAATGATATTGGATACATGTAGGAAGACTCTCACTCACTCAGCTGGTCCGTCTGCCTTCAGTCTCTCTTGACATCTTTGCCACAGTTTCTATACTAGACACTACAGATCAAATAGCCCTTCTTCTGCTTACCTCCCTTCTGTGTTTCTAACTTGCTGGTTGTAATCTATTTTGGAATGAACATCAGATAATTAAGCCTCTTCAAACTGTATGTTAAATAATTAGATTCATAATGAAAGTCTTACGGTATTTCCACCATTTATAAGCTGTGAGCCAATTCCATAAGCGTTGCAACAATGTCTTTCTTGGCTACTTCGAGGTACTATTTCCTGTTAAATTAACATGTTAAAGATTTTTGGTAATTTTAAATTAATGGTATCTGGAATAGGAAGTCATTCCTCTATGGGCTGCTTGTTGGTAGGCTGGTCAATTTCATAGACTTAGTTTCTGTGAAGGTCTTCCTAACTGAAAGCCATAAACTCCAAACAGGTGATCTATTTTTAATTTATTAACAGTATGTTTAGAGATACTGAATGCAAAAATTTGCTCGATCATCTTTTTGAATGGGGAGAAAAGCATGCATAAAGAAAAACATAGCCATAGACTCAAAGTTAGAATAAGGGATGAAAAAAAAAAATCACATGACGGAAAATGGCCCAATATATGGATGATGTTCACTTTTATCCAAATTCAGGCTATTCATGTAAATGATCCCAACTTGAAAGCTATGCCACATGGCAAAAATGTGACCAACTCCTGAGTAGGCAACCAGCCAGCCCAGCAGATGGACGTGAGAGGATCAGCCTAGGATGCACTTGCTCCTTGCCCAGCAGCTGTGAAGGGTATATGAGGGCCGTTATTCCCTATCGAAAAATTCAAAACATCTGTTTATTTGGGGCTGCTGTTTCACCAGATGGAAGCTTGTAACAACTACGAAAATAACCAGTACTTGACTGGCTTTCTCGATTAAAAAAAAAACAAAAACCTTTACATTTGCATGTTGAGATGAAGATAACTAGTCTTATTTGGGACTTATTTGAAACTTTTTTCCCTAAAGATTTCTAAAGATAACACAGAATACAAATTAATATTTACTTAATGGCTTCCATTAATACACTGTTTTACTTTCATTAACATGACTGATTCCTTTTAGTTCTCAAAAACTATTATTGTTGGAAGTAAGCACAATAAAAACCTGGTATAACTGAATGCACAGACCTTCTAGAGTGTTTCTTAAGTATGTTCGAATTATCCAATGGTGTTTGGGCCCGTTAGTTTACCAAATCCAGCAAATTAAGCAAGAGTTCCCGGCTGAGGTCACCCATATGTGCCCAACTCCAAATTCTATAGTTATGAGCACTGGGAAGATAAATGAGTTTGGAAATCTATTAGGCCCCACCTCCTTGTGTAGGCCCCAACCAAATCTCTAGCCCTTTCTCCCACTAATAGCAGAGTAAATATATTGTCCCTGCCCCACTATTATTTTTAATATTTAAAGAAATGAAAAATAGCTCATCCTTTAAAAAATGATTTCCTTGATTTAACTAATAACTCTAAGTTAAAGTTCAGTCTTAATGCTCGGGGTTACCATAACATTGTAAAGCTCTCAAAGCTATTCTCAAGGATCTTGATTCACTATGTTTTATTTTGGTCTTGAGGCTATAATGAGCCCATAGCAATTCTTTTCCTCCCATCAGCTGGCAAATGATTTGGTGAGTGATAGTGCAAAGCTAAAAAGCATATTCACACATTTCAAACTTAGCAGCTGCCTGCAGTTGCTGTCTGTGCCATCCCCTCATTGCTTCAGTAATTATACTGCTGTACCTGTTAGATTCAGTGAAGCTCTTTATGGGAAATTCACTGCTAGTCCTCGTCACTGATGATCACCTATTCCAGTGTAAGACATAATCTTTTTCCAGGTTTCTCATCCCAATGGCTAAATGGCAATATTAAGATAGTTCATAATGAGGAAAGCGAGGAAGTGGGAATGAGAAAAAGTAGAAAATGTGAAACATTCCTTCCTTTTCGTGACAGCTACTACACCTCTCCTGCACACCTCTCACTCATACCCACACACAAAGCAACAGGGCATTCATATTCAGGACTGATGGAGAGATCTGTGTTTACACTGATAGCTTCACAGCTATGAGTTGTAGAGAGGTTTGCAAGAGACTTCCAGCTCTTTTGCTGTATAGATATTTCTAGACAATGGACAGAATAGTTAAGAGACATTGCAGAATCTGATCAGTAAGACAGTGTAGGCAGTGAGTTACTGGAATTAGGTAGGACTTAAGTGATGCGTACTTTTCAAAGTGAAGGAGCTAGAACCTCAAGGTAACTAAGGGACCCTAGAGAGACCTCCAGGGATGATCTTATAGAATAAAGAAGAAATTCACATAATACCCACGGAGTAAGGACTGTAAAACCTACTAACAATAGCAGATTTGCTGCAGAGTGGCAGCTACTTCAAGGGTGTATGTTTCAGAATATGATGTACAATGCTGGTTACAAATGGTCAGCTTCTTCAAAGATTATACTCAGGAACTAGGGGGAGACACAGAACTAGAACAAATAATCCTAAAATTCATATGAAATCACAAAAGCCCTAGAACTGCCAAAGCAATACTGAAGAAAAAGTGAAGCCAGAGGAATAACTCTCCCTGACTTCAGACAGTACTACAGAGCTACAGTAATCAAAACAGCATTGTATTGGTACAAAAACAGACATATGGACCAATGGAACAGAATAGAGAGACCAGAAATAACCCCACAGAGTTTGGTCAATTAATCTTTGACAAATGAGGCAAAAACATAATGGAGTAAAGACAGTCTCTTCAGTAAATGGTATTCGGAAAATTGGACAGCTGCATGTAAATCAATGGAGTTAGAACACTCCCTCTCACCATACACAAAAATAAACTCAAAATGGCTTAAAGACTTAAATATAAGACAAGACACGATAAACCTCTTAGAAGAAAACATAGGCAAAACATTCTCTGACATAAATCTTAGCAATGTTCTCCTAGGGCAGTCTACCCAGCCAATTGAAATAAAAGCAAAAATTAACAAATGGGGCCTAATTAAACTTACAAGCTTTTGCACAACAAAGGAAACCTTAAGCAAAACAAAATGACAACCTGTGGAATGGGAGAAAATATTTGCAAAAGATGAGGCTGACAAGGGCTTAATTTCCAGAATATATAGAGAGCTCATCATACAACTTAATAACAAAAAAACAAACAACCCAATCCAAAAATGGGCAGAAGACTTAAACAATTTTCCAGTGAAGACATACAAATGGCCAATAGGCACATAAAAAATGCTCAATATTGCTAATTATCAGATAAATGCAAATCAAAACAATAATGAGAACGGCCATCATTCAAAAGTCCACAAACAATAAATGCTGGAGAGGGTGTAGAGAAAAGGGAACCCACCTACACTGTTAGTGGGAATGTAGTTTGGTGCAGCCATTATGGAAAGCAGTATGGAAATTCCTCAAAAGACTACAAATAGACTTACCATGTGATCCAGCAATCCCACTCCTGGGCATATATCCAGAAGGAACCTTAATTCAAAAAGATACATGCACCCCAGTGTTCATAGCAGCACTATTTACAATAGCCAAGACATGGAAGCCACCTAAATGTCCATTGAAAAGTGACTCAATAAAGATGTTGAGGTATATTTATACCATGAAATACTACTCAGCCATAAAAAAGAATAAAAATAATGCCATTTGCAGCAACATAGGTGAACCTGGAGACTGTCATTCTAAGTGAAATAAGCCAGAAAAAGAAAGAAAATACCATACGATATCACTTATATGTGGAATCTAATAAAAAGACAAATGAACTTAACAAAACAGAAACAGACTCACAGACATAGAAAACAAACTTATGGTTAACAGGGGAGAAGGGATAGGAAGGGATAAATTGGGAGTTTGAGATTTGCAGATAATAACTAATATATATAAAATAAATAAACAACAAGTTCATACTATATAGCACAGGGAACTATACTCAATATCATGTAGTAACGTATGGTGAAAAAAATATGAAAATGAATATATATATACTCATGTATGGCTGAAGCATTATGCTGTCCAACAGAAATTGACATAACATTGTAAACTGACTATACATCAATAAAAAATATACAAATATATAAATATTTTAAAAAAGAAACTAGGGGGAGGGTATAGCTCCATGGTGGAGTGCATGCTTAGTATGCAAGAGTTCCTGGGTTCAATCCCCAGTGCCTCCATTCAAAAATTTTAAAATATATAAAGAAATATGTCAATAAACTTAATTACCTCCCCCTTCAAAAAAAGCTTAAAAAATTTAAAGTTCAATTTAAAAAATAATTTAAAAAGAACAATATACTCAGGAATCAGTTGGACAGCTTTAAGTTCTAGGTAGGAGACTCAGGAATTATGACAGAAATCCTACTAGACATGGATGAGTAGTAAACTTAATCCAGGCCCAATTTATTTGAGGAATGAAGGAATTATCTCAGGATAAAGTTAGTCCTAACTCTCTGCTTACAATTGAAAAGGACAGATTAGCTGGTACAAAAATCTGAAAATAAATTTGCTCCCTGGGGAGGTTAAGCTCTGAGTGTAATTCAGTCATAATTCACGATTATCTGCCCCCTCAGGCAGAATACAGAATTCTAGGGCTATTACCACAGACAAGTATTCGGCCTGAGAGAATCTTGAAAAGAATCTGTTGGGAGAGTCTCGTATGGGGCCATGAACAATTTAAGAAAACATCTTATTTAGAGATGCAAATATGCATTAATGTAAGCATAAAATATTGACCCAGCAAGGGACAGTGGTCCAACTGTTAGAAGCTCAAGAATGGGCTGTATCTCTACAAAGTCACTTGAAGAGGACAAGGCAGGGTCCTCAATTCTTAGTTCACTAGATTGGCTTTCAGTTGACGTGAAAACAAATAGAACAATACAGGACTGCAGAACTATGACACAAAACAGACACCAGAGGACTTAGTAGATGATTACAAGGTAAGAACTAAAGCCAAATCCCACATTACTAAACTTTTCCTAAACGTCTTCACGCAAATGTTTTTAGAAACTTGGTGGAGCTATACTAAAAAGTGAAGTGAACTCAGTTGTTAGAAGCATAATCTAAAGTCTGGAAACAAGACAGAATCTAACATTAAAGATCATTATCATTATTATAAACAAAATTATAGTCATAGGTGCTTTTCATAAAGCTTTTTCTATCATTTGAATCAAGAAGCCATTATTGTGTTTTTTTCTATATTCAGTGCATGATGCTAAAGTCCTGTGGCCACTACAATGCTGCATGAGCTTGTCACACATATTAAAATTAGAAAAATCAATAGAGTTTGGAAAAAATAATGAAGATTGTGTAGCAGAATATTTGGCATACTAAATTAATTTTTTTTAAGTTTTCATGAACATTTAGACACAAGAAAAAGCAAGGTGTGACAATTCACTTTGTACAGATATTTCTTTTGAAAATACAACTCAGTGTTTCACTTAATAAAACATCAATTTAAATGCACCTTTTAAAGAATATGTGAATTGTACAACATGAGATGTTTTTTATTTTACACTTAGGTCACATAGAAATCCAGTCTTTTAAAACCATTATATACAAATTAAATTCCAAAGAAAATCTCTGGGCTTGTATGATTTTTACAATTAAAGGGATCCCAACCTGGGATACTATTCTGTTACTGTTGGATAGTAACTGCTTTTCCAAGCATTGCCTGATGGCCTAATTCAGAGTATTAGTATTTTGAATATTATTTGGTAATTGTTGAGAAGAGGGTGATTTTTCCACTGTAGGATCAATCTTATAAATTTTCTCATGTACAAATCTCTTTGATTACATCTTTTCCCTTAGGTAGCAGAGAATAAGCCTTTGAATCGTCTGAATATTCTTACATCAGTCCTGGATTTCAACACTGAATATCCTTCTTACGGGATAGATTTCTGAAGAAAAGAGAAAATCTAGTTTCCTGATAGTAGAGAAGTAATACTGTGTATATGCATGTATAGGGTATAAACTTTACATATGTAATGTTGTATGTTTATATAACATGTATACATTTCGCTTGGTAATGATTACATATCCACAAAATCTAGGAGAGTATCTTTGTACAAATTCAGTGTAGTTTTTTTTTTTTTTTTTTGGTAAACAGATTTACCATTTTATCCATCATTGGTGATGACTCCCTACGGAAAACTGACTTTGACCCCACCAATGTAAACAACCTAGTACATTTCCTCAAATGGAATCTCTTGTACCCATCAATGACAGAATGTGTAGGAAATTTATTTCATAGCTCAGAAAGTTTCTGTGTCATCTTGACTTTTATGTCTCCCGATTCTTTAGTCTGCTTTTCAGATTGCTTTGCTTTTTCCTGTAAGTTTATTGCACTCAGTAAATGAATTTAGTTTCTCATTAAGGCTAGAGAGATATATTTTATAACTTTTCTCATCTTACCTTAATTCCTTAGGGGTTGACTACATGTATTCATTGCTAAGGTATTATCAAAGGATTTTCACTTTTTCCAAGGGATATCAAGATGTGCATTTTATGAGATGTTGATAATACTAGTGGGAATAACTACTATTTTATTACTCCAGAGCTTGCATGAAGATTATATTGTATTTCTAATTGTTATTCCGAGTATAACTCTGGATTAAAAGTTTCCTTTTTATTTCACAATATTGTTTGAGATATATAAATTGGGTTAATATTCTGTTATTAAAGTCTAATCAACATAATCAAGCTTCAGTGAGTTATGATAATCTAACATGTATTCTTCATTTTTTTATCTAGTGTCTTTCCTTTTGTTAGTTCTCTGTAACTTGGTGCCTTTAGAAATTGAGCAAGATAAGGATTGAAACTGCTGCTTAACTAATGTAATTCATTGGAAACTCTGAAAAGTTTTGGTGAAAAGAAAGTTTGAAAGTTATCAAATACATTTCTATTTATTACCCAAGAACTTTTTTCTCTCATTTCCATTGATAATTTTTTTGTTATTATAAATAAATCTAAATGAATTTTATTTCTTTTTCAATTATTATTTTAATAACCACTGTAACTTGGATACTTAGCCATTCTAACTCCTTGGACCTGAAATATTTAACAGTTTTCAAGATTAAAGAAAGCATTATAATTTAAATATTATCATTTTATAACTATAATATGTTATATTTATCCTATTATAACTGATGCTGAAATACATACAAGTAATAAAATAAAATTTAATTTTATCAGAACACTCTAGGTTACAATGATTTTTTTAATCCAAAAGTAAATCAGAAAATTATATTTACTACATAATTTTAGACAAACATATGCATCAAGAAGATGAAAAGACAAACCACAAACTTGAACAAAATAATTGTAAATGAAACATTTGAAAAAGGACTGTTATCCAAAATATACAAAGAGATCTAAAAACTCAACAGTAAGGAAATTAACAACCCAATTATTTAAAATGGACAAAAGCTTGAGCATATACCTCACCACAGAAGATGTAAAGATGGCAAGTAAGCATATGAAAAAATGTTCAATATCACATGTCATTAGGAATTGCAAATTAAAACAATGAGATACCATTACTTACCTATTAGAATGGCCAAAATCCAGAACACTGACAACACCAAATGCTGGTGGGGATGTGGTGCAACACAAACTCTCATTTACTGCTGATGAGAATACAAAATAGAACAGCCCTTTAGAAGACAAGTTGGCTTTTTTTTTTTTTTTTTTTACAAAATTTAACATACACTTACTATATGATTCAGCAATTGCTCTCCTTGGTATTTACCCAAATAAACTGAAATTTTGGTTCCACCCAAAAAACCTTCCTACGATGTCTATAGCAGCTTTATTCATAATTGTCAAAACTTGAAAGCAATCAAGACATTCTTCCATAAATGAGTGGAAGAATAAGCTGTGTTACAACCAGACAATGGAATATTACTCAGTACTAAAGAAGTAAGTTTCAAAAGTGAAGCATAAATAAAGACTTTCTCAGACAAACAAAAATTAAAGGAATTTGTTGCCAACAGATCTGCCTTGAGAGAAATATAAAAAGAAGTTTTCAGACAGAAGGAAAATGACATGGATCAGAAAATCAATCAACATAAATAAAGAAAGAGGATCAAAGACAGAATAAATGAAGATAAAATATAACCTTTATTTTTCATACTCTTAATTGAGCTAACAGATTATAGTTTTTTAAAACATCATAAAAGCAATTAATAATAATAGCAAATAATGCATTTGAATATATGTATGGGCTTATATATACATATATGCTATGTGTAAGTGCAATGAATATAATGATACAAGTGTTGGGAGGGAAGTATTAGAATTATTTTGTTATTAGAAGATATTCATCCATAAAGTGCTATAAGCTTTTTTAAACAATAGTTTTGAATTAGTTGTAAATATACATTACAAACTCTATGGTGACCACTAAAAAAGGAGTGGGGAGGTGGGAAGAAGTACAACTAATATTCTAAGAAAGGAGAGAAAATGGAATAATGTAAAATGTTTGATGACAACCACAGAAGACAGAAAAAAGTGGAAGACAATAGAAACAAAGAAGGAGGACAGCAAATAAATGACAATAATAAAAACAGGAGATATTAATTGCACTGTATGAGTTATCCTTTGAATGTCAATGGTTTAATGTACTATGTGAAAGAGACTGAGTGGATCAAAAAACAAGACCCAACTATATGTTGTCTACAAGAAACCCACTTTAAATATAAAGATACATATAGATTAAAAATAAATAAAGATACACCATGCTGACACTGATCAGAAGAAAGTAGAACAACTCTAATAATTTTAGACTAATCAGACTTTTCAGACCAAGGAAAGTTGTCAAGGATAAAGAGTGGCATTATGTAATGATAAAAGGGTCAGTTCTCCAAGGAGACATAATGATACTTATAGTGTATATAGCTAACAGTAAAGCATCAAAAACAGAGACAAAAACTGATAAAACTACAAGGAAACACAAGTGAATCCACAAGTGAATCCACTATTACAGTTGGAGACTTAGCACCCTTCTATCAGAAATGGACAGATTCAGTGGGCAGAAAGTCAACAAGGACATAATTGAGCTCAACAATACCAACCATTGACTGGATATAATGGACATCTACAGAGTACTGCATCCAACAAGAGCAGAATACACATTCTTCTCAAGCCCACATGGAACATCTTGGACCATAAGCGTATCTTAATTAATTTAAATAATAAATATCATACAATATCTGCTCTCAGACTATAACAGGATTAAACTAGAAGTAGAAAACAGAAAGATAGTTTGAAAAAAATCTCCAAATACTTGGAGATTAAACAATATACTTCGAAATAACCCATGGGTCAAAAAAAAAATCTCAAAAGAAATTGTTAAAAATACCATAAACCAAGTGAAAACAAACATCAAAATTTGTGTGATGCAATGAAAGCAGTGCTTAGCGAGAAACTTATAGCATTAAATGCATATATTAAAAACTAAGATCTAAAATCAATAATCTAAACTTTTACCTTAGAAAACTAAAAAAAAAAAAAAGAGAAAATTAAATCCAAAGTAAATAGAATAAAAGAAATGGTAAAGATTAGAGCAGAAGTCATTGAAATTGAAAACAGGAAATAAGCAGAGAAAATCAATGAAACCAAAATCTTGTCCCTTGAAAAGATCAATAAATGGTAAGTCTCTAACCAGGTTAAAGAATAAAAGAGAAATGGTACAAATTACGAATATCAATAATGAAAGAAGAGACATCACTACAGATTCCATAAACATTAAAAGGATAATAATATGCTATGATATTAATTTTGATAACTTAATTAATTTGATAATTAATTAATTTGATAACCAAAATAAAATGTACCAGTTCCTTGAATGACACAATCTGCCAAAACTCACATGTGAGGAAACAATTTTAATAGGACTCTATTGAACAAAAAACTTAGTAATCTTACAAACAAACAAACAAAATCAGGCCCCCAAATGGTTCACTGGGGAATTCTACCGAACTTTTAAGAAAGAATTTTCTACAATTCTTTACAATTATAGTCACCTCTCAGTATCTGCAGGAGGTTGGTTCAGGAACACTGTGAGTATAAACATCTGGGATGCTGAAGTCCCTTACATAAAATGGTGTAGTGGTTGCATATAACCTACACACATCCTCCAGAATACGTGAGATCATCTCTAGATAACTTCTAATGCCTAATACAGTGTGACGTGCAGGTACAGCTTGTTTGATTGTGTATCACTTTATTGTACTTTGCAGGTATTGTGTTTTTGGCAGATTGAAGGTTTGTGCAACCCTGCATCAAACAAGTCTATCAGTGGCATTCTTCCAACAGCATTTGCTCACTTTATGTCTCTGGGCCACGGTTTAGTAATTCTCATAATATTTCAAACGTTTTCATTAGTATTATATTTGTTATGGTGATCTGTGATCAGTTATCTTTGATGTTACTTTTACAAAAAGATTGTGGCTCACTGATTATGGCTCAGATGATGGTTAGAGGGTTCTTTTTAGCAACAAAGTATTTTTAATTAAGGTATGTACTTTTTAGATATAATATTATTGCACACTTAATAGACAACAGTATAAACATAACTTTTATATGCACTAGGAAACCAAAAGTTCATGTGACCTGCTTTGTTGCATTTTATGCACTTTATCCAGGTGGCAGGATGGAGTCAAACCTGCAATATCTTTGACGCATTCTTATAAATAATTATAAGTAAAGTATAAATGCTACGTAAATATGCAGTATGCAGCAAATTCAAGTTTTGCTTTTTGAAACTTTCTGGAAATTAAAAAAAAAACATACTTTTGATCTGTGGTTAGTTGAATCTGCAGATGAAAGAACCCACAGATACAGAAAACCAAATGTATACACAATTCTTTGCTTCAGTATATAGAAGCAGAAGGAATGTTACCCAACTCTATGATAACAGCATTACTCTAATACCAAACCTCAGGCAAAGACATAACAAGAAAACAAAACTATAGACCAACATCTCTCATGAACATAGATGTAAAAATCTTCAACAAAATATTAGAAAATTGAATTCAACAACATATAGAAAGGAGGGGGGATTTATCCTAGGTATGAGGCTGGTTCAGCATTCACAAATCCATTAATATAGTTCATCATGTCAACAAGCTGCAGAAGAAAAACCACATGATGTTATCAATCGTTGCAGAGAAAGCATATGACAAGATCCAACACCCATTCATGATAAAAACTCTCAGTAAACTAGAAATAGAAACTTCGTCAACTTGATAAGGAATATCTGTGAAAAACCTAGCCTAACCTCAGAGTTAATGGTGAGAAATGAGAAGCTTTCTCACTAAGGTCAGGAACAAAACAAGGATGTCCCTTCTCACCACTGCTTTTCAACACTGTACTGGAAGTTACAGCTAATAAGATAATAAAAGGAAATAAAATGTATCTTTGTTCACATATTGGGAATAAAAAATAAAATGTGTCTTTGTTTACAAATTACACGATTATCTATGAAGACAATTCAAAAGAATCAACATCAACAAAAAATAAAACACTCCTGGAACTGGAGCTTTCTGGCAAATTTGCAGGATGCAAGGTTAATATACAAAAGTCAATTCCTTTTCCATATACCTGCAATGAACAAGTGGAAATTGAAATTAAAAACACAATACAAAAAATGAAATACTTAGGAATAAATCTAACAAAACGTGTGCATGATCTATAAAAGGAAAAGTACAACATCCTGATTTTTTTAAAAAATCAAAGGAGAATTAAATAAATGAGACACAGTTTATGTTCATGAATAAGAAGACTTCATTTTGCCAAGATGTCTGTTTTTCCAATTTGATGTGTAAATCCAATTCAATTCCAATCAGAATCCCAGAAAATTGTTTTGTAAACATTGACAAGGTGATTCTAAAGTTTGTATGTAGAGGCAAATGGTCCACAAGAGCCAACATAATATTGAAGGAAGAGAACAAAGTTGGAGGACTGATGCTATCCAACTTCAAGCCTTAACTACACGACTAAAGTAATCAAGACAGTGATATGGATGAAAGAATAGATAAATAGATCAATGGAACAAAATAGAGAGTTCAGAAACAGACTCACATAAATATAGTCAACTTACCTTTGACCAAGGAGCAAAAGCAGTACAGTGTAACAAAGAGAATCTTTTCAACAAATGATTCCGGATCAACTAGCCATCCACATGCAAAAAATTTTTTGTAGACACAGATCTTACACCCTTCACAAAAATTAACTCAAAACAGATCACAGATTTAAACATAAGATGCAAAATTATCAAACTCCTAAAAGAAAACTTAGGAGAAAACCTAAATTACCTTGGGTATGGTGATGACTTTTTAGATGTCATACCAACGGCACAAGCCTTGAAAAATGATTGATAAGCAGATCTTTATTTATTAAAATTAAAAATTTTGCTCTGCAAAGGACAACATCAAGAGAATAAAAAGATAAACTGTAGACTGAGACATATCTGCAAAAAGACACATGATAACTGACAAAATATACAAGAAAAATTTAAAACTCAACAATAAGAAAACAAATAGTCCTATTAAAAAACTGAGCCAAAGACATTAAAAGACACTTCAACAAAGAAGACATACAGATGGCAAATAAGCATATGAAGAGCTGCCCCACATCATACTTATTAGGGAAATGAAAATTAAAACAACCATGAGATACCATTAAGCACTTAGTAGATTGTCCAAAATCCAGAACAGTGACAACACCAAATGCTGATGAAAATGGGGAGCAATGGGGATTCTCATTCATTGCCGGTGGGAATGCAAAAATTTTAAAAGACAGTTTGGCTCTTCTTACAAAATGAAACATATTCTTACCATTTTACCCAACAATTGGTTTATCTGGTTTTTATTCAGATGAACTGAAAACTCATGTCTACACATAAACCTGTATGGGGATTTTTCAGCAGTTTTATCATAATTGTCAAAATTTGGAAGCAACTAAGATTCCCTTCGGTAGGTGAATGGATAAATAAACTATGGTACGTTAAAAATGAAGGAAATATCAAGCTTTAAAAAGACGTGGAGGAAAGTTAATACATACTACTAAGTGGAAAAAAAACAGTCTGAAAAGGCTACTGTATGATTCCAACTGTACAACATTGTGGAAAAGTCAAAAGTATGAAGACAATAAAAAGATCACTGGTTGTAAGAGGTTGGAGCGGAGGGAGGGATGGACAGGTGGAGCACAGAGGAGTCTTAAGCTAGCTAAACTATTTTGTATGAGATTACTATGGTAGATGCATGTCATTATCCATTTGTCAAGTCCCATAGAATGAACAGCATCAAAAGTGAGCCCTAATGTAAAATATGGACTTTGGCTGATAATGATGTGTCAATGTAGGTTCATCAATTGTAACAAATGTACCACTCTGGTCTAGGATTTTGACAGCAGGGGAGGTTTACATGTGTGGGGACAAAGGGTATATGGGAACTCTCTGTGCTTTCTGATCAATTTTGCTGTGAACCTAAAACTGCTCTGAAAAATAAAGTTTATTTATGGGAAAAAAAAAACTATCACATACAATTATTCTTTAAACTCTTTATCATCCCAATGTGGCAATTATCATGAGAGACAAAGAAAAAAATACTATAAGGAAACAATACAGATATACTAATTTATTTAATATGAAAGAAAAAACTCAGCATTATTTCATGTTTATTATTTATCAGCTTAAAAATCACTATCCTCAGAAAGACTCTTGAACTCTTATAGGGTGGATTGTGTCTCTCCCTTTCCCCACCAAAAAGATACATTGAAATCCTAACTCTCCACACCTCAGAATATAACCTTATTTCAAAATGGAATGACTGACGATGTAATTAGTTAAGATGAAGTCATAGTGGAATAGAGTGGGCCCCTAATGGAATAGAGCTGGTTTCCTTATAAGATCTCTGTGTGAAGAGACATACACAGGGAAAATGCCGTGTGACAGCAAAGGCAGAGGTTGAAGTAATGCATCTACAAGCCAAGAAACACCAAAGTTTTCCAGCAAGCCAATAGAAGCTAAGAAGAGGCAAAAAAGGCTTCATCTATAGGTCACAGAGGAAGCATGGCCCCATCAACACCTTCATTTTAGGATTTTTGCCTCCAAACCTATTGAGAAAATAAACTCACGTTGTCTTAAGCCACCCAATTTGTGGTACTTTATTATAATAACCTAAGAAACTAGTACTTGTCCAAGCAATTCAGTTGCTTATGTCACGTCTTTATGGGGTCTTGTGGATTAGCTCTTTTATGACACTTAGTCCATTGCAGTTTGACTGCCTAATCCCCCACCAGATTATACTGTACTAGGAGACACATCCTAGCAATTTTCTAGACCTTTTATGTATTGAATGAATGATTGAAACATCAAAATAAAAAAGAAAAGGAAAGGAGAAAAATATCTTCCATATGCCTGCAAAATAATAACATTTATCAAAGGTTTATTTTGAGTAAACCATTCTAGAATTTTACTTCCATCCTTTCACCCAGTCTTCAAAGACTCCTGAGTTTGATATTTCTTAAAAATAAGGAAATGATTACTACTTTATTTCCATTTTATAGATTAGAAAATAAGAAGAAAACTATATGCCTTGCAATGTTAGAGCTACTGGGACTTGAATCCAGGCAGTGTGACTCAGGAGCCTGACTGCTGAATGGCTGTTACCCAAATATAACACTCATTTTCTTGTTTATTCTTCTGTTTCCTGTGCACTGAAATTCCTGAGGGCAGGAATTTTTGTCTCATTATTCACTGCTGTATCCTCAATACCTATGTCAGAGCTTGACACATAGTTGTTGTTCAATAAATATTCCATGAAAGAATTAATACATGGATGCATGAGTGAACAGTCTTGGAATGACTTCCTAAGATGAATTAATATAAATAAAATGACAAACGATCACTGCTTCTGGAGGGTGTGCTATACTTTCTTAACATTCAAAGTCTCGTCTGGTCAGAAGACTTGCATTCAGATTGTGTGTGGGTTACTGACTATGGTGTCTTCAAAATGTTCTTACATTTTCTGATTCTGATTTCTCCATCTCTATAATTATAACGTATATTTAATGCAACTGTGAGAATTAAAGGAGATAATTGTATGTGCTACCCCTGGTAAATTATAAAATGCCATATGCATCGTAAGACAATATTTTAAAGACATTTCCTTCTAGCAGTTTTATGAGCCATAGATTTACTTAGCTCCCTTTCATGAAATATTCTCAATACGCTGGCATCCCTTTTTTGGACAGAAAGATCTTGTTCTTAGATTTTCATAATGACTTTATGATGATCAGTTAACTAAAACGTGACTTATTCAGGAAGTCCTATCTGCATGCAGCCCTGTAACTACATAGTTAGAATATTGGAGTAAATAGAAGTTATGGTCCAGAAAACCCTATAGTAGCCACATTTTTGATAGTGTGTAATAGTTTAACTCAGATTTATCCTATCTTTTGACTAGAGTAAATTTCTCATAGAGAATTAGCTAGTCAATATTCTGGGATACACAAATATTAGCCACTATTTACATAGTATATTGATCAGACTAGAGACTAGATATATAATTTATTGTTTACAAAAATTTTTATTGTGAACAATTCATTATAACCAAATAAAGTACAATTAGCTAAAATATCCATCTGCTGGGATATGAAATATTTATAATTATATCCAAACTGATCTAATATTTAAAAATCATATAGTGGAGAGAAGAACTTTGATTTTAAATCCTGGCTATACAACGTTAGGCAAGTTAACTGATATATTTGAAACTTAGCTTCCTAATATTTTTACTGTAAGTATAATGATACTTATCTTTCAGGAGGTTTATTTATAAAGATTAAATAAGGAAGTATATGTAAATGCATCTATCACAGTATCCTATAGAAGACATCCAAACATATTTCTTCCCTTCCCCTCTCATCCCTTGCCTCATTCTCTTTTAACTTATTTCAAATTTTACTTATGCACTAATGGGTTAGTTTTTAAATAGTCTAGGTAACATTGTTTTAGGGTGAAAGGTGAGTAAAACAAGATGTTTGACTAAGAACACTATCTTCCTCTCATTTATCTTGACCACCACCACCTCCAGTTCTCATAATTTTATGGTTGTCAAGAAAACGTAATAGTTACAAGTACTTTCACACATAATTATGTCATTACAATCTTACACCACCATGAAATATGTATTTAACTACAGAGATGAAAAAATAAACATTCAAACTTTTAAGAAGAGAAAGAAATGGCCAGTGCAACGAATGAGAAAGAGACAATGGGTATGAAGTGCTATTACATATAAAACACATGATATTTTTTCAAAGACATAGGACATCTGCCATCTTGTCTTTTAGTTCTACACTTCAGGTGTTTTAAATATGTGAAATAAATTCTAAAAATTCAGATCATAAGTAGCAAAGGCTTGAACAAGATATATGCTTAATTCTCTCTTTCTGAAATAAACAAGTAGATGATTCTGGGTTGGTATAGTGGCTCCATGGGTTATCAGAGAAACAGCCTGCAGTTATCTTTGTGCTCTACCATTCTTAGCCCAGGAAGCTCCTTTTTAATGCAGTATAATAGTCTTAGATGACTGCTGAGTTCCAGAATCCTGTCTAAATTCTAAGCACAGGTGGTTTGGGGAGGACACCAGAATAGCACATATCTCAACTGCATGGCAACAGTTTTCTCAAGCTTTCATTGGAGTCACCCAGTAATTTCTACTCATCTTTTACTGTCCACTTTGAATTACAAGAGAATCTGGAAAACTGTCATTTAAGTGAGCATCCTGCTTCCCAGCACACATCAGAATTCTATTACTAAGAAAAACAATAAAATTGTTATTGTAAAAAAAGAAGACCATCTCTGGGGACTAATGTTTATTTACTGGAAACTTGAGATCTTGCAGGGCTTGAAATAGTGACATAAGAAACTTAAATCAAGTAGCATTAAGGGATAGAACATGGGCTATCACCCCAATCAGCCAAGTCAGGTACTGTACTTCATTGGTTTAGACTTCTTTCCATTACTGTGATTTATTATTCTCTACCATTTAAGCATCTTATTGAAATTGACAGGAAAACTTCATTAACTTTCATTTAATTAACCTTATCGGATAATTAATAAAAAATGTTTCTCCCTCCATTTACAATTTAATTACAGAGTTAGATAATAAAGATCACTCTGATTTTCATTATTCCATGCGAAAGCAATTCAATTACTAATAAATTTCTAATAATATATATTTGAAGTTAAGCTATAACTTTCAATATTTGTAGAATTTGAAACAATTATTTAAAATTTTTGTTTCCTTGTTTGGTCATTAATATGTTATTTATTAATTAACAATCACTAGTTCAGCAATAAATTTATCTAATAATAATAAAAGCAAAAATATTAATAATAACGGTAATAGTTATAACTTGTTGCTTGCTTACTATGTGCCAGACATTTTATCATTAATCTTTACAAAAACCTTAAGAGAGTGTTATTACTATCCTAATTACATAAGTGAGGGAACTTGAGTTTAGAGAGGTTAGGTAATATGCCCCAGGCCATACATCTAGATAGAATTAGGGCCAAGTTCTGAATATAGCAAGACCTACACTCTTAAACACCATGTGCTTGATCCTAAGTCCTTATGGCATTTAACCCCTACCCCAAATCTAGAACTGCTATCTCCAGGTTTCTTCTTTTAACATGAAAAAGTAATTATTGTCTAGGCCGTATTGCCATAGCTTGTTATTTGTAGCATGCTAAAATATGTACAAACATCTGTAGACAGTCTATTATTTTTATAGCACACAGGGAACAAAATACAATTAAAGAATAGTGTAAGGCAAAACAGACTTTGTTGTACATTTTGTCATAACTGGAGAAATATTAGGTCTGATTAATAAATCATAATATTTCCAAGCCCAAGATGGGAATATGCTTAAACATATTTGAACAAAATATTTTTTCTAATTTTAATTTGTTCATATTAAATATTTTATAAGATTATTGGTATTACTTATGCTTATCAGCACCCACATATTTCTAAGTGGATATTAATGGTATTAATGAAGTTGTTCCATGTTTAATTAATTTCAATGTATGTCCTAAGTTTTCTTATATCTTTGCTACCTTCATTCTTGAGTTATTTTGATTTATCAATCACTAATCACATCATAAATGTCTTTTGAGCCTTTTTTTTTAATGTAACATCTGGATGGTAACTGAGCTGGATGGGAAAATTTCTTATCACAGTCATTTTTTTACACAAAGCTATAAAAAGAGTCTTTCATTTTGGCCTGTCATTTACTGCTTAAAAATGTTCTATCTGTCTTTATTTTTCTTTTCCTCTAAGTAACCTTATTTTTAATTCAGAAAATACTAGTAGTCTTTACTTTCGACTGTGTGTGTGTGTACCTGTGTGTTGCATTCTTTTTTGTTTAATTATCTTGTAACACAGGGAACCCTGTCCAGAATCTATCTGGTCTTTGTGAGTTTTGGAATATGTTTACTTGCTACTGTTTTTTCCTATTAATATTTTAAATTATAATTCCTCTTGCATATTCTCATTTTGCTTATTATGTAATAGCTAATATTTATGACTATATCTTCAAGATTTGTTCTCCATTGTCCATTATCTCCACACTACCCTTCTTCACTACTTTCTATATATTCTAGAAATGTTTCCCAAGTTTATTTGTATATTCTTAGTTTGTTATTTACTGCCCCAAATTTTAGTTTCAGCATTGTTGGCTTCATTATTCTCTCACAAATCTAATCCTGGTTTCCTTTTATTTTGCCCTGATATGGTATCAGAGGAAGGCAAGGTACACAGGGGTTGGGCACACAGATTCTGAAGCCATCTGCACTGAGCAGTTATATCCTAGGGTAAGTTACTGTACTTCTCTGTATATCAATCCCTCATCTGTAAAACAGAAGAGTAATAGCAATTTCCTCAAGAGTAGTTGGGGGGTAAATAAAATAATTTATGTAAAGTTATTGTAAGAATGCCTGGCATATAGTATTACTATATAAATGCATTGTTACTAATAGATACAGCACACCCCTGTTTCTGAATAAAAACAGTAGATTGTTCATATTTAATACTTACTTCTGTTTCCTGAAATAACTAATATTCCTGAGAAAGACTTTTTTAGAAACAAATTTTTTAAGTTGGAGAATGTTTTCATTATGTCATATGAAGTAAGAAATTCACCTTGTATAAAGAGACCTCTAAGAAATCTGGATTTAGAAGACACAAGGAAGCCTGCTAAATTTGTTTGTAAAATCAAATCCAAGATTAAGAATATACAGAGACTTTTCATAGAAGGAGCAGACCTTATAGTTCTAACTCAGGCCCTGCAATATCCATCCTACTTTTTTATATGCTCAATGAAATCCCATGCTTTCAAATGCCTAGCACATGACAATTGATATTCTACGTACTGATACCCCTCTTTTTTGGAGTTTAAACATTTTGTTTGGAGAGACAGATGATGATAATACATTTTCATCACTGATGAGTGGTATAAAACTATAAAACCAGGAAATGAAATATAGAATGACTCTAGGGGTGGTACTGACTACTTTAGAAAAGATGGTCATTAAAAATATCTTGAAGAAACAGCCACTGAGGCAAGAATAGAATAACAATAAGTAGTCAAATCATGAAAACATCTCTGGAAAGGACCTTTCAGTTACAGACGTGAAAATGAGTCTGCTGGGCTCAAAAAAGCAAAAGAAAGCCACTATGGCTGTAAAAAATGGTCAAGGGAAAGACTTGTCAGGAGGTCAAACAAGATGTTGGAAAGAGAAAATAATGCAGCAAATTGTAGATAAAGACAGAAAATTGTATTCTATTTTGAAAGCTTATGGGAAGGTTGATGCAGGATATAATCATTATGTCTATTGTACAAAAACGATTAAAAGTGCAAGTATGAAAGCATATAAAACCTTTGGGAAGATTATTGCTGCAGTTGAAATGAGAGATGGTAATGCAGATGGGTGGTAACAAAGAATTTCAGAGGATAAGCTATGAGCCTATAGAAACTCAAACAAAACTGATACAGGAGGCAAAGTAAAGAGAGAATTCAAGACTGAATCATATGAACATAAACATGCACAGACATAGATACATATAATAGACATATGTATATATAAATAGTTATATATATGTACACACAGAAATATTTCTATTATAGATATTCAAGCTCCATTTTTCAAAATTATGTCCAGGCGCTATATTCTAAAGAGAATCCTAATGCAGAGGTATAATAGAAGTCTAAATTTGAGATGAGTAAGACCTGAAATAGGGTCAGGAAAAGGAGGCATTGAGAGTAGAATACAAATGCTAAAGGAACTAAGAAAAAAAATTATCAAAAAGTAGTGATTGATTATACTGGGGACTGGTGGTTGGTTAGATAGAAGAAAAAAATTAAGTTTAGTCCAAGATTCAGAGGTTGTATGCTTTGAAGAATAGTGCTATCATTAAGAGAAATAGGCAAGCCAAGAGTGGGTGTCAGTTTGGGAGAGAAAGTTATAAGTCTTGTTTTAGACATACTGAATAACGGAAAGGTAAATAAGCAAGTGGAAATTTCTAGTGTTTGAGGGGAGGGGATGTAGTACCATCTCTCAGGAAAGAAAGAGAAGATAGATGTAAATTGGAGAGTATCTGCATACGGGTGACTGCTGAAGCCGAAGTTAAGCAAATAAATTAAGGTCCTTATAGGAGAGAACAGAGAAAGGATCAGAGAATAAAGACAACATTCCTGAAAGTACCCTGCCTCCTCCCTTCCTGTTTCTTTTTATGTGGTTATCACATAAATATCTAAAAGTAAATAAAGGAGTAAATCTGGCATGGATTAGCCATTTTTAAAATCTTGTTTGTAATTTCTGCTTAAAGTATAACTACCACCAAAATCATATTCTTTATAAGTAAGGATAAGACAAGATATGTGAATGGATTTCTCTCAGTAATTTCAATATGGGCAAGATGTGTTTTATATTTTTTTTAAGGAATTTATACTTACCACACCTCCTTTAAAGTCCACTTCTTTGTGATAGCAACTTAAAAACTGGGAATTAATTGGTGTGCAAAATTTGTTTTTCAAAATAAAAGGAAGTGGAAATTTATGGTCTTCTATCTGTCAAAAGAAATTTAATGTATGTTCTTTATTGTAATTATTCAGTAGTTTTATATTACCTTACCTTCCTCAGCTGCTTTGGAAAAAATGTTAGCCACTGCTCTTCAGATTTATGGTTTCTTATCTCTCAAGAAAGATGGCACTGGAAGGAATCAATAGAGATATCGGTTCTATATGCTATCTTATAAACTAAAATATCTCAAATAATAAGTAGTTATTGTATGGATCTCAAATTTTAAAGTATATCATGACTCACTCATGGTACTGCTAAAAAATAGAGAATCTGGGGCTCTAGCTCCAGATACCCTGACCCAGAAGCCCGGAGTAAGGCAGGAATCTACATTTATTACAAGCACCCCAGTAGACGGACCAAGGCCATTAAACACTGATTTATTGACTATTTACAGAGGAAAGGAAAAGCAAAAAGAAAAATAAAGGAACAAAGAAGAAATACAAAATCAATTGAAAAACAGTTTTTAAAATAGTAGTAAATACATATCTATCAATAATTATCTTAAATATCAATGGACTGAATGCTCCGATCAAAAGACATAGAGTGGTACATTGGATTAAAAAAACAAAAAACAAAAAAAACAGGAGCCTACAATATGCTGCCCACAAGAGACTCACTTCAGGGTAAGGGACATACAAAGATTGAAAGTGAGGGGATGGAAAAAGATATTTCATAAAAATGGAAATGACAAGTGAGTAAGGGTAGCAATACTTACATAAGGCAAAACAGACTTTAAAACACAAGCCAAAAAGAAGATAAAGTAGGGTACTATATAATAAAAAGATCACCACAAGAGGAGGATATTACACTCATTAACATATATGCATCCAATATAGGAGCATATAAATATGTAAAACAAGTATTAACAGACATAAAGTTAGAAATTGACACAAATACAGTAACAGAGACTTTAACACCCCACTCACATCATTGGACAGATCTTCCAGACAGAAAATCAATAAGACATCAAAGACACTGAATGATACAATAGAACACTTTGAGTTAATTGATATTTTCAAGACATTATATCCAAATACTTACATGGAGACTAACCAATATGCTACTAAAAAACTAATGGGTCAACAATGAAATCAAAGAGGAAATTAAAAAATACCTTGAGACAAATGACATTGATAACACAACCACACAAAATCTATGGGACGCAGCAAAAGCAGTTCTTAGAGAGAAGTTCATAGTGATATAGACCTTCCTCAACAAACAAGAAAAATCTCAAACAATATAACATATCTAATTCTACTTTAGGAAAGGTAAAGAATTAAGAAAAAAGAACAAACAAAACCTAAAGTAAGCAGAAATGAGGAAACAATAAGGATCAGAGAGGAAATAAAAAAATAGTGATTAAATAAACAATAGAAGAATCAATAAAACCAAGACCTGGTTCTTTGAAAGGGTAAACAAAATCAACAAACCTTTGGCCAGGCTCACCAAGAAGAAAAGTGGGAAGGCCCAAATAAACAGAGTAAGAAATGAAAGAGGAGAAATAACAACCAGTAACAAAGAAAGAAAAAAAAAGAGAGACAGAGAGAGAGAAGCAGAGAGAATTCTAAGAATAACATATGCCAACAAATTGGACAACCTTGAAGAAATGAACAAGTTTCTAGAAACATACAGCCTATCAAAACTGAATAAAGAAGAAATAGACAGTTTGAACAGATCTACCACTAAAAGTAAAATAGAATCAATGATTAATACAAATAAACAAACAGACAAACTCCCTGCAAAAAAGTTCAGGACCAGATGGCTTTACTGGGGAATTCTACCAACACACAAAAAAGAACTTACACCAATCCTTCTCAAAGTCTTCCAAAATACTGAAGGGGAGGGAACACTCCCAAAGTCATTCTATGAAGTCACCATCACCCTGATACCAAAATCAAACAAAGACATTACCAAAAAAAGAAAATTATAGGTCAATATCTTTGATGAATATAGAAAGAAAAATTCAAAAAAACCCCTAGCAAACCAAATCTAACATCACATTAAAAAGATCATACACCATGATCAAGATGGATTCATCCCAGGGTAACAAGGGTAGTTCAATATACACAATCAATCAATGTGATTCACATCATTAACAAAAGAAAAGACCAAAACCCACACAATTATCTCAATAGATGCAGAAAAAGCATTTGACATCTGGCATTCATTCATAATAAAAACTTACCAATTTGGTACAGAGGGAAATATTTTGACATAATAAAACCTATTTATGACAAACCCATGGCCAACATAAAACTCAACAGTGAAAAGATAAAAGACTTTCCACTAACATATGGAACAAGACAAGGATGCCCGCTCTCTTCACTTCTATTCAATGTAGTATTGGAACACCTAGTCACAGCAATCAGACAAGTAAAAGGAATAAAATGTACCCAAATTGGAAGAGAAGAGGTAAAGCTGTCATTATATGCAGATGACATGATACAATATACAGAAAACACTAACGATCCACACAAAAACTACTAGAACTGACAAAGTAATTCAGTTATGTAGAAAGATACAAGATCAACATACAGAAATATGTTGCATTCCTTTACACTAACAATGAAATATCAGAAAGGGAAACTTTAAAAATCTCTTTCAAAATCACATCAAAAGATATTTAGGAATAAACACGACCAAGGGGGTGAAAGACTTATATTCTGAGAACTATAAAATATTGATAAAGCAAACTGAAGATGATTCAAAGAAATGGAAGGGTATTCTATATTCTTGGATTGGAAGAATTAATATTGTTAAAGTGGCCATACTAGCCAAAGCAGTCTATAGATTCAATGTGATCTCTATCAAATTACCCAGGATGTTTTTCACAGCACTAGAACAAATAATTCTAAAATTTATATGGACCTACAAAAGACCCAGAATTGCCAAAGCAATACTGAAGAAAAAGAACAAAGCTGGAGGCATAACACACCTAGACTTCAAACAATACTACAAAGTTACAGTCATCAAAACAGCATGGTATTGGCACAAAAATGGACATATGGATCAATGCAACAGAATAGAGAGACCAAAAATAAACCCACCCTCCTACAGTCAATTAATCTTTGACAAAGGAGGCAAGAATATACAATGGAGAAAGACTATTTCTTTGGGAAGTGGTGTTGGAAAAGTGGGACAGATGCATGTAAATCAATGATGTTATACAAAACTAAACTGGCTTAAAGACTTAAATATAAGACATGACACCATAAAACTCCTAGAAGAGAAGATAGGCAAAACATTCTCTGACATAAATCATACAAATGTTTTCTTAGGTCAATCTCCCCTAGCAATAGAAATAAAAGCAGAAATAAACAAATAAGACCTAATAAAATTTATATGCTTTTGCACTGCAAAGTAAATCATAAACAAAATGAAAAGACAAACTACAGAATGGAAGAAAATATTTGCAAATGATGTGACCAACAACGGCTTAATTTCCAAAATATATAAACAGCTCATACAACTCAGTAAGAAATAAACAAATAACCCAATCAAAATGTGATGGAAAACCTAAATAGACATTTCTCCAATGAAGACATACATATGTTCAATAGGCACATGAAAAAATACTCAATATTGCTAATTATTAGAGAAATACAAATCATGCAAATGAAAACTACAACAAAGTACCACTTCACACCAGTCAGAATGGCCATCATTAAAAAGTCTATAGATAATGAATGCTCAAGAGGCTGTGGAGAAAAGGGAATTCTCCTACCCTGTTGGTGGGAATGTAAATTGGTGCAGCCACTATGGAAGACAGTATGGAAATTCCTTAAAGAGATAAAAACAGAACTACCATATGATTCAGTAATCCTACTTCAGGGCATATATCCAGAGAAAACTGTAACTCAAAAAGACATATGGATCCCAATATTCAAAGCACCACTATTTACAATAGCCAAGACATGGAAACAACCTAAATGTCCACTGACAGATGAATGGATAAAGATGCTGTACATGTATTCAGTGAGATATTACTCAGCCATGAAAAAGAATGAAATAATGCCATTTGCAGCAACATGGATGGACCTAGAGATTATTATACTAAGTCAAGTAAGTCAGATAGAGAAAGAGAAATACCACATGACATGACTTATATGTGGAATCTAAAATATGACAAAAATGAACTTATTTACAAAACAGAAACAGACTCACAGACATAGAAAACGAACTTATTATTATCAAAGGGAAAATGAGGTGCGGGAGGGATACATTAGGAGTTTGGTGTTAGCAGATGCAAACTACTGTATATAAAATAAACAACAAGGTCCTACTCTGTAGCACAGGAAAATATATTCAATATTCTGTAATAAACCATAACGGAAAAAAATGAAAAAGAAAATATATGTATAAATACATAACTGAATCACTTTGCTGTACATCAGAAACTAATACAACATTATAAATCAACGAGACTTCAATAAAAATAAATTATGTATATATATATATATACACATATATATTTAGAGTAATACCAATCTTCTCCAATTAATATTAATAAATCTACCCTTTATTACCAAAATTTAGACTGCAATGAGATTTTAAGTCTGCTTAAAATATTCAATACTTATTACAGGGAATAGGTTGCAAAAAAGAGCCTATCAGTCTCCAGAAAACTTTTCCTTAAGGCTTTTTAAAAGTCTTTTTAGAAATCTATTCTTTCAGAATCATATGTCTCACAATGAAAACCAAATTGAAATAGTCTCTGGCAGCTCTCTGAAGTTGTTATGCAACTACGTGAGGAGAAGTGTGATTCTGGAGAGTTGGAGAAGCTTGTATGTGACATAACCTAGATTTATTTAGAGATGCTCTGAGTGGATGGTGGAATTTAACTGGCATTTGAAATTAAAAAAAATTATATTGATGCAGAGCTAAGTTATTGAAGGATTTAATTCACCCCTCCTCTTTGTGGTATGTACATGTCACCCCAAATTGAGGAGAGCCTGCATAATTTTCTAATCCACATGGATAGTACACTGAAATGGTAGACAGTTGATTACTTGAGCTTGTGATCTTTCACAGCAACTGAAATGCACCCTGAAGGAGCCCCGTGCAATTGGACATACACCTATGCTGCTAAGAATAATTCAGTTCAGTATAAACTTAATTCAGAGATTTTGAATATTTATACAGAAATCTCAACCCTCAGTCCTTGCTTCCTTTGCTTCCAGAAGCTTCCATTGATGTTTATAAAAATAATACACTTCAAAGAAATGCCTAGATTATATGGCAGGGGATAAAAACTGAGCCACCTGTGTATATGTTCATTTTTTACCCAGTGTTGTCATGAAATGTTCACCCAAGTGAAACAGGAAAAATTGTTTTGTAAGTTTTTGAGTTACATCTATAGATTCTTACAGCGCTTCACTTTTATTTACGAAAAAGCTTTTCCATAAGAATACAGTAAAAACCTAAACTTATCTATGAAGCCTAATTAGAAAGTTTAATTCAAGATATAATTACAGGAGACCTAACATAATATGTGATGGTAATGTGCAGTTGTATCATCTGTAAGGACAACATATCATTTTTGAACTTTATGCTTCAGGCAGCTATAAAATGCAGTTAAATAATCCATATGAAGAATTTATATTCATCCTTAAGTACCATATAAAATAATTTTATTTTATGATTGCTTTAAAAAACTTTGCCTGGTTAACCCTAGTAAAGTACATATTTATACATTGTCTAGTATCCAGTTAAAATCTGTGAAATACATTTTAGATGTAAAATCACTGAATTACTTTTATAGAATAAGGAATATAATTCTCAAAGTGGAAAAAAAAAGGATTTTTCTCCTGATGATGTATGGTAAGTCTACTTCTTTGATAGAAGTCTTAGTGTTTCCATGCAGATTTCTTCCTATTCTGTGTCATAAAACTACATAAATCTCTAAACCAACAAACTGCCCTTGTTCATGTGGTACTGCCTCACAGCTATGCACTCTAATTAGTCAAGGTCATTTAAATACATTTTGCATGAAGCACCTAAAGCTCAATGTGCCATTTTGTGTATTTATCAAATTACTAATCAATATGCTCCACCACAGTTACCACCAGGCCTTCAGCTACCAGAGAATGCTACGTGAATTAAAATCATCCAGGCTGTCATCTGCATAAACAAAATTAGTGTGTGCCATTATTTTTCACAATAGAGAGCAATGGAACGCGTTCTAAATAGAAACAAATCACCATCGGTATTTTTACATTAAGCTTAAAATGCTTTATTTTAAACTTTAAGAAACCTAGCATTAAACTGGCTTCGATTTCACTTTCTCTCCCCATCATATTACCTCTACTCTATTGGTAAAGTAATTTATTCTATCCTCTGTGGAGTGCTGGGATCTTATTTGCCAGCGTATTTATCTTTCCTGCCACTGCACTGTCATTCATCTGCAATCTCCACAAAGGACCAGACCTGTGCAGAATTGCAATTAGGATTGATTCAACTAAATCCTGGCCACAGAACTGATACTGACAGGGTGACCTCAAGAGAATTTAAGATGCTAGGTTAGAAAACACACACACACACACACACACAATTTAGTTCCTTAATTCATTAGGTTCTCCATGAACTTAAAATTTGGACCATTATATCGACTTCTTAAAAAATTTTTTTGTACTACAGAGGAAAAGTAAACTGCTTCTCAGCAATTTTGAAAACCCAAAAAAGAAGTTTCTTGGAAAAACTCTCTTTTGAGGTTTAAAGGGCAGTTTGTAAAGAACAGAAACCTAATTTCCACTCAGGTTGTGTATCTTGAGCCTTTTCGATCTATGCAGAGGTGAAACAGAATGCGAAGAGATACAGATAAAGTTGCTGTGCTCTCACATCCTTGTTGTGACAGATTTCAGTGGTTCCACCATCATCACCAAAAGACATCACCTGTGTGGCAGCTAAATGGTATACTAATAGAATCTCTTAAATATTTCTTGGTTCAGTGGGACAGTTGTGTTTTTTGTTTGGTTGGTTGGTTGTTTGGTTTTCAAAGGCAGTAGCTGCAAGCACAAGCCATAACCTCAGAGTTTCCCTGACCGATCATATATAACATGTCTTATCAATCCTGGGGTTCTGCACTGTACATCAGGAGTCATCTATTACAGGTGCCCTGTCCTCATTCTTGTTATACAGTAGAAGGGAGGAAAGTTTGCCATGAGGGAATGAGTCAAAACTTAACTCTGTAAAGTAAAAAGAAAATTGGAAACGGATAATAACAGTCGCTGAGTAATCTTCTCTAAGTAGATTTTCTTTACATTTTTCTCTCGGGAGACTGAATTTTGCTCTCCCAAAGGGATAATGTTGGATGGGCAAGAACAATCTGATTTAATCTAATAAGGGAAATGAGAACACTGCAGAAAGCAAAATTCAATAAAGGAAAATCAAACCGAGCAAAAGAGAGGATTATGTAGTTTGGTTAACAGAATAGGGGATGAGGTGTCAAAACTCCTTCATTCTTTTTTCCTGCTTTACCAAATCACTTCCAGAAAAAAAAAATTCAAAAAAAGAAAAAGATCTCCACTTCCCACCAAAACAGTGAAAGTCTATCAAAAAGTGTCATAATGGTCATTAAGATGTTAAGTTTAAAAAAGGTACACTGAAATTAATTTTGTGACAGAAGTAATAATGAATTCCATTCTCCCTACATGAAGACCAAATCTTTCCCTTCTTATAGAATAAACTATAATAAACAACCTATTATTATCTTTTCATCCTCAGTCAAGAAAACACCTGAAATGGCAAATGACACTTTACACGTAATTATCACAACTGTCTGGAAGAATGCAAGAGGCAGAAAGTAAGATTTCATCCAGCATCACCAAGACTCTTTCAATGAGGGTTTACCAAAATCTTAGTTTTCAGACCTTTAAGTAAGGGGTAAACACTACAATACATCTCTCATATTCACAACAGCATCATACATATAATGAGCTAGATTGTCTATAAGCTATATTGCTATTCATATTAACTGAAAAGCATGATACTGTTTCTCATTATACTGCTCTCATATTTTTTCAACACAAATCAGAGAAAAATTGCCCTGTAAATACATGAAAAATTTTTTTCATGTAATTGATTCCTTGAGATATCTGAAAGCAGCAAAAAGAGAAGGAAAGAATAAAGTATTAGTAAGTGTTCTAAGAATTCATAGTAGCAGTTGAGGTATTATGACTCTGTTTATAAAAGAAAATTATTTCCTATTTCTGTTTATAGCTGTTAAACTGCTGTTATAAAGTATTCAGAGCCTCCACTAGAAATGAAATTATAGAGTAGTTACGACACTAAGGCGTTTAAAATAATTAGCAAGAGAAAAAGTTCTTGATGAAGTATCTGTGGCAGTGGGGCACTATTACAATCTAAGTCTGATTCTCAGTTTTGCATCACAGAAGCTAAGTTTTTTCACCACGAGGCGGTTTTGAATATAGGTAAGTAAGTCACAGTAACCAAACTTCCAAACTGCTGAGCATAAACCTGAATGCTACACTTTTAACTGAGAATATAAAATACACATTTCTAGTTACCAACATGCACCAGTTTGGTTTCTATAACACTATTTTAAAATTTAAGATGCCTGAAAAAAACAAACTTAGAATTATGAAGTAACTATGCATGTAGAAAGTCAGAGTAAAGGTAGTCTTAACAGCTTTCCTGCTGTTCGATCTCATCCATAGTAAAGCCTGAAAGAGGTTTAGTGTTGATCAGATACAGCAGCTGAATAAATGCTGAAAAGATCTTACCATCCACTTCCAATATTTATTATCACTCAACAAAGTCTTCCATCATTAGAACACTTCCATATGAAGGACATGTTTTTATTATAGATTATTTTTAAATTAATTATACTTCAATTGTTGTCTTTTTTCATAGACATACTTTAAATCCCTTATGAGATTAAAGAAGAATTCCTAGACTAATACAATCACAAAATGAATTATTTTATGGATTTTTTTAAACTTCAAAAGCTTTTCACAGGTGATTAATCTCATCTACTTTATGTTAAGTGTCTTTATTTTTAGTTGCTGATACGTATTTCAAATTGTGAGCTGTTTATTAAAACCTACAGGCTGCTACACACTGGCTGACTGCCAGTATTATTTGGGTAGACACAAAACAAAACTCCATAAAAATGTTCTTATGCATCAGTGATTTTCAAATAGTGTCTTATTATTGACTATAAAAGAAGCTCATGTTTTATAAGTTTAGGTATTTTCAACTATAGATAACAGAAAATCCATCTTAAAGTGGCTTATGTAATAAGCCAGTTTATTATTTGTTATTTCATATAACAAGAAATGCAGAGCAAGCACCATTCCCAGGCTAGTTTATTCACTTATTCAGTAGTATCAAGAACCCAGGCAATAGAAATAAAAGCAAAAATTAACAAATGGGACCTAATTAAACTTATAAGATTTTGCATAGCAAAGGAAACCATAAGCAAAACAAAAAGGCAACCTATGGAAAGGGAGAAAACATTTGCAAATGATGTGACTGACAAAGGTTTAATTTCCAGAATATATAAGCAGCTCATACAACTTAATAACAAAAAAACTAAACAACCCAATATAAAAACGGGCAGAAGACCTATAAACACAATTCTCCAATGAAGACATATAAATGGGCCATAGGCACATAAAACATGCTCAGTATCGCTAATTACCAGAGAAATACAAAGCAAAATTACAATGAGGTATCACCTCACATCAGTCAGAATGGCCATCATTCAAAAGTCTACAAATGATAAGTGCTGAGAGGGTGTGGAGAAGGGGGAACCCACCTACACTGTTGGTGGGAATGTAGTTTGGTGCAGCCCTTATGGAAAACAGTATGGAGATGCCGCAGAAGACTAAAAATAGACTTACCATATGATCCAGCATTCCCACTCCTGGGCATATATTCAGAGGGAACTCTAATTCAAAAAGACACATGTACCCCCAATGTTCATAGCAGCACTATACTCAATAGCCAAGACATGGAAGCAACGTAAATGTTCATTGACAGATGACTGGATAAAGAAGCTGTGGTATATTTATACAACGTAATACTACTCAGTCATAAAAAGGAATAAAATAACGTTATTTGCAGCAACATGGATGGACCTGGAGAATGTCATTCTAAGTGAAGTAAGCCAGAAAGAGAAAGAAAAATATCATATAATATCACTTATACATAGAATCTAAAAAAAGACAAATGAACATATTTACAAAACAGGAACAGACTCATAGACATAGAAAACAAACTTATGGTTGCCGGGGGGGAAGGGATAAATCAGGAGTTTGAGATTTGTAGATAATAACTAATATATATAAAATAGATAAACAAGTCCATACTGTATAGCACAGAGAACTACATTCAATATCATGTAATAACCTATGGTGAAAAAGAATATGAAAATGAACATATTTAATGTATGACTGAAGTATTACATTGTACACCAGAAATTGACACAACATTGTAAATTGACTATACTTCAATAAAAATACACATACAAAAAAAAAGAACCTATGTATTTATGACCTTTCAGCTCAACCAACCTCAGTATCAGTGCTGTTCTTCCTGATGGTGGTCAAATAGAAAGACAGATAGACCTGGAACAGTTTGCAACACATCAACAGCCAGCCATGGAAAGGTCTATTCCTTCTTGCTCATTATCTTCTAAGAGCAAGAATATCTTTACAAAGGCCTCTGGAGCGTATTCCTCTCGCATCTCATTTGACTCATGCTATGTAAAATGCCCTTGTCTAAATCAATCACTAGCAAGAGCAATGGAATCAGATCATTTTAGCAAACTAGTGATTCCCAAACTTTATTATATATCAGAATAATCTAGAGAGATTGTGAAAACACAGACCACAGGTTCCCACCAAAAAAGCTACACACTGGTATGACTTTAGTGGGTGACATAAGTTACATTTTCGTAAGTCCGCAGGTGATACTAATGCTGTTGGTCCCATGAGAACCGCTGTTTGGTGCATATACTGATCACCTGAAAGGCTATGCATGGGTTCAAAAGTCCTCTTATAAAATCAGGAAGTTACTTTTGTATCAGAAGAATCAAATCATTACGATGACATGCACAAAAGTTTCAAGTTAAGGTTTATTAAGGAAATTTAAAACAATTTTGACCCAAGACTAGCACTTGTAGAAAAGTTTTTGTTATAAAAGATTATGGCAAATTATTGAATGTAAATATTAGGAAAATATATTGTATTTCGAGCTTGTGCTCAGGCTCAAATTGGGACCTTTTGAAACCTAGACATGTAAAAACCAAACAAAATATCAAATATAATTTAAAAGCTACAAGCTTTTTTTCTAGTTTACAAAAAGAGAGGAATCTGTTGCAGTTTGGAAAAAAACAATCTTAGTGAGCCACAGGAAGAATGTACCATGCAAGTGTGATAGGGAAGCGAGTACAGGGACAAGCTGAACTGACTTTTCCCAGGACTCTGCACAGTAGATGAGAATGCCCAGATTGATGTCAGCATCATGGCAACATGAGACAATACATATGCCTCTCTCCTACAATCTACAACCAGTAAAATATTCATAATTCAACAAAGGTTCCTCTGTCCAACACAGTGAGATGCTGGATAATTTTACACAACTGTACATCTAAGGGCAGGTAAACTGGAACAAACAGAGGGGCAGAATCAGGGGTACAGCAGTGGCAGTGCCTGCTACGCTTGACCCCTGGTGGCTAAGCCTGCAGCCCCAAAGAACCTGACATCAGGGGAGGCAGCACACATGCCCACAGCCACAGAGTGCTAGACAGCAGTGGCAGCTGGGCCCACGACAACATCCCTCCAGCTGTAGAGGTGCCTTCAACACCCACCTATGCCCATTCACAGTGGTGGCACCTGCAAACTCACAACACTGGTTATGACAGAGATACCCATAACCTCAGTTCTTCTCCACCTTAGCCGAAACCATGCAGTGGAGAAACCTGCACCCCAGGAGACCCCAGCTGTGGCAGAGGCACCTGCTGTCCCAGTGCCCCAGTGACACTGGCAGCAGCGAGGCAGAGCAGCAATAAGTGAAGCACCAGGTGACACCTCCAATGGAGGCAATGGACGGTGGAAAGTGTCTCAAATATAAAAAAACCAGAGGGAGTTCAGCTGAGAGAAACCAAAACATGTGCTACATAGCTACCGACTGGAAAACCGAAAAAAGGCCTCTAATTACTAACCTGTTGAATTATTAGAATCAATTTTTTAAAAAAGGCTTTACCTAAAGAAAAGTGTTCAATACTTCAAAAACAACAAAAAAGAAAGAAACAAACAAACAACAACAATCCATCAAGAACCATAAAAAAACCACAGTAATATAGTATCACAAAAAAAAGGACAATTTTCCAGAAACTAAACTTAAAGTGGTAGAATATTGCCATTCAACTGGTAAAGAGTTCAAAAATAACTGTAATGAAGAAACCCAATGAACAAGAAAAATCAGAAAGGCAGTTCAACGAGCTCAGGAATAAAATCAGCGAGCAATAGAAACACTCTACTAAAGAGAATGAAACTAACAAGAACTAAACAGAAATTCTGGAACCAAACAACTCAATAAGCAAGATGAAGAACATACTATTATTAGGAGCACTTAAAATAGAGCAGATCATATGGAATAAAGAATTTGTGAGCTCAGAGAGAGAGATCTAGAAATGATACAGTTACAAGTGATACAGAAAGAGAAAGTTAAGATCTTTTTTTAAAAATTTAAATTCTGCAAGAACCAGTACATTCTATTAGGAAGGGCAACAATAGGATAATGGGTGTCCCAGGAGAAGAGGGGGAAAGAGAGCAGACATTTTACTTAAAGAAGTAATTGCTGAGAATATCCCACATCTGGGGAAGGAACTGAATATGCAAATTCGAAAAGACCTCCAAGATACATTATATTAAAACTGTCATGAGTCAATGACAAAGAAAGAATTTTTAAGGTAGCCAGGGAAGAAAGGATTGTAATCAAAGCGATTCTGATGAAAAGAACAAAGCAGGAGGTATCACACTCCCCAATTTCAAGTTATATTATAAAGTTATAGTAATTACAACATCTTGCTGTTGGCAGACAAACAGACGAATAAATCAATGGAACAGAATTGAGAATCCAGAAATAAACCCACACATATATGGACAATTACCCTATAACAAGGGAGCAAAAAGCATACAATGGAGAAAAGATAGTCTCTTCCAAAAAATGGTGTAGGGAAAACTGGACAGCCACATGCAAAAGAAGGAAACAACAACTACCTCATACCATAAACGAAAACCAAATCAAAGTGAATTAATGACTCACATGTAAGACCCAAAACCATAAAACTCCTAAAAGGAAACATAGGCAGTACACCATTTGAAATAGGTCTTGGCCACATCTTTCTGGATATGTCTTCTCAGGAAAGGGAAGCAAAAGCAAAAATAAACGAATGAGATTATATCAAACTAAAAAGGAAGCACAGCAAAGGCAGCCATCAAGACAATGAACAGACAACATACTAAACGGGAGAAGATATGTGCAAATCATGTACCTGATAAGGATTTGTTATGGTGGGGATTATATATACAAGGGATTGTAGTATCTACAAGGAAAGCAGGATGTGGTGGGACCCTGATGGCTGAACTCAAGGATGTATTTAACCTAGTTCCGACTCCCAGGAGCAAGAAATTTTGCTAACAGTTACATATTATCAGAGCATTTGGATTTATATTTGAAAGTGTATGTAGTAGGAAAAAAGCCCTAGAACTGCTAAGAATATTTTTGATAAGTCCACCGAACTAAGATGTTTAATGAATCTAAAGTCTGAAACAAGTAGCAAAAGCAGGGGACACAGTGACATGGCTAAAAAGATATTGTAAAGTAGTAATAGCCTCGGGAAAAGGGGCAGATTTGTTTGGGTTTCAGATAAGAGACAGAAAGGGGGGGGGGGAGAAAAGGGGAGGGAGAGGGAGAAAGGGTGAGAGTGAAAGGAATATAATTCTGGAAATGAGACAATAGGGCTAAGCACCTGCTAAATGATTTGATTTAGAGGTAAAGAAGAGTTTTAACTGACAGAAGTAACAGCTGATCACCTGCTAAGGATGTGATTTGAGAAGTCCACAGAGTATCATGCATGTGTAGTCAGAAAATGTTCTGAATACTGACAAAGTAATGACACTCCATTATCAAGTGTAGGACAAGCAAGGACACATCTATGCAGATTGTCCAAGGACACAAGATATCAACAGAAGACACACAAGCCAAACCACTCTCAAAGACCCGGAAGTAAAGCTGAAAATGGAAAACCTGGACTTTTAACCTTGGCGCAGTAAGATACAGTTAAGTGGGGGCAGGAGAAGAGTAGACTAAGAGGACGGGAAGACAATGAGATGGAGCACCCACAGAAAATAACATTTGTATTCAGCCTAGAGCAATGAAAATGCTGAAAACAACCCAGGTTAGAGAGTGGGCCTGCTTCAGAAAATACAATTGCATGCCATGCCTATAAAGAACAGCTTTTGGTAAGAGGAATGGGGAAACATCTGAAGAAATTAATGAAGGAGAAGAAAAGCAGAGAACTATAAATTCCCATGAATTTTTACAAAAGTAAAAAAAGAAAAAAGGAAGTACAAAATACAGCAACAGAAGTAAAGGCGTTAAAGAAAAGACCACATAAACCCACAAATACACAAAAAAGACATCTTGTAGATTATAAAGCAAATGGAAACACGTAAAATAGGTTAAAGGCAAAGACGGCTGGAGAAATTGCCTATGTGATTAAAGGAAGAACTAAAGAAATGGGAGAAATGGGTGGAATTAAGTCTATTGTTTTCATGAACCACTGTGATATGATTAAATACATAGGTAAATCTGTTTTGCTTGTGCAGTGTCAGGTTTAAGAAAAACTATAAATGAGTTTCACAAAAATGGCATTTTTATTTTTAAAAATATACTGTTGAGAATCAAAGGAGACAATGCGAGTGAAAGTGTTTTGATGAAGTTAAGTGCTTTACATGGAAGGTGTTATTATTATTGTCTTTATCTGATGAGTCTAGTGCTGGTTTTCAATCCTTAAACCCTTGCTAATACCTAAGCAATCTGAATTCATTCTATGGCTAAGCTGTCATTAACTTGTATCTAAGGTGCTACTAAATTCTAAATATATTTCATCTAAATGTATACCTTCTGTCAACTCAATTGCAATGATATCTAGAAAATCCATCTATCAATTTTTCTAGCTTGACTTATTTTTGATTAAGAATTTAATTTTTCCATGTACTCTTTCCTAATAATATGCTTATTTTTAAAATATTTGTATTCCTATTTCAACAAGAAAAAAAAAAAAAAAAAGAGATGTTATACACCACCGGCACTGTTTTAGTTGGTTTAAAAACACAATAAAATAAATCAATATCCTGCATCTTAGAATTTTGTTATACATATTCCTACTAAAACGTAACTCTATCTCCCAGTTCAAATTAAAAGTGAAGAACTATGTAAGTGATGGAATGAAACAAAGATTATGATATGATAGTTACTTTACAGAAATATGAGAAAATCAGAGAGTGATATACATAAATGTGCTAAAATTCTTCTTTCCTTAAAAATTAATTTTGAAAATTGTCAGACCACCCAAATTGGAAAAAAATGTTATGATTGAACCATATGGAATTACTAGTACTTAACTATGTTTTGGCCTACAAGAAAGTGTCAAATTCTCATGATTAAACCTATATTTAATATTTCTGATTATTTAGCATTTAAATTTTTTCATCATATTAGTTACAATTCAAGATTACTCTGGAACCTGAATTTTTTAATGTAATAAAAACATTCTGTTGAATTTTTAAAATAACCTCTTGATATATTTATACAGCATTTATTTTCCAGTGGATTTGGATTTATTTATACTAAACACTTTTCTTAGTGTTGTGTCTCCTTATGAAAAGTTAGACATGTGTACACTGTATATGAGAGACTCAGCTTAAAAAGAAATGAGTTTCAGCAGGTATATAACTGGAACTTAAGCCGTAGCTTTTCTTATCAACAGAGCCAACTTATTAAATTTTGTGTATAACTTAAAAAACTGCATTTGTATGAAAAAAAAAAACTGTCATTCTAAAATTAGGAAACCTCATAAAGGACTCTACTACTGTAAAAGTCAGATGAGGAAAACAATCAGTACATTCAATGATCATATATTATTTCCCAAGCAAATATTGTATATGGGGCAAAGGTAAATGACTTGTTTTATAGGATAAATGAAAATAAATGTACTATCAATTTTATGACCTTTTCTACAAAATTGTTGTGAAATAATAGATCTAATGGCCATCTGAAATTCCTTTGGAGCCATCTAAAATTCTTTTGAAAATGTTCTTATTAAAGTCATTATGTCATTATGACCAAGTGGGATTTATTCCAGATATGCAAGGCTGGATCACCATTGGAAAATCAACCAAAGTAACTCCATATCAAATAGCTAATGAAGAAGAATTATGTGCTCTTTCAACTGATTCAAAAATGAAACAAAATAAAACATTTGACAAAAGTCAACATCCATTTTCAGCAAGTTAGAAATAATGACCTCAATTTGATAAACCCGCACCTAACATCATACTAAGAAAGAAAAATTGACTATATTTTCCCTAGAATAGGGAACAAGCCAACAATGTCTGATTTAACTATTCTGAACCCTTGAAATTCCAGGGAGTTCAATAAGGCAAGAAAAATGAATAAAAGGGATACCAATTGGACAGTTTCTATTTGAAGATGACACAGTGGTCTACAAAGAAAAAAAATCTCAAGGAATTTACGAAAAAACAAAAGAAAAAAAAAATCCTAAAACTAGTAAGTGATTTAAACAATGATATAGGATTAACACACAAAAATCAATTACATTTCTGTGAACTAACAATAAACTTTTAGAAAAAATTAAAACCATTAATACTATTTACAGTCACTCCAAAGAAAATGACATACTTATGTAAATAGTTAACAAAATACGGGTAGAAATTTTAATTTGAAAATTACAAAATGCTGATGAAAGAAATCAAATAAGTAGACAAATATTTCATGCTCATGTACTGGAATACTCAAAAAAGGAAAAATGTCATTTCTTCCCAAAGCAATTCATGGGTTTAATAAAACTTCTGCCAAAATTCCAGGAAAGTTTTTTTTAGGTGTAGACAAGTTTACTCTGAAATTTATATGGAAAAAGGTACAGGCCCTGGAATAGCTAAAATAATCTTGACCAGAAGAAGGAGGAATCACTCTATCTGACATTAAGGCTTAGTACAAAGCCAAGTAATCAAAATAGTGTGGTATTGGTGGAGGGCCATACACAAAGATCAACAGAACAAAATGAAGAATGTAGAAACAGATCTACATAGATACGTCCAACAGAATTTTTTGATAAAGATATTGAAGCAATTCAATCTAGGAAAAATAGTCTTTTCAACAACTGGTGACAAAAAAATTAGAAATCCACAGGCAAAAAAGTGAACTTTGATCTAAATTTTATACTTTATACAAAAATTAACTCAAAATGGTTATGAATCTAAATGTAAAATGTAAAACTATAAAAATTTTAGAAAAAAATATAGGAGAAAATCTTTGGGACCTAGGGCTAGTTAAAGAGTTTTTAGACTTGACACAAAAAACAGTATCATTAAAGGAAAAATTGATAAGTTGATTTTCATTAAAATTAAAAACTTCTGCTCTGTAGAATCTTACATGAAGATAATGAAGGGACAAGATACAGAATGGGAGAAAATATTCACAAACCACATATCCAACAAAGGACAAGTATCTAAAATATATTAAATATGTAAAAAATTGAACAGTAATACAACCTAATAAGAAAAGGGGTAAAAAATATGAAGAGACTTTTTCACTGAAACAGATATACAGGTGGCAAATAAACACAAGAAAAGATATACAACATTAGGAAAATGCAAATAAAAACCACAATGATGTATCACTCCATATCTATCTTAAAAATAATAAATCATAAAAATATCAAAAAGTAGTGAAAATAGCAAGGGTTCAGAGAAGTTGAGCATTGACAGTGGGAATGCAAAATGGTACAACTTCTCTGGAAATAAGTTAATATAGTTTGTGATAAAAGCAGATACTCAGTCATCATACAATCCAGCAATTATACTGCTAGTTATTTATCGTAGAGAAATAAAACTTATGCTTATCCAAAAACCTGTAGTTAATATAGGGTTTTTATTCATAATAGCAGTTTTATTCATAATATTATTCATGAATAGCCAAAACCTGAATGGTGAAATATTGGAAATAGCAGATGTTCTTCACCATGTAAATTTGAAAACAACACGTGAATGGTTAAACAAACTGTGTCACATACCCACCATGGAATATTACTCAGCATTGAAAAAAACCAATTATTGAAGCATGCAACAATTCTGAAGACTCTCCAAAGAACCTCATGGAGTGAAAAAAAAAAAAAGAGCTAATTGTAAAAGGTTACATGCTGTATGATCCCATTTATATAACATTTTGAAATGACAAAACTTCAGAAATGGAGAACAGAGTAGCGGTTATCAGGTATCAGGCAACAGGGTGGATAGTGGAGCTACAGACAAAGAAGGGTGTGATTATAAAAGGGTAAGAGGGAGCCTTGCGATAATGAAACTATTCAGTATCCTAATTGTGCTAGTAGATAAACAAATCTACACATGTGACAAAATTATATAGAAGTAAATGCACATACACATTTAGAAATTAGTACAGATGAAACTGAATAAGATCAGTAGGTTGTATCAACATCAAAATCCTAATAAGATGTTGTAGTATAGTTCTGCAAAATGTTACCATAGTGGGACAGTGGGTAAAGACTACAATGGGATGTCTCTGTATTATTCCCCAACTGCATGTAAATCTACAATTATCTCAATAAAATTTTCGATTAAAAAACTATTAGAAGAAAGAAAATTTATATTTGAGAAACAAAAGCTCAATATATTTTCAATGATACTGACATTTGTTTCCATTTGGTTTACAAAACATTTTCTTTTTACATCTTAATTTGCAAAATAACTTAGCACTGAGTAATTTTAATTTGGAGAAAATCATTTATACATAGGTCCACATGCATCTACTGTGTTAGGTAAAATATTAGCATGCCCTGTAACACTGATAGTAAATAATGACATGACTAATCTCAATCAGCAATCACTTAACCAATACATTTTCATCTATTAGGCCCTCACTTATTTAGTATTTACAGGGATTTAAAAACATTTCACCTTGAGAATATCTTTCGTAAAAAACTGTGTAGTCAAGTCAGACTGTTAGCTGATACATCAAGCACCATGTTCGTGACAAGAAAAGGTGCTGAGCATTGTAGTAAGCATATAAATAAGCCAGGGCTCTTGTTGAGGGCTGTGCAATCAATCTCACTTTTAAATGAGTGGGTTATCTTGACGGTACTTTTGTTTGTGTGTTTGGTACTCAACTGAATTAGTTTGGATAAGTAAAGTTTGGAAGTAAGCACTCTCTTTTTTCTTTAAACAAACTAGCTTATCTTCCTGATAGGCACGTCTTCAGAAATGAATTTAATTAATTTAACCTATTGACATCAAACTTATTTATAACTCATAGTAAGAAAACAAAAAAGGGCAGACTCTGCTCATTTAACTTCAGTTGATGTTGAACTATGTATAGGCAGAACATTTACATCATAGACTATGCAGGCATACATCTGACTATATGTGTCCAAAGTCATCTCTTTTCTCTCCTCCTGTAAATTCTAAGACCCCCCGACCTTCACAGTAATGTTTGTGGAAGGGAGTACTGTGTAATCTACAGCTGTTAATTACCTGTGCCACTGCTGCACTGCTATCATTAACCTAGTGACAAGTAGACGGGTGAGGAAATCTCTATTCGTGATGAGTGGCATAGGCTATATCTTTTGGGGATGGGAGTAAGCCAGTTAACTCATCAAAGGAAAAGCCTTAGCTACAGTTAAAGGAGTCTCAGCTAACCTACCTACAAGTCGACAACAACTATAGGCGAAGATTTGGTGCCAAACACGAAGAAAGAGAAAATGAGTACTAATAGCTTCAAATTAGTTGGAGGAACTTAGCAGACAATTGGAAATAGAAAATATTTTTAATTAGCTAACACTGAAGAACTAAAATAATATAATAAATAAAGCCATGCTGTGAGTGGTTTAACATTTCACTGGAAGTTTTTATTTTTCCTCACTTTGGCTAATTGGATCATTTCCACATGAATGAAATACATGCTAAATTATTTACAGATAATTACATGGCTGTGCTGTTGCTAAAATATTAAGACACAGTTGTCCCACAGGAAACAATGCAATAGATACAGGCACATCGAGAAATACATAACCAAAGGGGTAATGAAGGGGCATTATACAAAAAAAAAAAAAAAAAAAAAAGCCTATAGAACTAGAGGTAGTACCATTAAAATTAATTTATTTTTCAAAATGTTATAGGCACTTAAAAATTATTTCTCATTCCCCCGCCTTTCTCTTCAAAAATGATGATTCAAATATCAGCCCCTTAAATTTGCTTAATCTGAAAACCTGTATCAGAAATTAGACAACAAATGCGTTTTAATTAGATTCATAAGCAATCTTCTACCCTCAATGAACATGCTATCAACCCCGACTATAGAAAGGAGGGGTGCTAATTTCTATAGCATAACTAAAGTGAGCCAGCTTTTCGTTTAATTATGCCATTATTAACTTCTAAACAAAGTGCTGCAGATGACATTAGCAGACATTGAAACTGAGTGTTTGCATCTTGACTAATAATGAGTGGTAATTTTAGGTACTACACTCTTCAGGCACTGTGGGCACTAATTAAGTACACTTTTGCATCGCTGATCTTTAGTTAACAGTTCACTTGATGCCATTTTTGAGCTAAAGAAATGGCGTATTAGGTCACAGATATAACCTAAGAAACAGCAATCTCTTAAACTTGAAGTTACAATGGGGCAAAACAAACTTTATGAAATTACATCTGCAATCTATTCTTCCCATTCTCCACTACCAACTCCTAAAAATAATCCTGTTTTTGTCTCCTGATTTCACTGCATTCCTCCATCATTCAAGGGAGGTTCTTGGTCAGCGAGTCTAGTTAAGGGGCCTGGGTGATCCAGCACCAACAGAAAGGATAGTGGTACACAACCCTCTAAGCTGGGATGCAGGACTTTTCGAAGATATGGAGGAAGTATATCTCTATACTAAAAAATAAGTTAAAAACTCTGAACAGAACAAAAGCAAAGAAATAGTGGGGAAAAAAGAGACAAATCTGTTTTTAGGAGACAGGATGGTTACTGTATTTTTATTTTTGTATGTTGTTAGCTATTAATTTGGAAGTAAAGCTTAGAAAGAGAGACCTCAGTGAATCTACATGGTAGGCAAGATACTGAGGAGTGGGCGGGGAGGGGTCATTTCAAGAAATGATCGTATCAATTATGAGTAGGCTTACTTTTGACAGATTTTCACAGATGCCAGTAAACATTGGAATGATTCCTTAAGTACTGTGGGGACCAATATGATGTCTGCAGGCCATGACCTTAGTATTACCACTTCCTCTTAGCCCTCTAAGTACGAGAAGGTTCTTTTCCTGCTTGATTTTCTTTGAAATTGTTAAAACACTCATCTCCCTCCTGCCCTTACTCCCAGACCCATCACTGGCAGAATCACAGATCTTGGTTTCTCATACCATTCTCCAACAAAAGGGATAATGGCCCTTGGAGAAAAGGCTGATTCTAGGACTTGGCAGGAAATACGAAAAATTTCCCTGGAACATATTGTAGTTACATAAAGTTTAAAAAAAGTGCTCAGGAAACGATAATAAAATACACAATAATGGTGGTAAGTAAAAGAGAAAGAGGAACCAACTAAAAAAGCTTCTAAGGACCAAAACTGGAATAATTTGGGCAACAAAATAAAATGTATTAGTTTATTATCCAACTAAAAAAGCTTCTAATGACCAAAACTGGAACAATTTGGGCAACAAAATAAAGTGTATTAGTTTAATATCCAAAGTATAAAATAAATGTACACTGATAAAAATTAGTGATTAAAGAGATGAATGAATGTGGGAGAAGAGACGAATCTCCCATGCAGAAAAATTACGATTAATTTGTATAGATAACTCCACCCTGGAGGAGGTGAAGCAAAACTCCCCCACTCCTTAAGTGAGAGCTGCACATAATGACAGCCTTTCAAAGATTACAGGATGGAAAGGGAGAAAAAAAAAACTTTACAATGAAGAAACCTGACAAACTGTACTTCAGCCAGGTGTTGGTCAACATCAACAGTCACAAATCATGTTAATAAAATGCACCTTTGATTTGGTGTAAGGAGAATGGCACTTTATCTTTGTGATCTTCTTGCCCAAACACCTAACTACAGCCTAATCGTGAGAAAACACCAGACAAATCCGAAGTGAGGGGCATTTTACAAAACATGTGACTAGCACACCTTAACACTTTTAAGGTCATCCAAAACAAGGCAAGTCTGAGAAACTCACAGTACAGACAAGCCTAAAAAGGCAGGACAACTAAACATAATGCAGTGTCCAGGCTGGGATCTAGCAACAACAGTAACAACAAAAAGACATGGTGAAGACTAAGGAAATCTGAATACAGTGTGGGCTTTAGTTAATAATACATATCCTTGTTGCTTCATTCATTATAACAACTGTAGCATGCTAATTGTAACAAGCTAATAGTTGGGGAAACTCTCTGTGCCATCTTTGTAATTTTTATTTAAATCTGAAATTGTCCTAAAATTAAATGTTTATTTTACAAAATCATATCATAAACTTCATAAATATCCCCTTCTTGTCCTCAAAAGAAGAGCAAACTCAAATAATATGCCCCATATTTTCCTTTCATATTTATGTGTAATACAGATGCAAATCTTGAGGTACAACATGTGTCTCACCACTAGGTGGAAACAGGTATGAAAATCCAGGTCAACACATCAGGATGGGGAAGTAGAAAGGTAAGAAGAATCTGAATTCTTGATGGCACTCTTCATTTCTAAACTACCTACCTTCAGACTCTTACTTTCTGAAAGAAGTAAGTGCCCAGCTGTTTAGGTAACTAATACACCAAAGAACCAAGAAGAGTACCCCATGGGAAGAAAGGCCAACAATTGTGCTTCTGCCATAGATACGATATAACAACAGCACCACTGCACTTTTCCTTTCTTCCCCCTTATGTCCCACTCCGGAATGTTCAGATGCAGCAGTTAGCTCACACAGGGGAAGATGGAAAAATAATCTAGTTGAAACAAATTCTTTCTGTATTGTATTAAATAAATCCTAAATGAAGAAGTAAGTAAAAAGCCAGAAGTATGGGGTATGGGTTAACATCTATGAAACTGTTTGGGGGCTCACAGTTTCTAAGGCATGAGCCTGCTGTCTCCCCCTCTGCCTGGCAAAGCAACAAAGCTGTTCTTTTCTAGTTCTCCCAAAACAAAAACTATGAAACTGTTTTGCACATATACTGGATATAAAAAATCATATAAATGAATACTAATGATGGGATCCAAGTTTCTCACCGTCAGAGGAGAAAGTTAAAGTAAAGCATGATTGGAAGGTAGAATGAATCCTTTGGTACTGGATTAGATTTGAAGACATCACTATGAATTTACATTTAGCTTAATATATATTATACACATGTGGATAGATACAGAAATAAGCATAGCTATGTCTGTATACATAGTGAGTTGACATACACACATTACAAAGTTCTAGCCTATGAAAGAGCCTGGAAGCAATGACACCTAACAGCAATGAACATACCCATAGCCCAGGTCTTAGTTTCTAAATAACATGCCTCAATTAAAGTGTTCAGAATTTCTTGGATAAACAGCTGATTCTAGAACAGGGGTAGGGAAACACAAGACTACCTTGAGGCATCCTGTAGTACCAGAAAGCAAAGAAGAGCTCAAAAAATAAAAGGATGGGGGCACGTGAAAGAAGAGCAGAAGTCACCTTGAAAGAGTCCCCAGTGGCCAAATCTGTTATAATATGATCAATAAAATAAATAATAGTAGTACTGAATTATAACTCATAGTATAAAATAAATATACATTAGGTATGCTGAAATAAATAAATAGATGAACAGATAGCTAGAGAAATACTACTCCTTATGGAAGAGTTTCAAAAAATTATGATGATATTTACTCTTGTAGAAATCGGAGATAAATTCTTCTCCACCCTGAATGTGTGCTAAACTTAATGACTTGCTTTCAAAGTATGAAAAGTGGAAGGGTTAGGGAAATGGAAAATTAGTAACTTTATACTGCTGTTCAAAGCTGGGAAACATTACCTTATCCAAGTGATTAAGATTGAATGATCACTTGTGGCCATAATGTTCCCTTCATGTGATGTGATATGAAAGTCACTTCACCTCTGTGGTATTATCTCTAATAATCCATAAGCCCAGTCTAATGATGAGAGAAAAAGATGAGACAAACCCAAACTGAGAAGCATTCTACAAAATGCCTTACCAGTACTCCTCTAACTGTCAAGCTCATAACAAACAAGGAGAGACTGAAAAACCATCACAGACCATAGGAGACTAAGAAGGCATGACAATTAAGTGCAGCACGGTATCCTGCTTGGATCCTAAAACAGAAAAATAGAAAACTAGTAAGATCTAAATTAAGTCTATTAAGTTTAGTTAATAGTAATGTAGCAGTGTTTATTTCTTAATTTCAACAATTATACCACAGTAATGTAAGAAAATAACATTAGAAGAAACTGAACCTAGGGGAGGGGGTTCCCTTGCAGCTCTTCTAAAAAATCCAAAACTTTTCCCAAAAAAGTTTATGTATATGCTACCAGTATTTGGCTAATGGGTAATGTTACTCTGAAACCACTTTTTGGAGTAACTTATATATAGCTTCATTGTGTTGGGGAGATTAGAGACATAATGGGATTACATTTTACCTGTACATTATAGATTAACACTGTCCAGTAAGAGTTTGTGATGTTGGAAATGTTCTAATCTGTGCTGTTTGATATAAGGGACCAACAACTACACCTGACCACTGCACACTTTACTGTGACTAATGAGACTGAGAAACTGAAATTAACTTAATTAACACTTAGTAGTCACAGGTGACTTGTGGCAACTGTATAGGACAACATAGTTCTAGATAATCCACCAGACAATACGTTCCCTCAAAGCAAGGAATCACCATTATAATTAACTTTATGTTTTTAATAGAGCTGCCTAAATACATCATATTAACACAAATATTTTATCCAAGAAATAGAAATATACTCATGTTAACACATACAAACAGAAAGATAAACAATTATAGTTGTTAGCCAATGGTTATTTGAAATTTAAGTGGCATTAATACAGAGACGTATACTTGATCTATAGATGCACTGTAATTTTCTTTTTCAAATCTTAAGTACCTAGTACTTCCTTTTTTTTCTGTGCTTCTGGATGATGGATGTTGTTCTGAACTGGCTTTATGTTCTTTTTTTTCTTGAGACACAACTTGATTTAACCTGATGAAATGTGACATGCTTGTCACTTTTTTTTTTAAAGTGACTATAAATGGGAAAATATCCATGTAACTAGAATGTTTTCCCATTACTGGTTTCTGGCAGGTTATAGTCTAACAGCATAGCCCTACATGAAAAAGAAACATTAGCATTAAAAAAAAAACAGCTGATGCCAAAACAAAAATAGTTAATACCTTAAATTCTATGTTCTCAGGATTTATTCTTGCTTCTCCATGGTTTGGTTTGAAAGGCTGAATAATTATTTCTAAAGCTGATGGTCAAAATACATACATAGTATGAGATGAGGAATAGGGAGGAGGAACAGTGAACTAAATACCAGTGTTCCTTTTTTGTGGAAAGCATATTTAGTAAAATGAGAGAGAACTGTGCAGATAGCACATGATAGATGACTAGAATTGTTTCTTATTAGAATGCTTTTCTGACTTGTCCAGGAGGCATTATACATTAAGCCATGTTCTTAGTGATGCAGAAAATTTCTACTTATAATGCCATATGAATTCTACCTTCTACTATTATGAAAATGAGGAGTAACAGAAAGATACTCCATTTTCTTTCTGTCACTCTCAAAAATATTAAGTTAATAATATGAAAAAGTATTTATCTAAATGCCTATCTTCTTTTTAACGTCAATGCAAGGCAAGAAATAGCTCAATGCAATTTGATTTAATTTCTACATGGTTGAAAAAAGATAACATATGGCTGAAAGAATGTATTTTAGCTAGTAAGAGTAAAACTAGAAATCATTTCAAGGAGGCCAAATATTCTAGATCTACCTTTAACTGTCACAGATAAAAAGGATTAATTAATGAAGTCTGCGCTCTATAGATAAAGGACTCCGTTGGTATTCTGTTAATTTTCTTGGAAGAAAAAGATAGTCCAGGTTGAATTTTCTCTTTAGCTTGAAATGGATTCCAGCTCTTTCTTCTTAATATCAGGAGAAAAAGAAAAAGCGGAATATAAAAGCTAAAATTTAATAAATATTTAACATATATTACATAAAGTAACATTCTTTAAAACTTTGCCTAAATATACAATGTATTTTAAACTTATATTTAAAATTACTAATTTCATATACTTTCACAAGAAATCATCTAGACTCTTTAAAAATATCTAAGACCGAAATCTGTCATGTATCATGATTTATGATATTATAGAACACTAACATTTCACAGCGCTACATCAGTCAAATTAGATCCCACACACAGAACATTGGGATATGACTCTCATATAGTTTATTTTATTTTATTTGGGAATGGAAACAATGCAAATTTGCCAAGTATTATAAATGTCTTCTCAACACTGTGTAAAACAATCTTAATGGTACCTATGACATAGGGAGAACTCACATAAGGAATAATATAGTTATACTCATTAATGGGAATAAGATGTATCTTTGGTAAGATTCACTAGAAATAGTCTTATAGATGTTATAAAAATGTCAGAGACCACAATGGTCAATAAACCTATAAAATTAGATTTGAGTTTTGGCAAAAAATGAAGGCTCACTTCAAATATTCAATGCTGTAACAGATTTAAATGGTTATTATCAAATGTACTAAAAATTAAGCTGTTAATAATATCATGAAAAAATACTTTTTAAAGAGAATTTTTTCTGCACATGTAGAAATTTTCTGCATGATAATTTCTCAAGATTAAAAGAATTTCATGTTTGTTGGGTGCTCAGTGAATAGTGGGAATAGGCTGAGAGAATAACAGTTAAAAAAAAAAAAAAGGAAGACTTAGAGTGAACAGAATTACAAAACTCCAAAAGAAGTTGAAAGCAAGACTGCAGGTACAAGAAATGAGATCCAAATTTCAAGACTGATCCATTTATATACTGAACATATAATATATCATAAAAATTGAGACAATCTTGATATCTAAAAGGACCATTAGCAATTATGGTGAGACAACAGAAATAAACCATGGCAATAGATCCAAAAGCCTGAGAAAGGTCCCTTCCAATCTGTGCATCGGCCAGATCCCCAGATTCTAAACTGAGTCAAAAAAAAAAAAAAGAAAAGAAAAGAAAAGAAAAGAGTGGGCCTCACCCACTCACCCACTTCAGCAGAAAAGCTCCATGGGTAGTCATGTTTGTCCACTTCAGCTCCCCTGGATGAGATGCTTATGTCAGAAACACATCCACATGACCCTCCATCATCCACGTCCCCAGCTGCACAGCCCGTTTTGCCAACAGCATTTGCTCACTTCCTTTCTCTGTCACATTTTAGCAACTCAAGTAATTCTCTCCGTATTTCAAACTTTTCCATTATTATCATATTTGCTGTGGTGACCTGTGATTAGTGATCTTTGATGCTGCTACTGTAATTGTTTTGGGGTGCCATAAATCACACCCACAGAAGAGTGAACTTAATAAATGTCGTTTGTGTTCTGACTGCTCCGCTAACCAGCTGTTCCCATCTCTCCCCCTCTCTTTGGGCCTCCCTATTCCTTGAAACACAACAATATTGAAATTAGGCCAATTAATAACACTACAGTGGCCTAATGGTGAAGAGCTGTAAGCTGTCCTCTAAGATCAGGAACAAGACAAGGAAGCCCACTCTCAGCACTTTTAGTCTACATCATTTTGGAAGTCCTAGCCAGAACAATTAAGCAAGAAAAGGAAATAAAATGCATCCAAATCAGAAATAAAGAAGTAAAACTATAACTATTTTCAGATGACATGATACTATATATGCAAAACTGTAAAGATTCACCAAAGAAACAGAAATAATAAATAAATTCAATAAAGTTGCAGGATAGAAAATAATACACAAAATTGTATTGTATTTCTATACACTAATAAACTATCAAAGGAAAAACTAAGAAAACAATACTATTTCCAAATGCATCAAAAAGAATAAAATATCTTGGAATAAATTTAAGCAAATAGGTGAAAATTTGACCACTGAAAAATATAAGACATTGATGAAATAAATGGAAGAAATCACAAATATATGGAAAGATATTCCATGCTCATGAACTGAGATATTTAACATTGTTAAAATGGCCATACTACCCAAAGCAACCTACAGATTCAATGCAATCCCTATCACTATACCAATGGTATTTTTCACAGAAGTAGAAAAAAAAATACTAAAGTGTGTATAGAACCACAAAAGACCATGAATAGCCAAAAATTTTTTGAGAATAGAAACAAAGCTGAGACATCATCCTCCCTGGTTTCAAACTATATTGTAAAACTGTAGTAATCAAAATAGTATGATATTGGCATAAAAACAGACAAATAGATCAATGGAAAAGAATAGGGAGTCCAGAAATAAACCCAAGCATTTATGGTCAATCAATTTGTAACAGAAAAATCAAGAATGTACAGTGAGAAAAGAACAGTCTTTTCAATATAAATGATGCTGGGAAAACTGGACAGCACTATGCAAAAGAATGAAGCGGGACCACTACATCATACAGAAAAATTAACTCAGAATAAGACTCAAATATAAGACCTAAAGCCATAAAACTCATAAAACATAGAAAGCTCCTTGACATCAGTCTTAGTGATGATTTTTTAGATCTGACACCAAAAGCAAAGACTTGAAAGCAAAAATTAAAAAGTGGACTGTACCAAAAAGCTTCTGAAAAGCATAATGATCCATCAACAAAATGAAAAGGCAATCTACCAAATTGGAAAAAAACTTGCAAATTATATATCTGATAAGGGATTCATATCCAAAACTTATGAAGAACTCATACAACTTAATAGCAATAAAACCAATGTCCAATTAAAAAAAAAAAAAAAAAAAAGGACCGTTACAGGCTCTGAATAGACATTTTTCCCGAAAGAAGACATACAAATAGCTAACAGGTGCCTGAATAGGGGCTTAGCATCACTGAGCATGAAGGAAATACAAATTCAACTCACACCTGTTAGAATAATTTTCATCAAGAAGACAGGAAACAAGTGTTGGTGAGGATGTGAAGAAAACAGAACACTTGTGCCCTCTTGGTGGAAATGTAAACTGGTGCAGCCACTGTTTAAAAACATTACAGAAGTTCCTCAAAAAACTGAAAATAGAACTATCATATGATCCAGCAATTCCACCCCTGAGGATTATCCAAAAGAAACAAAAGCACTAATTGGAAAAGATTTATGCACCTTATGTTCATTGCAGCATTTCTTACAGTAGCCAAGACATGCATACAACCTGTTCATCAGTGGATGAATGGATAAAGAAACGTAATACATTTACACAATGAAATATTATTAAGCCACAAACAATAAGGAAATTTTGGCATTTATGAAACATGGATGGACCTTGGGGGCATTATACTAAATGAAATAAGTCAGACAGAGAAAGATAAATACTGTGTGGTCACACATATTTGTGGAATCAGAAAGGAAAGGAAAGGAAACAAAAAATCACTCATAGAAAAAGAGATCAGTTTTGTGGTTACCTGAGGCTTGTGGTAGTGGAAGGGGGAATGGCCCCTTGCCATATGATTTGCTCTGCCTCCCTGAAAAAGGAATATGCTTCTGCAGATCATGAATACTTTGCTTGTTTATGTGACTTGCTCTCGACTTATACATAAGCCGTATGGCATTAGAGACTTCGAGAACAATCACAAGGATTTGTTGTTCTTCTTTTCCTTTTTCCAGGAGATAGGATTTTCTGCTTCAGCCTGGATCCAGTATAAATAAAGCACGTGAAACAGAGTAGAGCACATAGAGTATGAAATATAAGCAAGGAAATAAAATGTTTGTGTTGTAAACAACTAAGACTCAGGGGTTGTTTTCTATGTGGCATAACTAACACAGTGGGAAATAATGGAGCTCAAATTCAAACTAAGTTCTATCTGGCTTTAACTCCCATGCACAATCTATTACATTAACCTGTCTCTCAAGATGTGCTATGTAAAGCCATGAGTGGATGATGTAATTCAGAATTGAGTGTCAATGTTCAAGGAAAATCTTGGGAAATCTCCGTTTGATGGATACACAGAATATGAGGAGACAGGAAGGAGACTAAGAAAAAAATTATAAAAATGCAATGGTAGAAGAAGAATCAGTGCAGAAAGGAATTTCAGAAAGAAGGGAATAATCTGCAATACCAAATACTGAAGAAAATAAGAAAGGCTAGGACAAAGGAGAAATTAAGAAGAGATTTCTGGTTTTAGAAGTCAGATTATTTATCATCTTTTTCAAAGCGTACATGGCATATTTGAAGACTAAGTTCTCAAGGTAAGGCAAGAGTTCCTAACCTAAGTCTAAAAACCCTTTGGTATGGATTCTTACACTACAGGAATATGAACCACCAAAAATATAGACTTTACATTGCTTATGTAACAAATGAATACAAAATCAGCAATTTAAAACAACACAAATTTATTAGTTCACAGTTTCTATGTGGCAGAAATCTGACACAGGACTCACTGGGCTAAAGTCAAGGTGCCAACAGAGCAAATTACTTTTCGTAAGTTCAAGGGAAGAATCTAATTCTAAGCTCATTCAGGCTGTGGCCAAATTCATTTACTTACAGTTGTATGAAAGAGGTCCCTATTCCTTTGCTGGCTGTCAGCAAGGGACTCTCATTAACTCCTAGAGACCTTAACTAGTCCTTCCACATGGCTTCCCACATCTCAGAACCAGTGAGGCACATCACAGCCTTTTCATGCTTTGAATCTCTCCTAAATTCCTTCTTTTAATTCTTCTTCCACCTTATTCTTCTGCCACCTCTCTGATTCTCACTTTCCTTTTCTGCTTCTAAACGTTTATGTGATTACACTTGGCTCACTCTAATAACCCAACAAAATGTCTTTTCTTTAAGGCTAGCTGACTAGTAACCATACTTTTTACCTGAAGTCTGGTCACAGCAGTACCTAGGTTGCATTTGGTTGAGTAAACAGGAGACAGGAAACTAGAGGAAAAGCTTTAGATCTATGTCTCCCACACTAGAGACATGTGTTATAAATGTAAATTTCCAAGGCTTCTCCTCTAAAATTCTGTGAAAAAAATTCTAGGATAAGACACTCATTTACATGTTAACAAGCTCTCTAGGTAATTCTTTTTCAGAGTAAAACTTAAAAACTGCTTCTCTATGGGGCCTATAGTGAGCTTCATTATATCTAATACCTAAAATGTTATGAAAAATCTGGTCACTGTTGAACATTTTTCTAGGATTAGGTTACCCAATTTTTTAAAAGCTAGAAGGGCTCTGTGGCCCAGAGTACTTAAAAACAACAAATTTAAGGAATGAGTGAATATGAAAAGGGTTCAGGAGAGTGGCCTACCCTTGGCAACTCTGACAACAAAGGAAACGGATGGGATGGTGGTTTGAGAAAGCAGCCTGTTTGAGGGAACACTTTTTTAGGAAAGATGAGGACTGGTCATCTGGAAAGGAAGAGAATTAATGCATGGGAGCTTTCAAAAGCAGAATGGAGAAGACTGAAGTAGAAAATTACATGCAGCTATGGGATAAAGAGGACAGTTAGAAGTTTTAATTTTGTAATAGAGTAGAGGAAAGGTTTTCTCTAAAGGGAAAGAGAGGACATGGAAAGATGCAGAGAAACTCAAAGATAAAATGGTTTTCAGCTCTCCATTTAAGCAGAGTAATAATCACCTATTCTTTTAGAAATTAGAGGACTTAAAGCGCTGTGGAATGAGTTTAGAAATGAAGCAAAGAGTCAGGGAAAAAAATAGGGATCAGCAAAAGGTAAAAATAAACTAAATGGACCCTCAATGCTGCAAATTTAGAATAAATCGTATGGATTTGAATAAAAATTATTTACAATAATAAAATTGTTTACTTTTTATTTCAGCATTTCTCTGCTGTGGTCACGTAATTCAAATGACTAGAGTATTAAAAATTCACATGTTATGGATGCTATTCCCGAATTATCAATTTCGATCATATTTAATAGGACACTAACTATGCTGAGATGCCAAAGGCCTGTATTTAAATCTCAAATTTATCATTAAATTTGTTAAGTAACTTTAGGCAAATCAGTTTATTTTAATTTGCCTCAGTTTTCTCATTGGCCAAAGGAGGATAACCCAATTTGTCTCATGTAAACCTATAGGGTAACTTTGTGAAAAAAAATAACACAAGGGAGTTGTAATGTATTTTCTGAAGTTAAAAGGTAAATGAACTGCATTTACAGATTCACTGGTAGCTATAAGAAGTAACAGAAAATATAACACAACAAATCTTCCTCCACTACCATGTGAACTTTTTTGAATCTAGATAAAACTCTTTAAGCTAAAAAAAAATTCTGTAGCCAAACTTCCATTTCCAGCAATATGCTAGACAGCATAATTTTAAATATTCCCACTTCATTCACCAAAATACCAGATGAAATATAAAAAAAAAACCTCATCTCTGGTAAAAAATTTTCCAATTGGCAACATGCAAAGAATGATTTTAATTTTTAAAAGTATATTTTATATGCTTATGTATACATACACTTTGCCTCATTAAAGAGGAAAAGAATATCATTTAAATACAAAAAAAGAAAAGCTTAGAAAAGTGACAAAAAAACAAATAAAAAGACTTCCCATTAACTATTATTAGGTTTATCCATTCAACCAAAAAAATAACCATTACAGAATCTTAGAAACAATGAACAAAAAGAATAGTTAACTATATAATTGTATCATTTTAACATAAGGGAAAGTATTTCTACAGTAATTATTTTTTAAAAGTTGGCTAAAATTGTACATAAAAACATTACAATTTAAATCCTTTGTATTCACTCTCAGGGTGCTGAAAATTATAGACTTTCATTTGATTTAACTCTTGACAGTCTTTTGTGTTTCTTTGGCTTTCTAAAATCCTATAATTCACATAATCTCCATTTTTTGTTATTCAGAAAAGTCTAAATAAAAAATACAGTACTCAAAGACTTAATAACTGAATATACGTATATGACGAAATCCTATATTTAGTAAAAATGTTACCAATTTTACAAAGTGAAGTTCCTTATTCTGATACCGTGGTCAGAGAACCTCCTTAAACATCTGCCCCTCCTATACGGTGGTCAGAGAACCTCCTTAAACATCTGCCCCTCCTCAATTACAAATTATATCTGCTCATAGACTTTGTTGACTCTCTCCATTTCTCCCTCCTCCCATTTCCATGTAGCAGTCTTCCAGGGCCAAGCCTCACAGGATGTAGCGCACTGTGGGGCAGACAATTGTGCTGTGCTAAGCACTGCCTAAGGCCCACAGAGGAACTGGGGTGTAAATACAGGACTTTAGTAATCACCAACCCCAGGAAAATATTTATGGCAAAATAATAATAATAATAATAATAATAATAATAATAATAATAATAATAATAATAATAATAATAATAATAATAATATAATGGGGCTCAGTTTGAAATTGAAGAGAACATTTGCAATGAATTTTACGACAAAATTACCATTTTTTAAAATGGAGTAACACAAACAATGCCATTTCATATTCAGTCTTTCTTGTGATAATTATAATAATATTCAGGACTAATAATAGTACTGAAAATCAGTGTCATTATTCAAAAATTTCAGTGTAGAGTCAGGAAATAGTAGTTGAGATGGGTGCCTAGGTTCTCAGCACCATTGTTTCCAGGCTGAGTGACCTTGAGTCGTAAAATATTTCTTATACCTAAAAATCAGCTGGCCGTGGCAGATAAAATGTATATTCCTTACAAGTTTAAAATGCTATCAACATAAATTTAAGCTATTAACTAACTACATTTTATAAACTAAAATTAATCTCTATGACTTTATCCTGATTTTTGCCTTGGGTTATTGAAACTAGTTCAATGTAGTCCTGTGCATACCATGACTATACATCCATATACCTTACAGCAAATCTCTGTCTTTATTGCACTCAGACCGACAACCCATCCCATGGGATCATTTAATATAGAAGGCAAATTTATTACCACAGCAATAAATGATTTTACTTAGTTATTACCAATATTTTACAAAATGCTGAATTATTTAAGTAATCATTCAGAATGTAATACAATGTTCTACGCGTGCTAGATAGAGATAATTTAATCATTTGTGAGTTTCCATTTAGGAAAAAACTAAAATTTAAAGTACAACAAGAAACTGATACACACTCACAGAAAAAGGCTTTGTGAGTCTAGTAGCATCCAGATCCAGATGAGCAGTTCTGGTTACATGATCAGTTTATACTGGCCCATGGTCCTGTGCTCCATCTTTACCAAGTCCCAGTAACATGCCATGACCTAGGTTTCACATGTAGATTTCTGTGCTGTAGATGGCAAGGACTTTACAGATTCCTAGAGTTCCTCTCTCTCTGTTACCTCTCTCCTCCCATGTACTTCCTTCCTTTCCTGTATTATAGCCTGAACATTCTAACCACTTGACCTCTCCAAGTTTATAATTCTGTATTCTCATCTCAGGGGAACCACTGGATCCTGTTTGAATTCCTCTATGTGGCTTGATAGCTTGTTTTTATTGCCAAATAATATTCAATGTATGAATTGCCACAGTTGACTGAAACCTACTGAAAAATACCTTGGTAATTCGAAGTTTTGGCAATTGTGAAGAACATACAAAAAATATTCATGGGTAGGTTTTTGGGTGGACATAAATTTTTAACTCACTAGGGTAAAAACCAAGGGATTCATTTGCTCAAACAGATAGTAAACATATATTTAACTTTGTAAGAAACTGCAAAACTGTCTTCTAAAGTGACTAGGATTTCTAATATAATGTTAAATAGGAGTGGTGAGAAGGAATATCCTTGTCTTGTTCCTGATCCTATAAGGGAAACGTCTCATTTCTCACCATTAAGTATGATTTACAGATACAGTTTTTAATCTTGGTATCTGTAAAAGTCATGTTTTCTCTATTCTCAATTTGTTTATGACAAACATAATGCTTGCTCCTTTTTTCATTAAATAAGTAGAAATACATCACATTACTTTTAAAGAATCATTTACTTTTTTATTTGCATTTTGTAATTTATTTACTTCTCTGTTCATTACCACCAATTAGATGACTTATAGTAGTGATGGACCGCCAGCGCATTTATTTGTTTGTTTATTATTTTAGCAGGAGCAGAGGGAATATGGGAAATCTCTATTCCTTCTCAATTTTACTCATAACCTTAAAGAGTTAAAAAAATGCCTTAATAAATACATTTACATCTAAAAGTCAATTTTCTATGTACGAGTAGTTGGTCACTCTCTTCTGTTCCTTTGATATAATTGTTGCTATGCCAATACAACACTTTTGATTACTGTAACATTATAGTTTGTTGAAATCTGGTAGAGTTAGTGCTCAATTTTTCTTTTTCAAAGTTGTTTGAATATTTCAGGTCTTTATGTTTCCATCAATTTGTATAAAAAGAACACTGGCATTTTAATTATAATTCCATTGAATCTAACTTTGGGGAGAATAGATTTCTTAACTATGCTGCGTCTTCTGAATAGGATATGTAACTTCATTCATTTAGCTCTTCTCTCATTTCTCTCAGCATTGTTTTCTATTTTTCATTGTAAAGAACTTTACATCGTTTGTGAGACTTATCCCCAAGTAGTCTGTATTTTTGAAATAGCATTGTTTTTTACTGAAGTATAATCAACATATAACATTATATTAGTTTCAGGTGTGAAACATAATGATTCAGTATTTGTATACATTGCCAAATGATCACACAAATAAGTCTAGTTAACATCCATCATCATACACAGTTATACCATGTAAAAAATTTTTTCTTGTGATGAGGACTTTTCAGATCTACTCTCTTAGCAACTTCAAATATGCAATAAAGTATTATTAACTATAGTCACTATGCTGTACATTACATCCCCATGGTATATTTATTTTATAATTGGAAGTTTGTACATTTTGACCTCCTTCACCATTTCACCCATTCAGTAGCCCTTGCTGGCAATCACCAGTCTGTTCTCTGTATCTATAATTTTGGGGTTTGTTTATTGTTTTTTTGTTATTTCAGGTTCCTCATATAATGGATCATACAGCATTTGTCTTTCTCTGACTTATTTCACTTAGCATAGAGCCTTCAAGGTCCATCCATTTTGTCAGAAGCAGGAAGAGTTCCTTCTTTTTGATGGCTGAATAGTATTCCATTATATGTATATATTTTTTTCACATCTTTGTCCATTCATCATTTGGTGGACACTTAGGTTAGTTCATATCTTAGCTATTACAAGTGTTACAATGAACATAAGGATGCATATATCTTCTCAAATTAGCACTTTAATTTTTCCTTCAGATAAAATATCCAGATGTATAATTGCTGGATAATGTGGTAGTTCTATTTTTAATTTTTTGAGGAAATTCCATACTGTTTTCCATAGTGGATGTACCAATTTACCGTCCTACCAACAGTGCACAAATATTCCCTTTTCTCCACATTCTCACCAACACTTGTTATTCCTTGCCTTTTTGATAAGATCTATTGTAACAGGTGTGATTGATACCTCACAGTGGTTTTGTTTTGCATTTGCCTGATGATTACTGATGTTGGGCATCTTTTCATGTATCTGTTGGCTATCTGTATATCTTCTTTGGAAAAATGACTATTCAGATCCTATGCCCATTTTTAAATTGGATTGTTTTTTGCTATTAAAATGTATGAGTTTTTTAAAAAATGTATTTTGGATAATAGCCCCTTATGAGAGATATTATTTGCAAGTATTTTCTCTCATTTAATAGAATGTCTTTTAATTTTTTGATGATTTTCTTTGCTGTGCAGAGACTTTTAAGTTTGACATAGTCTCACTTATTCGCTTTTGCTTTTGGAGTCAGATCCTATAAATCATCATCAAGGCTGATGTCAAGGAGCTTACTATTTTTGTTTTCTTCTAGATGTTTTATGGTTTTGGGTCTTATGTTCAAGTCTTTAACCCTTTTTCAGTTAATTTTTGTGTATGATGTAAGACAGTAGTCATTTCATACTTTACACGTGGCTGTCCAGTTTTCCCAACACCATTTATTGAAGAAAATACCCTTTCCCCATTGTATATTCTTGGCTCCTTTATTATAAATTAATTGACTATATAATGAGCGGGTTTACTTCTGGTCTGTCCATTCTGTTCTATTGACCTATGTATCAGTTTTTATACCAATGCCATACTGTTATGATTACTGTAGTTTTGTAATACATTTATTCTTAAATAAAGGCAACCCAAGTATTATATTCATCATTGATGTCATGGCCCAACATTTTTACAGGATTCAACAATATATATATCCCTGTACCTGCACCTGCACTACTTTTGGTTTAGAGCAAATCTGCAAACTGACTCTTTGTGTTCCTTGCATTTCAGATGCACAGTTACACTGATGTTTCCTGCATGTGAGCTGCAATCTCTCCTAGATTCAAGGGTGAGTACAGATTCCGCTTTGTACATTGGTGATTTCACTGGCAATGTGGGAGTGATAGAGTTAAATTTCAAGAGCTAATCTGCCTCCTCTCTTGAAAGATTCTGCTTATATTTAAGATATGAATGTTATGTGGAAGAAGAGTAACAAACATGAGATGCAGAGAGATAATTAAACTCCCTTTTAAATACGGATTCTGTTCATTCTTTTAGATACATATAATAATAATAATAATAATAATAATAGTATTTATTAGCTTTTGGCATAAGTTAAATCTAAGATTCATGTCTAGGGATAGGCAAAATGTTATATATTAATCCAAATTTATTTGCTAAGAAAGACCGAAATATATTATGTTCACTCTGAAAATCAACTGTTCTTTTCATATAAATGATAAGGCAATATTTTATAAAGTATGTTAATAACTCTATAGAAATCACTATCTCTGAATATCTCCTAATCTTCCCTAAGGCAACATTAGAAAATTTGTTTTTCAGAGATTTGACTAAAATCTGCATATTTGGTACTTATGGGAGAGAGGACACAGTCAGAAAAATTACTTAAAGAAGGAAAGCAAATTTAGTTAAGAAGAAAAATATATTCTAGTAGAAAAAGAAGTATTTATAAATGGAGAACATTTAGATATTTTAATGGCCAAAATAAACCTGAAAATATTCACCATGTTATAGATTCAGTGAAGTCCCAGACATATAAAGTTAAAGAATCCAAAATTAAGTTAAAATAAGCAATAATTAATATGATACTAAATAAATTATCTGTAGTTATTAAAACTTCAAAAATGATATCAAAACGATTTTTACTTATATAAAGCAACTTTTTAGTAGTTCAGTTTACAAATTAAATTGTGAAAATTAGCACTCTCTCCTCATGTGTTGTCACATGGTTACTGGATACTATGAAACTGTGGTTTAAATTGAAGCTCTAGAGTCTTATATTTTTTAGAATCTTGTTTATAAAGTAATTTTATAGCAACATGTTTGTTTCTGTTCAAAACTTTTTTTGGCAGCTCCAGAGAAAATATAAAGTAAAATTTTCCCAGAATGAAAATACTTTATCTTTCAAAGGCATGCCTTGGCCTTCCTTGAAAATATAATTACAGTCCAGCCAAGTGCTTCAGCCAAGTTGTCTTAATCTTTTCATTTTCAAGAGAATACATATATGTGTGTGTGTGTAAAATTCCTGCGTGAAGATCAAACTGCATGTAGGTATGACAACTACCTCATCAGATCCATGTATTCAGGATGACTGTGGTTGTTGCGCATTACAGATTGGTCTAGTATTGAAGAGAAGTACACCAGGGAAAAGGAACAGCGCAATAGATTGGATTCAGGGTTTGTGCAGAAGAACTATAAATGGGCTTGAGGATATCTGAATGAACATTAAACCCTGTTTTATAATTAAAACAAAAATATTGCAAAGTCTTTTTCTAGCACAAGATATGAAAGGCTATTTGGGATTTTTAGCAAACCTGTGGTGTTGTTGCTAAAGTAAGTAGTAAGTTCTTAAGGACTGGCAATCAATAGCTTCAAAGCAGTTGGAAACTTACATATGGCAAACATGTATTATAAGATTGATTTTTACAGCAGAAATCTATATCAAGCAGGTTCGTTGGAAGCAAATGATAAAATGAATATAGCTCTAGAAAAGGGGTACTCAAGATGGTGCTATGAGCCAAAGTGACATAAATTAAAGACAACTGAGGTGCAGAGCAACGGAAGGATAATCAATTTCTCTTGATAGCGTACAGTGACTCACCTGGTGTCTTTTTAATACATTGTCAAATAAGCAGTGGGTATTTTTTAGTCACGAATTTTTGAACCAGTGGCAGTATTGCAAGAATCATCAATAATATCCTTTGCAAAATGTTTTAAATGTGGAAACCTTATGAGCAGGACAATTATTTCTTCTATTATAATTATTCATTAATGTAAATGTACAAGTACAACATCTTTTGAGTCTTTCATGTCTTTAATTCCTAGACAAGGACAAATAAATTTAATTTTCCAAATTAATCCTATAATCAGAATACTCTTTATTTTATAATTAGAACAAAGCCAAAATTTCTATAAGCTGTCATTATTTATTTAGCATCTTTAAAAATTATTGTCTTACTCTTGGATAGGAAGCTTTCATTACTAATACTTAAGTTTATAGTAATGTATTCTAGAAAGTCATAAAATTGTGGGCTGTTTCCTATCTCTAAATAACTAATGACAAATAAATCGTGGGTAGCATGTCAATTTCAGAGCAAAATTTTTTCTTTCATAATGAACTTTTTTAAAGTGGAAATTAGAGTGTTCAGCAACTGAGATGTGTAAATGCAACTGCACCATTAAACCCCCACTGTCCTTTAAAATAGCAATCTACATTCTATATACAATGACTATTTTTTATTACAAAGTTCCTAAGTTCTCCAGCTTGTCAATAAGTCAGTATCATAAAAATGTTCTTTATCATCTTCTATCTAAAACTGTAAAAATCATTAAGACTTTTTCCAGCTTGCTGATTTCTTTCAATTTACAAGTAGAATTTTGTGGTAAGCTTCTGCTATTACTCTCACTCCTCGGTACTCAAAAGCATACACCAGATTTTGTGTAAGTTACTCAAGCCAGTAAATACACATATTTGAATTATACAAACTTGAGGTAGCTGGTGAAATCTAAATTCATTTACAAAAGGCAACTATTCTTACATAGCAAATCTCATGTACAGCAAGTATATAAAATTAATTCCCTAAAGTTAATTCATAACTACAATGGAAAAGTAACAAAGACAACTATGTCCATAGTTAATGTAAATTAACTATTTCCATAGATAGTACCTGGATTTAGAGGAAAATAATTCTGTTTTAATTTTTTTAGGTCCCCTTTAAACTGACAGTTTTATTTTTCACTGTTGAAGGATAAAACCATTTCTTTAGAAAGCTGTTGGAGTTGTTTAAGTTGACATAAGATTCTGGAAATCACTATGAGCTACAGTTCACTGAGGAACTAAAATTTGATAATAGGTTTTCCAAATACATGAACCATGACTTTTTGTTTTAATCAAACATAGCCTTTTAAACTACATAAACGTGAAATGATAAAATAGAAAAATAATCAATACTTCCTTTTAGTTCAAAGTGTTTGAAATAAATTTAAGTGTGTCATAGAATTAAAGAATAATACAAAATGGATTATTGGCATTAATAAAGATATTTATAAATTGCTGGATTCCCTCATATTTATTATACAATCCTGTCATTATTCCTCACACTCAAGCATCACAGAAAGGAGTAAATTGAAGATTTCATCATTACATAGAAAGTTTGTTTGTCATCTGTCAGTTCATAATTTGTTTGCCAAGTACTGCTAGTAGGTTCCCTCTGGTACGTTCACCAAACCAATTTAAAATCTGCAGAGAGATTCCAGCTAAGGATGAGAAATAAAGTGAATTGGTATTTGTTTTACTTCACTTTATGCATGATTGTCATTACCAGAAATTCTTAATCATCAGTTTTCTCAGGCTGCAAAATAGACTGCATATTGCAGAAGCCCCAAAATTTTTTTTGAGTTTAAAAAAGGAGGTGTACATTTTTAAGCTAAAATTCATGGTAACATAATGAGCATGCTGTTATGGGATAGTTTCAAACAGTGGTTTTACGGCCATCTGCACTGGGTTCAGTGCTTTTCACTATCTAAAAAGTTAAAGTAACTTGTAAAAAAGACATAAGAACTGTAATGAAAGAGTCATCCCTGGCTCTTAACAATGTCAGTACAAAACACGTGAAAGAAGTTGCCTAAAATGCAAAGGATTATGAAAATAAGAACTTTTCAAATGAATAAACTTTTAGTTGGCATTCATAGCAAATAGTAATTATTATGTGTCAGGTATTGATTGCCTAAATGCATAAATAGTATATGGTTACATATTTGAGATTTTCTACTACTAAAGCAAACCAATCATATGAATTTAAGTTACTTAATGCTGTACTCAGTGGACCGTATGTCCTGAAAAAACAGCTGGTGTACAATAAATTGTATACAAACAGAAAGAAAGAAAGAAAGAAAGAAAGAAAAAAGTCAACCATAGATGGTAAAATTTGAGACATACAATTCTCCATCCCCCTAGGCAGAATGAAGCACCATCTTCCACTAGGTGATATAGTGCAGCAAACATCTCACCTACAAGACATCTGTTTTCCAGCTGACAATGGGCCAAAACAACACTTCAGACTTGGGGGAAAAAATGCCTTCCTCTCAGAGCAGTGCTAACATAAATCCTAATGACCTGATACTTTTTTCTACCTCCTTTTAACAACCTCTTGTACAATTCTCCAGCAGGGTCTTGAAATGAGCTGAGAGTAAAATGCTACCCACAGCACTTAAATCAGACTTAGGGCCTAATAACAGTTTTTTCTCAACCACCCTTTTTCTACTTTGTCTTCCTAATTATTGTCATCAGTGTGCACTTTTTTTTTTTTCCTTGAGAGAAAATATTGACTTTTTGGAGTGAAATATTGAAATGGTGCTTTTGTTTTATTGACGACTCTGCAGTGGCAAACATTCACAGAACTAAAAGCTACAGAACTTGATGAGGCCAAAAACTTTGGAGTAAATTAAGGAGAGGACTAAAACAGGACTTCTTAATTAATTAGTAGATTGTTGTCTAATCTTCCCTGCATGAGAACCTAGGTGTATAAAGTAAATCTTTATATCTGGCACTGATTGAAAGTTCCAAGTTAGAAAATGAGAGTAATAACAACTCTTTACTCATACACATGAAATATGTTTTTAGAAACTTCTGAACCTAAAAGAGTTGTTAATTTTTGCAAGCATGAGTGAGTTTTTAACAGTGCAGCTGCCTCCTCAGCTTCCACCTGAGCCTGACTAATGAGCAAGCGTTAGAAATGAATGTGATAAGGTACATATTAAAGGAGATTTAGAAGCCTTATTAACCATCTAGACTTGCAGCCAATGTCAATTTCTGTATGCAGTTTTCTTTAACACTAACATTGCTATAGGGACCTTGTGTTTCCAAAATTACTCTGACGTAATTCATATAATAAATACTGATACTAAACTTTTTCATGTAAAAGAACTCTCACAACCCTCATGTCATCCTGGCTTCTGGGTGTTGCGAAGATTTTTGTTTTTCATTGAAGCAAAATTGTGGTAGTAACTTAATATTCTTAATCATATCCACCTCAAGGCTTAGGTGAACTGTTTTATTATATCTTAGAACACTGGTCACATCATGATGTGTACTTCATAAAAAAATTAGGTTTCATCTAGGGTGTTTATAGCTAAGGGGAATCATATTAAAAACAGATGTTCATGTACCATAACAAGATGTTTATTTCTATTTGTTCTTCAAAAAAGAACATTGGACTAATTATTTTAACTGTAAGTGTTGGAAGTGCCACAGCAGGAATGAAAGTATCATTTTAAACAATCCCTTTTTAAACTATTGTATTTATAATTAGAAAGAAGTGGGTGGGGTGGATAAAATAGGTAAAGGTGATTAAGTGGTACAAAATCACAACTCTAAAATAAATGTCATGGGGATGCAATGTACACATAAGACATGTAGTTAATAATATTGTAAAACTTTGTATGGTGAGAGATAGTAATTGGTCTTATTGCGGTGATCATTTCATAATGTGTAAAAATAGTGAATCACTATGTTTTATACCTGAAAAGTACATAATACTTTATGTTAATTATAACTCAATAAAAAAATAAATAAAGCCCATTGATCAGTCAAGAGTGAGGGGACTAGACAATACGAGTCGTGGCTGAAATGTAAAATTTTATAGTTTAGCCTCTCAGGTTAATCAGAGAATCACAAAATGTGATCGCAATGCCTGCCTTCTGCTTTCCTTACAGTTATCTGTCACCAACTTAGATGTCATGTTATATCATTTCAAAAAGTTTTGCTATTAGTGTCTACTGTCTCAATTCCTCTGTCTCTTCATCATATTCCTCTGAAGAAAAACTCACCCTAAAAGACCTGGTTGACCACTTTCTCTAAATCTACATTGAAGTAGCTAATCACTGCTAAAATGAACATTGCTAAATTCTTCTTCAGCAAACCCAAATAGACCACCAGAATGGCCCAACAATCACTGAATGAAACAACCATCCTTGCTACCTCTTCTGCCCCATCTCCTTTTTTTAATGTATCAGCAACAATGTATTTACTTCTTCCATGTTTCTTAAATGGTTACTTTTTTATCTTCTCCATCATCACTACCCTAGGCCAACCACCATCATCACTCATCAGCAACTGCATACTGTCTTTCTATATTCCCTATTGTACATCTAATTCATTTTCCATACTGGAGCCAGAGTGATCTATTTGAAATGCAAGTTTAAGTTCTCTCTCTGTCTCCTCTCATCACCTCCACCACCACCATGTAAATGTTTTAATTGACTTCCCATTACTCTTAAGATTAAGATGAGAATCCATTATGTGATTTACAAGGACCTGTATATTTTGGCCCTTACATGAAATTTGCCTCCACCATAAGACATTTATACATAGATATTCCTTCTACATGAAATGTTCTTTCCTTTCTTTTTTTAGTCAACTCCTGTTCACTCATCAGAAATCAACTCAATTTCATCATGACTGAAATTTCACATTTTATTTGTGTGATTATTTGATTAAAATCTATCCCATTCCCAAGATTGCAAGTTGTATCATTAAACAATTATATAAATATAAAAAGAAAAGAAAAATAGCCTGAAAGATTTACGTGTCTGTACGATATAAGGATGAGGAATATATTCTTAACTGAAACAAAAAACAGAAGTTATTTTTCAATGTAGATTTCATTTAATAAATAAAATTCAAGTTGGGACAGCAAAAGATAGTGTAAGTAAAGCAGAAGAAAGGCAGTTGTTTTTTGAAACAAATGTTTAAAATACAGAGAGCTCATTGAAAAGGTTAAGGTCTATAATATAAAACTGTTCATAAAAATGGCAAAAATGGGACCCTCTGCCCCCAAAAGAAAGAAAGAAAGAAAGAAAACACCCACAACAGATGAATGGGCAAATGATACAATGAGGCAAAACAGAAGAGCAAATTCAAGTGGCCAAAAATAAGAAAAGACAAGATGCTTAAACACCTCATTAATCAGTGATAACATCTTATCTTCCCACTTCTCCCTACCTTGCTCCCAAGGTAAGACACAATACTGATTGAATGTCTGTTGCTCTCATGGTTGGTTGTGACCAAAAATAAATGTGAGGGTATTCGTTAGACAGTTGATAGTTCTCACTATTCCTATGTCAGCTCCAGTGTAGGGTTGGAACTCATCACCCTCATCCTTCCAACATGGAAAAAAAGCTGAACAAACTGAAAATCAGTAATTTTTCTTACACCCATCAGATAATCAAGGTCACAGGGCAAACTGCCACCCTGAAATCTGGAGGGACAAGTGAATACAGAAAATCACAGCCAAGACATTCTGAACTACAACAGAAGTTGCTAGAGCCATAAACTTGTAGGAACATTTAAATGGTAATTTTAACAAATTTCTAGAGTTTGAGTGTGGGTTACCTTGAGAGTTAGAAAGTCCTGTGACCAAGCATAGAAGAGCCCTCTCATTTTCATGGATTTTATCTCCAGGAACTCCACCAGATTTTCCGTTTCTAGTAGGAGAAGAGAAATATAACCATTTATGCCCAGAGCAACCTCCATAACAAAGAGCTATGCTGCAGGAAAGTTAACTTTGCAAGAGCCTTATCTTCTTGGAAGAAAATCAGTTAGCAAAATATAGCCTCCTCTAGCCTTCTTGTCTCACCTAGAAGGAAAAAAAGATGGCTAAGAAACTCTTTCGAAAGTCAGAGCCCAGGCAGAAATAGATGTTGAGGTTAAAAACAAAGAAAGAACAAGTGCAACAAATATAAAACTTTACAATAAAAATTTACAAACATGATAGATATTAACACTATATGAATATTCACTTTAAATGTGAATGGTTTAAATACACCAACTGAAAGACAGAGATTTTCAGATTGGATTAAAAACAAGACTTAACTATATGTTGTTTATAAGAACCCCACTTTAAATATAAATACATAGATGCATTAAAAATAAAGTGATGGAGAAAGATATCCCATGCTGACATTAATCAAAAGAAAACTGAAATAGCAATATCAATTGCAGACAAAGGAGACTTCAGAACAAGGAAAATCATCAGGATAAAGAGGGGCATTACATGATGATAAATGGGTTAGTTCTCCAAAATTACATTATACTTCTTAACATAAGCACCTAACAGGAGGACATAAAAATACATGAGGCAAAACTGATAGAAAACAAGGAGAAATAGACAAATCCACTATTAGAGTTGGAGACTTCAACATCCCTTTTTCAGTAATGTATAGATCCAGCAGATAGAAAAATAGCAATTATATAGTTAAACTGAACACCACCATTAATCAACAGGACCTAGCTGATGTTTGTAGAATACTTTATCCGACAACAGCAGAACGCACATTCTTCTCAAGCTCACTTGGAACATGCATAAGATAGACCATATTAATGTTCCTAAAACATACTTTAACAAATTTAAAAGAATATAAATCATAAATGTTATTATATCACAATAGAATTAAACTAGAAATCAGTAACTAAGAGATAGCTAGAATATTCCAAAATATTTGGAAAATAAACAATCAACTTCTGACTAACTCAGGGTCAAAGAATTCCCAAGAGACTTTTAAAAATACTTCAAGCTAAATGAAAATGAAAATATAGTTTATCAGAATTTGTGGGATGAGGGAGTGTATAGCTCAAGTGGTAGAGTGCATGCTTAGCATACACAGGGTCCTGGGTTCAATCCCCAGTACCCCATCTAAAAATAAGTAAGTAGATTTAATTACCACCCCTCCCCCCCCAAATTAATTAAATTTGAAAAAATTTGTGGATGCAGCAAAATGTACTTGGAAGGTAACTGACAGAACTGAATGGATGTAATAGAAAAGTAAAAGGTCCCAAATCAACAACTAAGCTTCCACCTTAAGAAACTGGAGATAGAAGGGCAATTGTCAAGGAAAAGAGAAGGAATAATAAAATTAGAGCAGAAGCAAATGAAACTGAAAACAGTACATCAACAGAGAAAATAAACCCAAAGCTGGTGCTTTGAAAGGCTCAATAAAATCAATAAATCTATTGCCAGGCTTTAAAAAAATTAAAGGAGGAAGAAAGAAAAAAAGAGAAAAGGCACAGATTACTAATAGCAGACATAAGAGATTCCATCACTATTGATCACATGGGCTCTGGTTAAGAGGATAATAAAGGAATATTATGAACTATGCCAATCAATTTGGTAACTAAGATAAAACTGACCAATTCCATGAAAGACAAAAACTACCAAAGCTCACACAAAAAGAAACAGATTATCCAGAATATGTCTATAACTATTAAATAAATTAATTCAATAATAAATAAGCTTTCAAAAAATAAAGCAACCAAACCAAATGATTTGATACAGAATTTTACATTTATGGAAGAAATAGTATCAATCCTCTACACTCTTCTAGGAAAAAGAAAAGGACATTTTCCTGACTCACCCTGAGGCCAGCATTACCCTAATACCTAATCCAGATAAAGACATTACAAGGAAGGAAAACTACAGATCAGTATTTCTTATGAACATAAATGCAAAAATCCTCAGGGAAATACTAGCAAATTGAATCCAATAATGTATTAAAATGATTAAACACCAGTAGGTGGGATTTTTTTTCCCAGGTGTGCAAGGTTGATTCAGCATTTGAAAATCATTTAATGTAATTCATCACATCAGAAGGCTAAAGAATAAGTATCATGTTACCATATTAATTAATATACAAAAGAATTTGACAAAAATCCATTATCCATGGATGACAAAAACCATCAGCAGACTTGGAAGAGGAGATTCTTCAACTTGATAAAGAACATCTACAAAAACTTACAGCTAACATCATATTTAATTGTGAGAAATTGGATACTATCCCCCCCCAAATCAAGAACAAAGCACATGTTCTCTCTAAAGCTCCTATTAAATTTTGTATTAGAAATCCTAGATAATGCTATAATTGAAGACAAGAAAAGATAAATGAATTGGGAAGAAAAATGAAACTGTTTTTTTTCACAGATAACATGATTAACTACATAGAAAATCTCAAAGAATCAAAAAAAAGAGAAAATTCCCAGAACTAATAAATGAATATAGCAAGTTCACAAGAAGCAGTTAATACAGAAAAGTCATCTGCTTTCCTGTATGCCAGCAATGAACAATTGGGATTTGAAATTAAAAAAGAGTATCACTTACATTAGCATCAAAAAATGAGAAAACTTAAGTATAAATCTAACAAAATATGCACAAGATCTGTATATGGCTCTGAAGGAAAAAAATCAAAGATCTAAATAAATGAAGAGAACTTCTGTGTTCATAGGTTAAAAGACTCAATGTTGCTGACGTCAATTCTTCCCAACTTTATCTTTAGATTCAATGCAATTTCAAATAAAATTCTTTGTAAGGTATTTTCTGGATATCAGCAAGCTTATAAAGTTTCTATGAAAATTAAAACATGAAAAGCATCTGTACAGCAAAGGAAACCATCAACAAAATTAAAAGGCAACCTACTGAATGAGAGAACATATTTGCAAATAATATATCTGTTAAGAAGCTAATATCCAAATTATATAAAGAAGCCATACAACCCAATTGCAAAGATAACACACATCCAATTAAAAAATGGGAACAGGATCTAATAGACATTTTTCCAAAGAAGACATACAGATGGCAAACAGATACGTGAAAAGATTTTCCACATCATTAATTATTAGGGAAATGCAAATCAAAAGTGCAGTAATATATCAATTCATACCAGTTGGAAAAGCTATCATCAAAAAGACAAGAAATAACAAGTGTTGGTGAGCATGTGGAGAAAGGAAATCTTTGTGCACTTTTGATGGGAGTGTAAATTGGTTCAACCACTGTGGAAAACAGTATGGAGGTTCCTCAAAAAATCAGAAACAGACTACCATATGATACAGCGATTCCACTTCTAAGTATTTATCCAAAAGTACTAAAACACTAACTCAAAAAGATAAATGCACTCCCATGTCCATTTTAGTATTATTTACAATAGCCAAGATAAGGAAACAACATAAATGTTCATTGATGGATTAATGGATAAATAAATTGTGATATATATTTATGAGCAGCAAGTGGGTAAAGAAATTGTGGTATATATTCAGCCATAAAAAAGAATGAAACCTTGCCATTTGTGACAATACGCATGAACCTCAAGAACATTATACTAAGTGAAATAAGTCAGACAGAGAAAGACAAATACCATATGATTTCTCGTATATGTAGAATCTAAATACACACACACACACACACACACAGCCTGTACACCTTCCACAAAAATTAATTCAAATGGAGCAGAAACAATAATTTAAAATGCAAAAATTAAAACTTCTAGAAGATAACATGTGAGAAAATCTACTGACCTTGTGTTTGACAATAACTCAAAATACAAAGCCAAAAGGGCATTCCATGAAAAAAAAATGGTATGTTGGACATTGTAAAATTGAAACTATACTAAGAAAGACATTGTTAAGAGAATGAAAAGACAAATCACAAGCTGGGAGAAAATCTTGCAAAACACATCTGATAAAGGACTAGCCTCCAAAACATACAAAGACCTTCTAATACAATAAGAAAGCAGACATCCCAATTAGAAAATGGACAAAAAATCTGAACAGACACATCAACAAAGAACATATGCAGCTATTAAATAAGCATACAAAAAATGCTCAACATTTTTTTCATTAGGTAATCACAAATTAAAACAATGAGATACCACTCCATACCTACTAAACGGCTAAAATCCAAAAACCTGGCAATAACAAATGCTGGAGAGGACAGAGAGCAATGGGAGCTGTCATTCATTACCGGAGGAAATGCAGAATAGCAGTCACTGCAGAGGACCATTTGGCAGTTGCTCTTAAAGCTAAGTACAGTCTTACCATGTAATTTATGAGTCACACTCCTAGGTAATTAATTTCATTGAGTCGAAAGTTTATGTCCACAAAAAATAAAAGCTTGAATGAAAATGTCTATAGCAGTTTCATGCATAATCACCAAAAACTGGAAACAACCAAGATGTCCTGGAATAGGTCAATGTATCAATAAATTGTGTCCATCTATGCAACTGAATTATTCACTGATATAAATAAATGAACTATCAACCCACATAAAAGACATGGAGAAACCTTAAATAAATGCTGTCCACACTGCTAAGTGAAAGAAGCCAGTGTTAAAAACGAAGGCATGTATGTGCATGTGTATATATACATGACTGGGACATTATACTGTAAACCAGAAATTGACACACTGTAACTGACTATACTTCAATTTTTAAAAAAGCTTTATGATTCCAATTTTATGGTATTTTGGCAAAACTATAGAGATAGTAAAAAGTTAAGTGGTTCAGGAATTTGGGGGATGGGGAGGGATGAATAGGTGAAGTACAGGGTATTTTCTTACAGCAATGAAACTATTGTGTATGATATTGTAATGCTGCATATATGACATTATGCATTTGTCAAAAACTATAAAGTTTTACAACATGAAGAGTGAACCTTGGTGTATGCAAATTGAAAAGTAAATCGTGTATATAGTCGGGGAATCCCAAGAAAGAATGTGGACTGTAATAAGAGAACTTAACTATTATAAATGTATAAAACAACCATAGTGAAGAGTGTGAGGAAAAAGTTGCTGACCTCATCAACCTGAGATATGAGTGGAGTCTGTAAGACTAAAAGCAAAAGCAACTGCACATAAGTCCTATACTTGAATCAATTAAATTGTTTCCCACATGGGTATAAGTTAATAATTCTGATACTGCTGTACATGTATACAAGAACTGAGCAATTAAGTGTGTAAATGTCAGAAAAATTTCAGCAGAACAACATCTTACAATATATCTGACCAGTTCTCATTCAAATTATCAAGGTCATCAAAAACAAAGAAACCAGAAATGTCTGAGAAACTTACAGCCAAGAAGAGCCAGAGGAGACATGACAATCCAATGTAATGTGGTATCCTGGAGGAGAAAAGAGGGGTTAGATGAAAATGAAGGAAATCCGAATACAGTATGGACTTAAGTTAATAATAATGTATCAGCAATGGTTTATAATTTTTTCTTATTGAAGTACAGTCAGTTACAACGTGTCAATTTCTGGTATACAGCACAATGTCTCAGTCATGTATATACATGCATATATTTGTTTTCATATTCTTTTTCTCTAAAGGTTATTACAAGATACAAATGTACCATACTAATCATAATAATGTAAAATATTTAATAATTGGAGAAAATGTGCATTGGGGGAGGGAGTAATATGGGAACACTCTACTATGTGCTCAATTTTTCAGTGATATAAAACTCATTAAAAATAAAGTCTATTAATTAAATTAAAAGGTAAAGATCTCCAAAAAAAAAAAAAGATTGCTAGTTGGGAAAATATCCTGTTAACTTAGAATTCTATGGAAGACTGAGGGCTCTTGGACTCAAAGCACTGTTTGGCATAGCCAGAGAATGGGCTTTCTGGACGGTCACATAGTCATTGTAGTTTATAACCTAGACATGAAGTATACATTTTTCACTTTTATCAAAGTCTCTAAATTTAATAAAAATTCAATGAATTTTAAAATATCGATCAAGTAACAATTGCCACCATTAGATACAGTCCCTGATACTTGCTGCCAAACTCGAATTCCAGGCACTGACACTTTCTTGGAATATCCATCACTTATTGACCCTGGAAATTGGATATGTCATCTGCCAATCTCGCCAGAATGGACTCTGTGCAGAATCTGCCTCTTTGGGTCACCAGTTTCTGAATCAAGTGCTCCTGATTGGTAGAACCTAGGTCATATGACCATACTCTAGCTATGGGGGAAGCTGACAAATTCTTTTGGCTTTCACAGAAAGAAGCAGGCACTCTAATAGTGGGGAATTTCCTACACACAGGAAGAACATTCAGAGGTGGAAGAAAGCTATAGAAAGTATCCATTACAATGATTACTATGAGGAAAACTCCCCCATTGAACAAGAATAATGACCACTAGACGCCTTGCCTTATATTTAAGGTACATTTTTATATTAATTTTGTAAAGCTCCGAACTGATCATTTAAGAGGCTATTTTTCTAGCATACACAGTGGTGAGAAGCATGTCATTTTCTGCCAAAGAGGCAGCCTTAGTATTTGTTTTCTCTGTGATATTAATTGCTGTGAGATGAATCATTATAACATGATAAACTGACAGTCATATCTTTGCCTCACTGACACTGAAAGTTTTTAGCGGTCTGATTGAAAGGTATTCTTTGGCACAGGATCCATCTTCTCCACCCTAGACACCTAACATCACTATAATCTAACAACCCACTAGAGCACAGATCTGCCCACACAGTCCTAGAAGAGGAAATAACTGTAAGAAAAGCATCAAAGTAAGACAATCAAGATGAAAAACATACAGTGTACTGGTCTACGGAGTATATGAGCAATAATCATGAGAACAAAGGTGACACGGATAGAAGGGAACGCACCCCTCATCTCCCGCTCTCTCTCCCCACCCTCTTACGTCCACACACACTGCTTGACACTTTTAAGGATCTGAAAGATTCTGAAAAATGATATTGTGTGATATTGTATCTTCTTGCCATCTAATTGGCCAGCTCCTTGACGTCATACCTGATTCCTAGAGAGAAAGGACTCACTAGATTCTCCTGGGCTCTTCCAGAATGAAAAAGTGATCATTTCTATAAAAGCTTCCTCCATTACTTCGATTTCAGCCAAAGCTGGGAACCCTGTGTGACCCTGATGTAAATTATTACCATAAAAGCCAAAGAAGGATGTCAAAAAACCCTTTTTTTCTAACCTTCTAACCTTTTGTTTCTAACCTTCTCTCTCCCTCTTCAAATCTTTTTTCCTAACCAAAACTAAGTTTCTGTTTCTATTTAAGTTTCTGTTTATTTGTTTATTTGTGCCTAATCACTGAATAATAACTGTTGAAGGCTCAATGCATTGAGTGTTTTAGGATGATTTTTAAATACATGAAGAGCTAAAGAACCTTTTTGTTATTGTCCTTTTTCCTTTCGTATGTTTGCTATCCCACAGACTAAAACATTTTTCAAATGGATGCAAAATTTGGTCATTTTTTACAATATGACAATAGCTGGAAAGTCAATTAGTATGGCCAGCACCGAGAGTCTGTGATCTGACTCTACTTTAAGGTAACATTTCCTGTGAAATACATGTCAAGTGCTTTACTAAGAATAGGAAGTTCTATGAATATATCCTAATCCTCACAATGATCTAAGTATTTGCTTCATCATCATCATATCATTTTCTCAGTTATGACATTAAAATGTTTAATGAAATGCAACCTCCTCATGAGCACACAATAATTAGAATGCCTTGCAAACCTATGTATATCTAACATCAAAGCCCGCCACACTCTACAGCCTCAATGATGAAGTCACGAAAGCCAAGTCTAAAACTGTCTGCTCTTTCTGTGAAACTTTTCTCAAGAATGTAGCACAATAGCCCTGAGAATTCCAGAATCAATCTAAAAAGTAATGTCTCCCATCTTCCCGAGTGGCTGCTTTCACAACACACAGCTAATGGTGCCCATTACAGCAGCAGAGACAGAGACAGCCAGCAGTAAATCTTCCTCTTTTACAGTTGGCTCTGGTTTAGGAAGATTTACTTTTATAACAGCTATAGAGACTTCTACCTTATCAACCTCTGCTTCCTTAATACCTTTCTCCCAGACCTTTTTTACAGCCTCTCATACTAATGACAGCTCCTAAGGGTCAGAAGTAGAAGTACTTTCTTTGTAACTCTCACAGTGTTTGATTTTGAAAAATTACTTTTCTTGTCTTAGCTCAGTTTTGGAATATCCTTGATTTTACTTTGAAAGTTTTCACAATGTGGATTCTGGTATGTGAAATTCAAGTGATTTATTTTCCTGTAGATCTCTCATTCACTTATTGGTTCCTTTGCTTACATCAATGCAAATCTCTTTGCTTCTAGAGTCTGAATTCATGGACCATATGTGATCCAAATCTCTTGATCTGATAAAAGACTAATTCTGATTGCAGACCTTGAGCTAGATCAGATTCTTTTCCCTTAGATAAGTGTTCCTTCATTGAAAGATATAAGCCTATGAAAAATACCCTGCAGAAAAAAGAAAAGAGGCTGCTCCAAGTGGAGAAAGGAGTTAAGGAGGGTTTCAATTCCTCACCCTCCAAGTAGAGCTTGCTGCAGCACAAAAGTGGGTGATGAAGAGGTGGAAGCCAACCAGAAGAGAGATTGCATTTTTTATTGAGTATCAAAGTATGCATGCTGTGGGTGTGAGACATGCCCGATAAGTCTTGCGCCCTGGAAAGGTAACTGAATCATCCTTCTCAATGGGCTAGTTGGGTACAGACCTCATTTTAGCTGAGAGTAGCCAGGATAAAAGAGACAGGGGAGCTAACTGTGTTCAGAGTAAACAAGGATTTAGCACACCAACCGCGGCCAGATGTTCAGGGACTGGAGTTCCACAGTGAAAATAAACCACCAGATTTTTCCTAAAATGGAGCTTGAAACACATCACCCACATATATTTAACCCATAGCATCTGTAATAAATGCAAAAGACTGTATTACAATCAGATGGCTTTATATCTATGGCCTATAGTCTTTAAATGCATTATAGTGCTTTAAGCATTAGTCTAGTACTTTAAGTACTTTAAATATTTTAGTACTAAAGAACAAATTTCTCATTACAAGAACTGTTTTCTTGAGAGAAAATAGTCTGAAGAAAAAAGATTATCCCAAAGATACCATGGGAAGACTTCAAGCATTAAAAACATGTGGTTGATTGCTTATGATTTTTTATTTTCCACTCTCTTAATTAAGAGATAAAAATTCCTTTAATTATTAATTTTTTACTGATGGAATTGAATATGAGATTGAAACAACCCAGCAAAGTATATGAAGGGATTCTAAACAGTGCCTGATGCCAGCATTATGCATTATGATTTTATTATGACCAGGATAATATAGCACAGTAACCTCAAATTTGTTAAATGTTGAAAAGAAACAATAGATTAAAATACAATGTATATAATATTTAAACAACATCATTTCCTCAGCTCCATTTAATGATATGCTCAATTTAGGAATACATTGTGTTTGCTAAATACAAGTTTGAAATGTACTGGCTTTTTTAATGTAAATGACTATGTGTTACTATTTTTTCAAAGTTTCCAATTATATAACTTAATATGAGTGGTTAACTACTTAGCCTGACACTTAATATAGTGAATTAGTTAATGTTTATAAATCATTTTGAAGACCTAATTTGCTTTCTGTTTCCATTTACAATTGTACATATGATGCTGGTTAGTGTCCAGTGGGAAATTTTTCACTCTCTCAAATCTAGGAATTATGGAGCAGAGAGAAAACTAAAAGACATCATGTTCCATGCAAAATTATATTGGAGATAACAGTCACTGTCAATAGTCTTTCTCAAAATAATACTCACTCATGTTGTCCAGAGTTTATCTGGGATCAAACCACACATGTAATTCTGAAGGTACTACCCATTTTACTAAATATCTGTGCCATTCATACACTGTTCCCATTGTCTGGGCTTCTCCACACATCTTCCACTTTCTTTACTTAATAAACTCTGGTACATCTATCACAATCCCATCCATACCTTGTCTCCTCTATGTGTCCTTCTCAGCTTCTTTGGCAGAATTGTGCACCCCCTTTTCTATCTTAATACTTCCTACATAACTGAAGATATTGAACATACCTCAATAACACTTACTGATTCAGTGTACCGTATTATAACATCTGTTGTATTATAACATGCATTTGGATGTTTTGACACGTCTGTAGTCTGTGCCTACATATACACAAATGAACCAAGCCATGCTAAGCATTTTACAGTTATTACCTCATTTAATTTTCACAACAAACACATGATGCTAGTGATGATGTGAATTGCACTTTACTGATGAGGAAAAGGTCTAGGTGAGGTTAAATAAACTGTCTAAGTTTACATAGGATGAAACAGGGCTGATTAGGTATATCCGGTAACAGAGAATATACCTATTACCCAGTGATGTCCTAGAAAACACTCAACAATTGGCTTCTGTCAACTCTGAGAAGAAGTAATAAAAAGAAAAAGAGAAAAATAAATCCTTTTCTGCAGCATTGGCTTACTTTCACCATACTCCTACTTCCAGGGCTGCCAATTTTCTGATACCAACAGGATGTTGTTGCACGTGGCTTTCAGAAGAGGTGCTCAAATGGGCTATTGTGAGCCACTACAATGTGCCATCAGCACACCATCACCCCTACCACTGTGTTCTTTGCTTCCTATTCCCATTTGTACTCTGCCTCCCTCTCAAGACTTGTACAAGGCCTGGAATCAAATCGGTGTTCAACAAATCCTTAGGAGGAAATCAATTGTTTACATTTACAAATTAACTAGAATGTGGTTAAATACACATATCTTGGTAAAGTAATTTCCTGATTTTTTACATTTTTAATCTCTGAAAAGGGGCTGCTGACAGTTCATCATTTAGTAGTATAAACAAACAACATTTTAAAATAAAACAGAGCAATATATAGTCTAAGTAGTGATTATTTGTAAAAATTGAAGACTTTTTCCTTTAGGTTCTATGCATTCTGGCAAAATTAAGTGGAGATTTTCATAATTAATCAGAGTTCAATAAATGCTAACTAAACACATCCACATGTTAGTTTATACTTCCCTATTCTCCTTCATGTTTCTTCATGTTATAGAAATTTTGCCAATACATCCCAATGCAGTAAATCCATCAAATCTCCAGATTACCTTCATCATAATTAAAAGGTTTTCCATAATACTTAAATCATTTAAGTAAATCTAAATGTCTATGGAGTGAGTCAGTCATACAGACCAAGCACCCACTCTCAGGAACTAAGAAAATTTTAACATCAATGTAACTTCTCTATTTATAAGGAAAAACATCTGAAAATTACATTAAATTCTATTTAAACTTACGACACTTTTTCAAAAATTTTTTTCCATTCAGGGGTTTCAACATTTAGCACATCCAAAACTAAGCCAAAAAAATACACTTTCATTAAACTGAAAATGTCAACATATTTTCTGCTTCTCTACTCTCCTATATAAAATCCATCCTGGTTTGTGAAGAACTATGAATTTCCTTTTATTTTCTTTTGAAAAACTGAGTGATGAGTTTTGAGACATAAATTTTAAGTGGAAAAGTTTTAAGAAAAGCACTCCAAATTTAGAAGACTTTTCAATGTCAAATAGAAGTCTTTTGTAAAATTAACATTATTACCATTTTAATGCCTTTGTCTTTAAATCTTTATTTTCTATTTATGTTAATGCTTTGGTTTAAAACTTCTACTTGATTCTTTGAAGATAGTTCTCAACATTCATTATTACATGCCCTTGAAATGTTACTGAGTAATAAAAGTAAATCCAAAAATATAACTTAGTCTTAATCCAAAGGAATAATCTAATAGCACAAGAAAATTAGTTGCCTTTACTGAATGTTAATGGTTTTGGCCTAAGTGCAATATTAAGTGGAGTCACAGTGTATGGTGCGTCCAGAACACTGACATAAGGAAACAACTACAAGTGGAATGATGGACAAGATGGCCCAGTAAATCTCCTCCCTGACTGAGCTATAGGATCCAATGGAATGACACTATAATTACATGGAAAGTAATTGTCATATATTTGCCAAGAAATTAACATGGTTGACAGTACTCTCTGAAAATTGTTCTGCATTTCTAGTGCCAACAGCTATGTTAGCAGAAAATGAAATTAGAAACAACCACAGGAGGTATTTCCTTCTCATTTAGAAAACTATTTCATTTAAGAAGGAAAATTTAATTTACAAGTAAATATTATAAAACCCAAAATAAAATGGAATGACTTAGAAATGTTCCTAAGAGTTATTGTTATTTGGTATAATGTTGGCTTTATGGAAAAAACAAAGTCATTTACTACATCTCAAGCTAATTCTATACCATATTTTGCAAGTGCCAGTACTTTAAAGCCATCTTTCCCAGGTTATTCCTTTAAAACAAATGAATGTGTCAGATTCCAAGAGGCCAAGAAAGGAATAACTATATTTTTTACAACTCATAATTCTTTTCCCAAATAATATAAAAGCCTTCTTTTATGAATTGTAAGAGTTAATACTGAAAGATAAGAATAGTCTTCCATTCAGAGCTATGTTCAAATTAGCAAAATGAGTGGTTTTATGTTTTCATATTGTTGTGGCATAAATGAGGAACTTTTAGAAACCAAAATTACCAGCTAAAACCAAGAAAGCTTTCTAAAGAAACTTATGCTAAAATCTGCTGAAATTCTTAATTGGCAAAAGAAAACAAAACAAAACCCTCAAGTTATTAGACATACAAATTCTGTGTAAATAAAGTGTACTTGAACTGCTCTTACTAAATGTATGTTTCCTTAAAAAAGTTTATCACTACTCAAGTCTTGTCTACATGACAAAATGCAAAGGCAAAACAAAAAAAAAAAGCAAATTTAAACATGTTTTCAAGAACTTACCTCAAATTATATAATGAATTATCTTCTTTAGCCAATGCATTTAATTAATATAATTGGTTGTCATATTACCTACATATATATGTATTTCCTTTGTTGGTTAAGCCAAAACATGCGGCAACCAGGGAAGATATTTAGTGTCAAAGAAATCAAGTTTTCTTGTCATCTTTTTCTTTACATTTTACTCAAGAAGTTAATTTTGTTGCAGAAAGGTTAAAATGCTCTGCATTATGGGGGAAAAGTAGTATGCAAAGTATTATTTATACTATACCTAACATTTGTTAAAGAAAACAGATATGAAGATGATTATACATAGAAAAATGTACCTCCACATACATAAAATATCTGAGAGAATACATAAGAAGTTAGTAATGCTGATTACTTCTAAGAAGGATTACTGAGTAGTAAGGAAATAGGGGTGAGGAAGATAAATTCCACATTTTTTTTTACAACTTTAAAATTTTATTATGTGTCCCTAAATTATCTACTGAAAAGTAAATTAAAAATAGAAAACAAATATGTCCTTCTCTTTAGTGAAAGGATTGCAGAACTGGGGTCAAAGACTCAAATTAGAAAACTGTAGGACTATAAAATAGAAGAATATCATTCCTTGTGTTATAAGGAAAGCTGGCACCTCTTATTTTGCAGAGTATAACCCTTCTAAGGGTGCACAAGCAGTCTGAAAATGAGCGTGTCATATTAAGTCCAGGCCACATGGAACAAAGATGAACACAGGATGTAAGAAAAGAAAAGCAGCAGACGTATAAGTTAAGAAGAGGCACCTCAAACTCTCTCTCTCTCTCGACTTAAACCCCAGTCAATGCACTAAGGCCTCCATTTTTATATATGAATTAACGTCTTTCTCCCATGCATCTGGGATGGAATTTGTTATGTATTATTCTTGCAAAGACTGGGGAAAATAGTCATCCAGATCATTTTCTGTTTGTGTTTCAAAGGCGAAGAATCCCATTGAGACAGTGTTATACTGAAGAACCATAGTTTTAATACTAAAGAGGAAATTAAAAATAACTCAATTCTCTATTTCAAGTTCTCATACACTTTTCAAGGGGATATGGAGGACAGTATCCTTTTGCTTTCTGTTTCGCTCCAAAGTTGCCTCACATCTTGTTTTATTTTTTTCAATCTCAAAATCATCCTGAAACAATTTCCTTCCTCTCCACACAAGTGCATCCCATCTTCCAAGCCCGAAGCAGCTGGCGGGCCGCTTCGTCCACTCAGTGCTGCACTTCAAGGTTGCCAAAGAGCCGGCAACGAGCATCCCCAAGAGCACAGTCTGCAGCAAGTGCGGTAATTCTATTACTCTTAAATTATTCACGAGAATCTGCTGGTATATTTTGTTCTTTCCACACCTATTTATCTCTCTTAATTTTGGCCCTATAACTTCCAAAATCTAATTTTTTTTTCTTAACTTCATTGAATTCAACTTCATTTTTACTGCTGAGGACAGAAGGTTTCTAACCAATACACTTTATATACCTGATAAAAAGTTTGCCTTGAAAGGAAAATATGTCAGTATTTTCAAAGCTTATCTTTAAGGTTTTTGTAGACATTGAAAAAAGCTAAATGAAAGTTCAAAATTAAGTTAATAAAGTTTAAGTAAAGGAATAGCAAATATTTTTTACTATAGTGTGGTTTAATCATTCTCAACTAATAATTTACATACACGCAGAAAGTCCTGAGTTCAACTTATTTCTATAAGAGAAGCATATCCTGATTATTGCTATTTTTCTGGTTTTTATGACACAGCAAAATCATTCTGAGATTCATCTATGTTGTTTTATATAATAATATATTTTCTTTATTATTGAGTATTATGGTTTAGATAAATCACAATTTGTTTATCAACTCATCTGTTGAAGGACATTTGAGCTTTTCCCATTTTCAAAAATAAGCTACTGTAAAAATATTTTGAGCACTGACATAAAGTTTTTTTCATGGACATAGGCTTTTATTCCTCTGGGATAAATGACTGGAAATCAAATGCCAAGAACATATGTTAGGCATATGCTTAACTTTTTAAGACAATGCCAAACTTTTCCAGAACAATCCTACCATTTTTTATTCTCATTCTCCATCAACGTGAGATGTCATGACTTACTTAGATCTTTAATTTCTGTTAATGATGTTTTGTAATTTTCAGTATATAAATTTTGCACTTCTTTTGTTAAATTTATACTTATTTTATAGTTGTGATGCTATTATAAATAAATTGCTTTAATTTTATTTTCAGAACATTTATTGCTCTTTTATAAAAATACAGTTGATTTTTGTTTATTTATCTATGTACTACAGCATCACTTAATTTACTAGTTCCAATAATGTGTGTGTGTGTGTGTGTGTATTCTTCAGGATATTCTATATATAAGACCATGCCATCTGCAACAAAGATACTTTTACTTCTTCCTTCACAATCTACATACTATTTCTTAATCTTGTCTAAGTACCTAGCTAGGATGTTCAGTATAATGTTAAATAGAAGTGGCAAGTCTTGTCTTTTTTTTTTTTTTTTTTTTAATTTTTTTGGGGGGGTAATTAGGTTTACTTATTTACTTATTTATTTTTTAACGGGGGTACTGGGGATTGAACCCAGGGTCTGGTGCATGCTAAGCATGTGCTCTAGCACTGAGCTATGCCCCACCTCACCCACTTCCTGCCTTGTTCCTAGTCTTACCAGTAAAGCATTCGGCCTTCCACCATTAAGTATGTTAGCTGTGGACTTTTTGTAGATGGTCTGTTTTATGGATGGTGGAGGAAAGTCTGTTCTATTCCTAGTTTGTTGAGCAGTTTTACATTATGTTGTGAATTTTTTCCAGATATTTTCTGTATATATAGCTAATGCTTGAACAACTCAGGGGTTAGAGGTGCTAACCCTTTGTGCAATCAAAAATCTTCAATAACTTTACAGTTGCCCTTCTATATCTACAGTTCTGCATCAATGGATTAAACTGTCTGCAGATCATATAATACTGTAGTGTATATTTATTGAAAAAAATCTGTTTATAAGTGGGCCTGAGCAGTTCAAACTTGCATTTAGAATATAATATGGGTTTTAGCCTTTATTTAACTAGAAAGTTGTATTAAACTAGTTGATTTTCCGACATTAAATAAATCTTGCATTCCTAAGGTAAATTTTACTTGGTCATAGTGCATAACTATTTGCATCCCGGGTTCAGTTTGACATTATTTTCTGAGTTGTTTTGGATGCATCTTAATATTCATAAGGGGTATTGGCCTCTGGTCTCCCGATCTTCCAATGTCCTTGAGTTCGGTATACTGGTAAAAGTGGCATTATATGACCAGTTAGAAAATGTTCCCTCTTTTTTACATTTTGGAAGAGTATGTGAACGATTGGTATTAATTCTTTGATTGTTTAGTAGAATTCACCAGTGAAGCTATCTGAGCCTGGGCTTTTCTTCTGGGAAGTCTTCAAATTACTGTCTTGGTCTCTTTACTTATTTTAAGTCTCTTCATATTTTAAATCAAGGGAAGAATGGAGAATAAATATGCAATTATACTGCCTTTTTAATTACCAACACAATTACCTTTTAAACAAGATAATTATGTTTTGCCTATGGATTCAAATTACTGAAATTACTGCCTCCTGTCTCTTGATTTCAGCCTGATAAGCCTATTGTATTCTATAAGGCATTTCTTCTAGCAATAAAATCTGACTATTTTTAATCTTGGAGTGTCTTTATTTCACCTTCATTTTGAAAGATAATTTTTCTGATACAAGATTCTTAGTTGACAGTTTTTCATCTTCTGCACTTTCTGTCATCTCACTGCTTTTGGGCCTCCACTGCTTTGACGAGAGGTTGACTGTTAACCTTTTGTGATTTTTTTTGTGTGTGTTAACCTGTGTGATATTCTGCTAAATTAGGAGTTTGGGATGAACAGATGCATACTACTATATATAAAATAGATAACCTACAAAGACCTACTGTATAGAACAACATCTTGTAATAACCTATGATGGAAAACAATCTGAAAAAGTAACTGAATCACGTTGCTGTACACCTGAAACTAGCACAATACTGTAAATCAACTATATTTCAATAAAAATCAATAAAAAATCAATAAAAGCTTTCTCCAAGTTGCAAACAGATCCATCAATATCATATAGAAGCCTCATTGGCCCAAGGAGCTGAAGCAAAACCTCTGACCAAACACCCATTGCACAATAAGCTACTCTGTACCATGGAAAGTTTTTTTTAGTAAGCTAAGCTTAAAAATAGTATCAGTCATTTCTAGCAATCAGGAAGACTCTGCATGCCCAAGGCTGTGCTCTTTCAAGAGTGATCAAAGAGGGTACCTCCAAGGAACTAGTTCCTGCTTGAACTTGAAGAAAAAAATGTAAACTATATGTACCCCTAATTTATCCTTCCCTTCACCCCTTTCCCCTTGGTAACCATAGTTTTTTTCTATGTCTGTGAGTCTATTTCTAGTTTTTAAATAGGTTTATTTGTATCATTTTTTTAGATTTCACATAAAAGAGATATACAATATTTGTCTTCTCTGTCTGACTTATTTCACTTACTATAACAATCTCTAGGTCCATCCATATTGCTGCAAATGGCATTATTTCATTCATTTCACAGTTGAGTAATATCCCATTGTACACATATACAACATCTTTTTTATCCATTCATCTGTCCATGGACATTTAGGTTGCTTCTGTGTCTTGGTTATTGTAAATAATGCTTCTATGAACATTGGGGGTGCATGCATCTTTTCAACTTACAGCTTTCTCTGGACATATGTCCAGGAATGGGATTGCTGGATCATATGGTAACTCTATTTTTAGTTTTTTTAAGGAACTTCCATACTTTCTCCATAGTGGTTGCACCAATTTACATTCCCACTAACTAGTGTAGGAGAGTTCCTTTTTCTATACACTCTCTCCAGAATTTACTATTTGTGGACATTTTAATGATGGCCATTTTGACTGGTGAGAGGTGATACCAGTCACACCACCAATATAGCTAATAATTAGCAACATTGAGCATCTTTTCATGTTCCTGTTGGCCATCTGTATGTTTTCTTTGGAGAAATGTTTGTTTAGGTCCTCTGCCCATTTTTTGATTGGGTTGTTTGTTTGTTTATATTAAGCTGTAGGAGCTGTTTCTACATTTTGGAAATTAATCCCTTCTCAGTCTCATAGTTTGCAAATATTTTCTCCCAATTTGTAGGTTGTCTTTTCATTTTGTTTATGGTTTCCTTTGCTATGCAAAAGCTTTAATTAGGTCCCATTTGCTTATTCTTACTTTTATTTCTATTACTCTAGGACATAGATCAAAAAATATTGCTGTGATTTATTCCAAAGAGTGTTCTGCCTATGTTTTTCCAATAATGCTTTTAAATCTACCCCAAATCCCTTTCTGGTTTCTCATGAATGGGCATTGTGTAGCACATGCATACTACCTTTCCAACCCCCAGAGTTGATTTGGATCCCAAGAAGACTCTTTTCTGTCTCTGTCTCTGTTCCTGGTTCTCTTCATTATCACACACAGTAACTGTCTAGGTTTCTTAGATTTTTAACTTGCATGTCTACAGTATTAAAATATCCCCACTATTGTTCTTCCTCTAGCGTTCTCCAACTGTGTGGTTTCCTTGCTTTTAAAATTTCTTAATTTGCTATTCATTACTCTCTACATTTTAAACTCCTTAAAAAGGCTTACTAATTCCACTTCTGGTTATATATCCAGAAGAATTGAAAGCAGGGTCTCAAAAAGATATTTGTACACCCCTGTTCATAGCACACGTTTCACATTAGTCAAGAGGTGGAAGCAACTCAAGTATCCATAATATGAATGAATGGATAAACAAAATGTGGTATATACATACTATGGAATGTTATTCAGCCTTAAAAAAGGAAAAGAATTCTGACACAGGCTAGAACATGAGTGAGCCTTGAGGACATAATACTGAGTGAAATAAGCCATCACAAAAAAACAAATCCTGCATTATTTAGCCAGATTTAACTAGTCAAACTCATAAAAATAGAAAGTAGAATGGTGGTTGCCAGGGACTAGGAATGAGTGGGAACTGGGGAGTTGTTATTTTATGAATACAGAGCTTCAGTTTTGCAAGATGAAAAAGTTCTGGAAATTGGTTGCACAACAATTTGAATATATTTATATTTAACACTACTGAAATATGTAATTAAGATGGTGAAGATGATAACTTTATGTTATGTGCATTTCACCATAATTAAAAAGAAGTAAATTTTTAAAGGTTTACTGCATCCTTCATGATCTTACCCAGCTTATCTCTCCAGCTTCATTTCTAACCACCTCTGCGACCCTTCCCTGAAACCTATATGTTAGCTGTCACCAATATTTGCCCTTTAGCAAACTCTCCATGCTGTCTGCCATATCTCTCTCTTACCCATTTGACTTGGCAAGCCTTCTTATTTTTTAAAACAACTTCATTGATATATATTTCACATTCTGTACAACTCACCCATTTAAACTATATAATTCACTGCATTTTAGTACATTTACAGATAAGTGCAACCATCCCACAGTCACTTTTAGAATATTTTCATCACCACAAAGTGAAACCCTGTACCTTTTAGTTATCACTTTCCAATCTCCTCATATTTCCCCTAACCCAGTCCTAGGAAATGACAGGAAATGACTAATCTACTTTCTGACTCTATAGATTTGCCTATTCTGGATATTTCATATATACAGAATCATGTAACATGCAGTCCTTAGTTACTGGCTTCTTGTGGTATATCCATACTGTGGAATATTATTTGGCCATAAAGAGGGATGAAGCATGGATACATGCCACAACATAGAGAAAGCTTGAAAAAAGTCTACTTCTGTTTATTTCTAAGGATTTGAAATCTCTCTCTGTAAGAAGCATTTCTTGGCACCCCCAAAATTTGCTTCAATGATCTTCTCCAAACCTTATTAACCTCTATCTTGATCTGTAATTAGTCAGTGTGTCCCTACTAGATTTTAAACTCTTTTAGACAGCTATACAATGTTACACAAGTATACGTGAAGGTACTATTTTATTTACTTTTTTCTCACAAGAACTCATTCATTTAAAAACAGATAAATCAAGATTAAAGTTTTTCAATACTGACTTAACAATAAAATGACCTAGAGAGATCTTAAAAACTCTATTCCTGGCTTCCATCTCAGGTCAAATATATCACAATCTCAGGAGGGAGGGCTGGGGCCTGATACATCAGTATTATTTAAAAATTTCCCAGCTGATACACCACGAGAATTGAAAACTGATTTAGACACGAAAACCCTTAGCCATCTTCTACTACAAAATATTACATGTGTAATTTAACAGTATTATAATCATTAGGTTCATAATCATTACACTGTAATCATTATGATTAATAGCATTTATTTCTATATAATTACGTCTTCAATGTTGTAAAATAAGGGAGTAACACTTTTTATAAGATAATAAAACATACTATGTGCAGAATTGTATAAAATACATAATTTTTCTGAACCTTTTTAGCTTTTGAGCTTAAAGGAGGAATCTCTAGCAAATACTCAGTTACCCAGAAATCAGCCATTCTCTTGTCCCTTAAAATGGAAGGCTTGCATATCTCATCCATTTATATAAGGTGTGATTTCTTCTTTTTATATGCAATTCAATTTTATAAACTTCTTTGAATACAAGAAGTCAAACTACCTTCTTTAAAAGACCATAGTGGCATTTAGCCAGTGAGATCTTTGGATTGTTAAAGATTCTGCCGAGCATGGTAAAGAAGAAAGACTGAAAAGATCTTTCCCTAGTTTTTCCACATACAGAAAGGGGCAAGAAGAGAAGATAAAATTTTAAAAGCTTCTTGTACTAAGTAATAGCCTATAGTGATTAAGACTATGAAAAGGAATATATATATGTAAAACTGAATCACTATACTGTATATCAGAAATTAAAACACTGTAAACCAACTATACTTCAATCATTAATTAATTATTAAAACCTCAAAATGAAAAACGGTAATATGCAAGAATAAATAAATTAATAAAAAGCTTCTTGAGTGTTTCTGCTGGGTTTTACCCAGTTGGTAACTTTTTGCCAAGACCATATCTTCTGTTTACTAAGATAGGCCTTGTATCTTTCATATCATAAAATTTGAATACCTCATTCCAAGAAAAATAATGTTACTGGAAGTCATTTCTTAATACAAAACACCCCCTACAAACACAAAAAAGTTGAAGATTATAAATGAGCTAGAAGACTGGTTTCTACATATTAAATTTTTAAATGTTGTTGTATCCTTATAATGATAGAAACTCTACAGGTTAAGGATTGATTAAATGCCCAGAGGCTGAGAAAAGGGAAAAAAAGGAGAATAACCCACAATGTATTCAGTTTTGTTAATAAATTTAAATAAGAAAGACTGAAGAGCAGACAGAGGAAGGATATTTTAATAGTAATATCTATAATGTTCAGCCTTTAAAATGAATGATGTTTATGATCACACATTAAAACTTTCTTATAATAAAAAGACATATTTATTATCACAGTAGAGATGTTTCCTTTTACCTTGAGAAAAAAATAAAATTACCCCCTAATGACATACCGTATAATATTTAGACCTGGGGCATATTCTGTCAAAAAACCCTTTCCCTATGATTTCAATGATAAATATTCACAAAAACCTAATCTTACTTGGTGTTAGATGTATGGAGTGCTGCCAGGCATGAACACTGTAATGTAGGAGTCTCTTTCCATCTTTCTTCACTCACTTCAGCATTAAAAAGTAAACTCAGACTGGGTTAATTTACACAGAAGTTATCAATTTTAGGAAAATGAAAACTGTTTGAATCTATTCCATCCTCTCCTGTCCTTGAAATGCCCTTTATGAAGCTTTACAAATTCTCTCCCATGAAAGGCATGTAATAAGTTTTACGTCTCCTCTGGACTTTCTCTTTTATTTTAGTCCTTAGTGTGCTCTCTTGTCTTTTCAACCTCAGTAGTTACATAGGAGAACAAAAGAATGATCCAGAATTTGACATTTCTCCTTTTTCCTAACCTGTACACCTTTCTAAACAGCTAACGTTATGGACCTCAGTCATATTATGCATCCCAAGTGATGCAGAGCTGGGCTCTAAACAGGTGGACACATCTGTTCCAGTCCATCAGGCTTGACTTACACTGGATGCGTTCTGTAATCATTATGGTTTTTATCCCAAATTACAGTGTCAATCTGTTCAGAATTAATATGTATTGCTCCACCACTTGTTACAAAATTTTCAGTTTATTTATTGGACCAAATCCTGCCCTAATCACTTAGGCACAATTCCCACTGAAAACCTAAAAGAGAGAATGTGTATCCAGAGGTTATGTTTTCATCGCATGTCAAAGGTATTTTTGCATAAGTGGCTGTTATTGCTGTTCCCAGTGAATGTTCTTTCTGTGTCAATAGTGAAAATTTGTTTAAAATTTTAGTGCACTGGTTTGGATAATTTTTAATCACTTCTTCCAACACATGTTATATCCCAATGTGGTTGTTCCCATAATGAAGAGGGGGTTGACAAGTTATTTACTTAATCAGAATGTAGCATATATTTTTAATACTTGGAAAATTATAATTTTAATTCCCTCTTCCCTTTTGTGCTGGGTGGTTTTTAAAGACTATGAGTCCTTGAAATCACAGCTTCGTGACTGTTTTATGATAGCATGATGAATCATTTCACTGTGATATTTTTTGCCCTATTTATTTTAATTTGGGAAGTTTCTTTTCTTATTTTGGAGTTTTACTAGTTCTTTGAATATTTTGCTTTAATATCTTCCTTCAGATACGTGTCTTGAAAATATATCCTCCTAGTCAGGGGCTTGTCTTTCCATTCTTTGCATGTTGTCTTTCACAGAGTGGAAATTTTAAATTTAATGAAGTCCACATTATCATTTTTTTTTCTTTCCTGGATTGCACTTTTTGTGTTGTATATGAAAACTAATCGTCAAACTCTAACTCATGTAAATTTTCTTCCAGGTACCCCATTATAATTTTTATAGTTTTACATTTTAGATTTAAGGTAATGAATGGCTTTGAGTGAATTTATGTCCAAGGTACAAAGTTTGTGTCTTTTTTCACTTATTTCCTTATGATCGTCCATTTGGACACTTACTACTTGTTGATGACGACTAAAGACTAAAAGACTACCTTTTCTGTGTTGATGTGCCTTTATTCCTGTGACCAAGGTCAAGTTATCTGAATTTGCATAGGTCTATTTGTAGACGCTCTATCCTGCTCCATTTATCTATGTGTCAATTTGTTTTTAAATATCATGCTCTCTTGATTATTGTAGCTTTGTAATAAATCTTGAAATTGGGACGTGCTTTTCATTAGTATTGTCTAGACTATTCAACGTTTAAAACAAGTCTGTCAATATCTACGAAATGACTCGCTGAGATTTTTATTGGTATTGCACTGGATCTTTAAATCCATTTATGAAGAATTGACATCTTAATAATATTGTGCCTTCTGATCACAAGAGATATATCTCAACTGATTTATTTTATTTCTTTGCTTTTAAGAGTGTTTCATTTTTCCTTTTTTAAAATTTTTATTCAATGTATTTTAAGTAAAAAAATCTTAAAAAAATAAAAGCTCATAGATATAGAGAACTGATTGATGATGTAAGAGGTAGGGGTTGAGGGGGTAGAAGAAATGGGTCACTCCGAGTTTGCTTCTCTTTCCTCTTCTATTTTCCCTGTAGCTAATTAAATACATGAATTTTACTGAGGAGGGAAAAAATTATTAACTCATAATTACAGTGTAAATGTTAATCTGGTAACATCCTTCAAATGACGTTTTCACTAACTGGTGATTTTATTCTTTTTTTTTTTTCCTGGTTGACAACGGAGAAAGGTAAGGCTTCGAAGCTGATAAAAATTAAAAGTAAAATCCTAAAAAGTAATCGGGTCCAGACACATAATGGAAGAAAAGGACTAAATGATGTACTGAAATGTGAGTGTTAAGTTTTCAAACCCATGGAAAATAAAAAGAACACACGACAGCAACAGCTAGTAGGCACAATAATGAAACCACAGACACACCGCCCTTCACTACAAGGCTGGGGGTGGTGGGTAGAGGTGGTTACAGCACCATGTTTTTAATCAGCATCTCCCCTCGCCTGCTATCGCATATGAAATGGCAATAGTGCCTGTGGCCCTACGGATCCTATTAACCTGAGGCATCACACAGGAGGAAGTTATAACCCAAGCTGAAACAAGATCAGGGAAGAGTGATCAGAATTCAACTGGAAAAAAAAAAAAGTCCCCATCTCTGTGTCCCCTTTGACTTCTCCTTGGTTAAAGCAGGCAACACAAAGGGAAAGTTATCCCCTGGTGTTATCAACTGAATGCCAGACGCTGTCCAATGACTCACCTCGGAGTCTATCCCGGTAACTATGCAAGGCCTGCCTAAATTATCTGAACAAACTGCTTTGCAATTATTAGACATGTTATGAGAAAGTGTGAACAGCTTGACCAGCAAATTTTCAATATATTTTCCCCCTCAGGCAAGACTAAAACTTAAAAATAAAATTCCAGAGACTCTGACATTCTTCTCATCACATAACACATACCAGTAGAGAATAAAAAGAAAAAAAAAAAAAAAGGACATGAATATTTGAAAAGGCCTTTTGAATCTTGCAGGCATAAAGTAGAAGTACATATCATTCTCTCAGACCCAGAGTCCATGCAGATACGCACTGAAAGACATGCTTTGTACCATCATCCTCTTCTGATATGTCAGAGGAAAAGCATTCATTCTCACCTTCTCAGGGTGCCTGTCATTAGGTACATTAATATGGATGAACCACCACAGAAATCAAAAGGCAGTAAGAGAAGTGGGCTTAAAGGGATAAGGATTTTAAACTACATTTAAGTTGGGCTTCAATTTGAAGACTAAACTTTAGGTTTCTATAATTACCTTCCCTCCTCTACAAGGTCCAGGAAAGAAAAAAAAAAAACTAATTAGGTATGTTCTGAAGTCCATTTGTCAGCATTTCACTAAACAATCCTCAAGTTCTCCTATAAATGAGAGAATTGACTGATGCTGACAAGGGCTGAACAAGATTTCTTTTTTTCTGTCAAAACATCCCTTATTTTGATATATCACATTTGAAAGTGGAACACAAAAGTATTTGCTTTTCCAATTCATTCTATAACTAAAAATAATGTTAATTGAAAATAGCAACTCAAGTACATCTTATTGGCTTAAAAACTATTATCAAAAAGTCAATGATAAAGCACAGATGTTTCTATAACACTGAATATTCAAAAATAAGTTTCAGTGCATTCATAGCACACCCCTGCACACAGTTCAATATTTAAATCATAATTGCACAAGCTAATTCCATATAAGATATCATCCCTTGGGAGAAATTTTTGTCATTAATATACTATCATGTATTTTAATATCAAGACAATGATTTTCATACAGATTTTTTTTAAAGCCAAGGAAAAATGAGAGAAAAATATAGTGCTATTGAGAGGGCAACAGAGCGTAAGTTGAGATTATCTTCCTAAATTTTCCTTATAGGTGCACCAACTTATTTTTGGAATTTGCAAGGCCAAATTGTTTTATCAAACCATAATAAAAAAACAAACTTTAATTTTCTGACCTTAAATTCAAGAAGAAGAAGGAGAAGAAGAAATTCATATTTTTTTTTGCTATTTTCTTAATTTATGGAATAGTTGTCAAATTTTGTATTTCATAATTAATATAATGCCCCCGTATTTAGAGGTTTCAGTCTAAAAAGAAATGAGGTTACTCTAATACCTGATTCCAACAGCCAATTTTAGTAGGAATTATGGCATTACCCACAAATGTCTAGCAAATTATATTATTTATATACTTGTATCTGCAAGTTGAACAGATGTACAGATATTAAATCCTCTCTCTCTTTCTCCCTCTCCTTCCCTCCTTCCTTCTCTCTCTCCCCTAGATTAGAGGTTTTAGAATATCTTGTCTGGATCATTGTAAAATTTTAGACAATTTTAAACCATTTCTCTTAATTTTCAAATTTTTATAAAAATGATTTGTTAATTGACTCTGGGGGGAATTCTTTCACAATGTACACTAATATTAAATCATCACATTGTACACTTAAATATCTTACAGTTTTAATTGTCAAAAAATATAACTCAATAAACTTGGGGGGAATATTTTGTTGATGATCTCTACTTTCAATCAAAAATAATTTTAATTTCTTAGACCTCTAAACAAAAAGAGGTGGAAATAATGCAATAAATAAATCAACAAATAACAAATGCATTTAGTCTTATTTTTGAAAAAAAGTTACGCTTGAGGTTGGCAGAATGGAACATTCAAAAAAATAACTTTGTAAGAAAAATTAAATAGTGGTATATTTTTAAGCATTGTCCTCTGCTTTGTCTTTTTACTTGTTGGTTTTTGAGTCCATCTATCTCTCCCCAGATACAACGTAAGCACCAGGAGAGAACAGACCCTTCTCACTACTCTGTCCCCAGCCTGACACATAGTAGATGCTCAATAAATACATCTTGAACAAAAAATTAAAAAAAAAAAACTGGTATGTTTTACTATTACGCTCCCTCACCCACAATCTACCCTCAACAAAGGCACATTACTCCCTTTCAGATCATAGTCGGATCACCGTACACCTCTGCTCAGAACCTTAAGATGTCTCCTCATCTCACTCAGAGTAAAAGCCACAATTCTTACATCAGCCTAGTGTGCCCCGCGTGACCCTCTCCACTCCACGTTCAGCTAAAGTGCTCTTCTCTCGTCATTGGCTACAGACTTTCCAGCTAATCTGCTTTTTCTTAAATCTGTCTCCACACTGGGGCCTTCACACTGTCTGTTCGCTCAACCTAGAATTCTCAGCTCCTAGACCCTGGTGCGGTTAATTGCCTCACACTCTTTAAGACTTTGCTTAAATATTGCTGTCGGTGAGAATGATCTTTATAAAGCTGAATTCTACCTTGCTTACTGCAAAGACACCCTTTCCCTGTGTAATCATTTTTGAGAGAATTTGTCACCTCCTAACATACAATCAAATTTATGTATTTGTTACTTTTGTTGATTTGATTGTCTGCCTCCCTCCACTGGACTACAAACACTGTGAAGATGGTAATTTTTGTCTTTTTTTCACTCACGTTCCCCAGGCCTGTAGTAATCACTAAGTTAATATTTATTTTTGAATTGCTGAATTAAAATAGTTTTACTGAAGTGAAGCTAAAGCAGTTTATGCTGAGTAACATAATCCTTTAATTTTTTGAATAAACTTTTTAACTGGGAATACTATTATACGATTATTTTAGAGGGTATAAAGAATTCCCATATACAGCTTTCTTTAACATTAACATCTTACATACTCATGATACATTTGTCAAAATTAAGAAATTAACATTGGTTCAATGACACTAAGCTATAGACTGGCTCAGATTTCATCAGGTTTTTCATTAATGTCTCTCTTTTCTCTTCCAGGATCCGATCCAGGCTACCATATTGCATTCAGCCATCCTGCCATTATATCTCCTCCAGTCTGTAACAGTTTCTGTCTTTTGTTATCTTTCACAATCTCAGTGCTTTTGAAAAGTACTGGCCAGATATTTTGTGGAATGACATTCAATTTGAGTTTTTTTGATGTTTTCTCATGATTAGATCAGGCTTATTGGTTTGGGGGGAAGATACCACAGAGGTGAGGTCCTCTTCTCATTGCATCTTATCAAGGGATACACGGTATCAGCATGATTTACCATCAGTGATGCTAACTTTGATTACTTGGTAAGATGATGTACACCAGCATTCCACACTGTAGAATTACTGTTTTTCCCTTTCCTTACTCTGTGCTGTGTGAGCAATTCTTTGGGTCTAGCTCCCATTCAATGGAGGGAAATTAAGCTCTACTTCCTAGTTATAAGTATCTACCTATATTATTTGGGATGCTTCTTTTAAAAACATGATTTCCTTCTCTTTTATTTATTTATTTCTTCATTTATTTATTCATTCACCCATGATGTGAACGCATGGTTATCATTCATATTCCTTGGGTTATAATTGAATATAGTTGATATTTATTTTGTGGTTAAATTGTTCCGATTTTCAACTTTGGAGGGGTCTTCAGGTTTGCTTCTTTTGTTTAAAATATTAATAAAAAATTTACACATCCTCCACTATATTTCTGAAAATTTCTGTGGGCTTCTATTATGATAGCTACCCTTTACTGTAAATTCCCCACAAGATACACACAAAGCGTTATGTTTAAGAATCTTTCCTTCAGCTTTAGTGGTAGAATAAATCACTTCACAGCACAGAGGCTAACTTAAGATGAACTGTTACACACTCTTGGTCGTGAAACAAAACCCCCTCAGCCATAGCCAATGTAGACATTTTCTCACACGTCTACTTCTCTCCTGATGTTCTCCAATCTCCTGTGGCCTCTTGATCCCTCACGAGTTTTCTCACATTTGTCCTCTTTTTGTAAACCTCACAATCCTGAAATATCCAATTTGTTTTCTAGGCAGTCAATTTAGCTTTATCATAGTTTGCAGTGACCTTACAGATAATTCCATGGGACCTTATCTTTTGCAACAAACAAAACCCATGAAAGCATTTTGCTACAGAACTCAATCTTCTTCCCTTGAGGGCAGAAGACATTGTACTTAGTTGTAGGTTGAAATGATTTTTCTATTTACATTTTGAAATATTCAGAGAGGAAAAAAGTTTAAGGAGTTTCCAACAAGAAGCTATAAACTGGGAATCCCTAAAATGATTTTTTTTTACTTAAAAAAATATATCATCTTTTAGTTTTCTTTTAGTGCAGTCCTAAAGAGATAAGTTAGCAGAAGAAAGCAGTCGAGTGTCTTGGAAATTAGTTATCAGAGTAATTTTTTTGAAAATAAAAAAAAGATTATCATTGGATTTTAATACATCTATGACCTTTCACTAATTTCTGTTCTAAGCACTGTAGCAAAATAGTGTGGATAAGGAAGCCTACATATACCTCAGAGAGGCCTAAATCCTTGCAAATGACATTTCTTATTTAATTCAATAGGTTTTTCCCATAAGATGAACTGAAATCAGAGCCTGGTGGGAATATGTGATGGAACAGGCTTGGGAAAAAGTGCAGACTGAGCAACTTTCAAAGATTGATGGAATAGTTCTTGGAGTCGATAATAAAAGTGAAGATCTATGGCAAGCCAAACTGGCAAAAGGAAAATAGGTCTGGGAGAGATGCCAAACAGAGTTGAGGATTAAGGTGAAGATGTGGTCAAATCACAAATAAGGGAAATACAGTCTGGAACTCAAAGACTTCATGTTTTTAAAGCATTTGGCAGGGATGAAGGAGGTGAATTTGGAGTTAGATTTCCTCTATGAACTATTTTGGATAGATCATGGAGAGGAGTATTCATAATCAAATCAAACTATTTAGCAGAACCATCCGATCCGTAACATCTGACTGGCTGTGCCTAAAGCAGCCTATCCAAGTTCCCACCAAAATGCCTATGAAGACACAGAAAACACAAAAACTCACATCCAAGTTAAAAAGTAAGACTGAGAAACTGCCAAAGGACAGAATATGGAAGACAACTTCACTAAGCCTAAAGCAGTTTACTTGGGTTAAAAAACTCATCCAGTTTTTATTTAATGAAACATTAGTGACAACCCGGAAAAAGGAAGGAAGCCAGTTCAACTAACTGCCCTTGACACAGAAAGCAAGGGGCTACACCCCAAACGTCTGCCAGAAACCAAGAGAGCTGCAGCTGGAAACGACTCTTAGCAATGCCTTGTGTCCTGAGATGTGTGACTCGTGCTAAAGCGGCTTTTTAGGGGAGATTTTAGGGGCGTCTACATTCTGTATCAAAGAGCCTAACAAGAGACAGGCAGTAAAACTCCCCTAAACACATGCTAAAAATCCCACAGGTTTTGTGCTTCTAAACACCTAAGAGCTATGGCAAGAAAAGGACTACGGTACTTGGGAGTGTATTCCCAGTACTAGTACCAGTAGTGTAGCCGTTGTTTTTGTTATGGAATCAATTCCAAGCCTCCTGGATTTCTCTAGAATGAGAAGAGCTTACACACTTCAGTGTATATTTATCAGTTTGTTGATGTTAACTTTTGTTTATTTAAACACTTATATTTGTGTTTTCTTATTTACATCGATTAAATTCCTGGCAGAGTAAATGTATTTTTATGGCTTTAGGCTGTTTATATTCATTATTTTATGAATTGTCTAATCGTATTCCTCAGAATCTTCATATCAATTTTAGGAACATTCCATAAATTTAGCAACTTAATTGTTCTCATATCTCACATGTTCTCATTTATTTGTTCTGCTAGTTTTCCCTTTGCATTACTATTTTGTTTAAAATCTTATTTGACTTTTTAAAAATTTCTACATAATCAAATCTACTCCTCCATTATAGATTCTTTATATATCGATGTAGAATAGAAGGTCTTTGGGCAAATTCAACAGCGAAATTTATCATGAATTGACTGAAACCTAGTCCTGGACAAAAAAAAAAAATCACTTAAGGCATCTAATATTCAAGAGGGTCTTATGGGCATGCTAAATATTCATGTATTCCCTGTGATGTAAGCTGTGATAAGATAATCATAAATTTGCAAACCTGAATTATAACCTAGGACTGCTCAGGTCTCTTGAGATCAGAATTTATTTTAAGCTTTAAGGTTTGTTTTTTAATCATCCCTTTATTTTAAAACAGTTTTAGGTTTAAGGAAATGTACAAAGGTAGTACGGAGAGTTCCCATATACCCCACATTCAGTCTCCCCTATTATTAACAACTTCCATTAATATGCTGCATTGCCATAATTAATGGATAAATACTGATACTAATAATTGATGACAATTAGTCATCATTACTCCTTAGGCTCCTCTTGTCTGTGACAGTATCTCAGACTTCTCTTGTTTCAGATGACCTTGGCAGTTTTTAGGAGTGCTGGTCAGGTCTTTTGCAGAATACTCCTCAACTGGGATTTGCCTGATGCTTTTCTCATGGTTAGACTGAGGTTATAGGTATTGAGAAGAAAGACCACAGAGGCAAGGTGCCATTCTTATCACATCATATTAGGATACTATCAACATAGAATCACTGTTGATGTTTGACCTTGGTCTCCTGGCTGAGGTAGTGTTTCTGCTCAGGATTCTCCACTATTAAGTTGCTCTTTTCCCCCCTTTCCAAACTGAATTCTTAGGCAGGAAGTTGCTTTCTTATGTAGGGAGTGCGAAGTTATGTTCCACCTCATTAAGAGCAGTGTATGTAATAAATTATTTGGGATTTTTCCACAAGAGAATGTCTGTTAACTTCCATTAATTTGTTTATTTAATCATTTATTTATATCAGGATGAACTCGTTAATATTCATTTTATACTCTGGGATATGACCCAACAGTACTTTCTTTAGTTGTTCAAATTGTTCCAGCTTTGGCCACTGGGAAATCTTTCAGAGGCTCCTGTGTCCTTCTGACATACTCCCATCATTGTGTGAGTAGACGTGTGTGTGCATGTGTGTATCTGCACTGTCTTAACTTCAGCACTACAAGATGATCCAAGCTTATCTTACGTATTCCCTGTGCCCAGATCAGCCATTTCTCCAAGAAGCCCAAGAAGTCCTGGTTCCTTTTATTGGAGGATGGTATTAGAAACAGATATTTTTGCCCTAGTATGTTTGTTGCTACATATATATATTTTTACATCAATATTGTATCTCTATTTATTTATAAATATTATTTACTTATTTACATATAAATACTATTTCTTTATAAATATACCTACAAATATTGCTTTACATAGCCAACTGCATTTATAATAATTTCATACTGATGCCTTCAACCCTAGTCCTTTACCTCGCAGTTCCCTCTGTCCTTCTCTCTTGGTTTATCTACACTCTCCCACTCCAGCAGGGAGGAAACTGGCTCCCACCTTCAGCCATCTATCACTTAGTTTTTCAATTTCAGAACACATTTTTGAGGTTTCAGAATTGTTAGCTCATATTCCCATGGGAAACAACCTTATCAAGTATAGTATAATGCTAATGTGCTTGTAAAGTGCTTATTTTGTAATATTTCTGCCATCAGTCTCACGGTCTTTACCCGTCTCCAGAGTTACTCATGTCAGCACCTTCCCCTCAACCCTTTCAGTAGGTTTCTCCACACCTTTGTAGTAGTCCTTAAGTTTTCTAGAGGGCCAACACAAGAAATTTTTTCATACACTTGCATCTTTTGCCAAACTATAGTTGAAAATGACATTATCCATTATGTCACCATTTTGCCTTTATAAGAATATAAAATAAACACCTTCCTGAATTCAGTAACAGGTAAAAAAAAAATCCAATACCCAGAAGAACAGGTGTGCTTTATCTTATGAGATAAAGTATCTTTGAAGTGACTTTGTCAGAATAAAATAACTACATGCCCTCTAGTTTCCTCCCTTTACCTTCCTTCATGAATCAAAGCTCAGTTCAGATCTCAAAAATGAACTCATTCTCCAGTGCTTAATAGTAGCTCTCCCCTAATTCTTTGAATTGATGATGACTTCTTCAATTTTTAGAAACATTCTGTTTATATCTTATTTACTTTTCAGGGTGCCTCAATAATTTTCATGAACTAGCAACTTTAAATAAAACTATCTCCAAAATTCTGGGCATATTAAAGTCTTCCTGTGTATATACACCTAAAATACAAAAATATGTGCAATAAATCATATCATGAAAAAAATAATTTTTCCAAAACAATTTTTGTGAGCATACTCTGTGCAAAGCACATAGGATAGAACATATAAAATAATCAGTTTTCATGTTCCTATAATTTAGTCAAGAAAATCATTTTTATATGATAATAGAACTAATTCTATATGGTTATATATGTTGAGAGCTAAATGAGTCATGTAATCAGCGAAAATATAATGGCGTTTGGATCGGGGGAAAACAGTATTCATTGGCAGTATTCTGAAAGATTTCCTTATGAAGATTCAGTTGGTAATTTTTTTACAAATATTTATTAAGCACTTTTGAGATGCCAGAGACCATACTAAATACTAGAGACCAAAAGGTAAATAACACACAGTCCCTGACATCAAGCAACTTAAATCTAGACCAGAGTGCTTCATAGACAACCGTAATTTTTTTTTTTTTAATTTTGGTAGATTGATGGAACTGCCGAGGCAGGAAAGAGAAGAGCTTAGAAAATTTACAGAAATTTACACAGTAATAGTTGGAGCAAATAAACCAACCTGCCTAATGTCAAAGCGTCAAACTAGAGAAAATGCGTACCTCTAGATTGAACACAGAAAACTCAAGGAGCTAAAAAAAAAAAAAGCTAAACTTAAAAATTATTAGTGTTAATAGAAGCAGAGAAGGGTGTCAGGATAATTACACAGAAGAAATGATGCACATAGAGACAGGGATGTGGCGGCAAAATGCACTGAGTAAGCAAACAGGCTGCTCTTTCAGGAGTGAAGAATTTAAAATATACTTCAGGACGAGAAAAATTAGTTGGAGTCAAAGTAAAAATGACCTTGAATATCCTGATGAAAGTTCTAGGAAAACTAATTGTCTATGACATGCAGAATGATACCTGAAAGAAGTAAGGATTCAAATTAAACTTGTTCTTACTAACCAGGCACAAAGTAGTGAATAAGAGGATGAAACAAATGGGAGGTGTCAAAAGAGAGCACCTTGTCAAACAGGAATCTGAGGCTTGAGTCTAAGCGGCTAGAATGGTGAAATTAAGAAAAATTAGAGAATAAAGATTTGGTTACAAAAATGAATTACATCTATAGATGTTTAATTTTATATTCTTACAATGTCATCCTATAAATATAGAACAAGGAGCTTTTCAAAATAGACTGGGATATAGGAAGAATGAATTTGGGACGTAGACTTGGAAATACTCGCACAGAGGTGATAACTGGTGCTGTGAGAAGGGAACGTACAGAGAGCTATGAAAGCAGAAGTGCTTGGACCAAGGTTCAAAGAATAACCAACATCCCGCAGCAAGAGCAGAGTGAAGCGAGTCGGGAAGGAAGGGACCCTGAATTATCCTCATGCTAGTTTGCCCTGTTCCACGTTTCCAAGACTGAGAAAAACAGAAATGAGCAGATGAAAATCAGGAAACTGAATGAAAAGAAAATTGCTTATTGTCTCTAAAATGTCTAGTTAACCATTGTCTGTTTTTCTCAGTCTAGCATCAACAGAGCTTCTCCGTGGGCTCTGGCACTCGAGATGCATGTTTTCTTTTTCTTTTCTTTTCTTTTTTTTTTTTTTTAAGTCTAAAGACATGGCATTTGGATGTATGTAAGCCAACGACTTTCTAAGTCATGTGGTTGTTTGCTCAACACAAATTAAAATAAAACTAAACAAAAATTGAATGCCTTCCATTAATTAAGGAAGCTTCTCCTTCTGCGAGCACCCACTAAATATAACCTGAACTTATTCTAAAATCTTCAAACACCCAGCTCACCAGTTTTAGCCTGATCACTGGTTACTGCCTGAATACCCTGAATTCTCACCTGTTGTTGAAGGGACACATCCAGCTTCTCCCAGGTGTCTGCTTATTTGCCCTTGGCCCTCTCTCTTCTTTTGTCCTCCCTTTCTCCTTCCCTCTCCCCATTCCTGTATCATTTCAAGCGTCTTCTCTGATGAAAGTAAGGGTTAGTAACATTTATCCTCACCTTCATTGTGTTCCTTTGGCTATTTGAATTTGAGTAGAATACTTCAATCAAGTAGAATGCAATCATTCAATGAACAGGTGTTCAGAACCTACTACGTATGACGCAGAGGCACCAAACTAAGTTACAGAAATAAAAACTTACGATGAGGAGCTCAGTCTATTACAAGATATCCCATTTCTCTGAGATACTGTTTAAATTCTTAGATAGATGTGACTGTGGAAATAGCGCAATCACTAGATAAAGAAGGCTAGACAAGTCAGGATGCCGACCAAAGGACTACAGTTTGCTGGAGCTCATAGTACAAAAATGTATGGCTAAATTTGTTTCTTAAAGGTTACAGATATGGAGGGAAACATTTCATTATGAATCCAGTCATTTCAAACCATCTGTCAATAGTTTATAGTTTCTGAGACAAAAATATTTGTTTAAGATTGCTTTAATCTAAAATAATTTCTAGCCTTGTTAGTTATTTCTTAATTTCTTATTTTCTGTTGAATTCAAACAGAGGATAAGGTATTATCATATTAAATTCCTATAAGACACCTAATACGACATCTTTGGCTATCAGTGGGCCATTTCAATACTTAGAAGTCGTATAAATGTTTATGTCCTGTCAATATCTCAAATGGGTTATTTTTTAACATTTCCCACTGTTTAGGAAAATTCCCTCTGAGAAATAAAGTTGCTGATGGATATTTGCTCTTTATCAATACTGATTTGTATTATCAATATATAAACAGTCTTTCCTGTAAAATAAAAATTTTAATAACTTCCAAGGTCAAATTATTATTTTACACAAACTAGGGGTATAATTATTTTATCTGAATATTTTAATCCTATTTTTACTACTTAATATTTACTCAGTTGATAATGTATGTATAGGAGTTGTAACTGGGGTGGTTTGTAATTATGTGCATCCAGATTAAACAAGGCAAATGGCAAGACTGGTAAAGGCATCATATTTAAGAATGTAAATATATCAAAAATCTATTTAAAAGTATAATTATAAAAAGGGAATGAAAGCCATTTTTAAAAATCTTTTCTAGGTATAAATAATCACATTTACCAAAGGGTATTACAGAAATCACATAAGCAAAAGATATTAGAAAGTATTATTTAGAGAAACAATTGGAACTCAGACTTCTTAATAACTACTTGCTACTGCTGGCCAAATACAAAATGAGGGTAATCTACCATGATTAATTGCTTATGTTTTTTTCCAAACTGTATAATTGAGAAACAGTGTAATCAATGATATAATTGTAACTGTACTATGTCTTTCATACACAGCCTTAATGGCTTTTATTCTCTCCAACTTTTCCTATGCGTAAGAGCAAACTATATTTGTGAAAGATTGGTTTCTATTATTGCTCTGATCCCAGGTGACTTGTAAGTGAATTTTTTTTTATCATATCGAGCATAGAAATATATTTTAAAATGAAAACATTTTATTTTTTACATTCTTAACAGATTAATGTGGCAAAGGGGTTTTAAAACAATGTGCTAAAGAAATGTAAGATCTTGTTATTATATCTTAATGAAAACACACGTTAAAGAAATGCTCTGACTCCCTGTTCTTTGTGCAGTTTCTGAACTGCTGCAGAAAAAGGTTGTCTAGGGAGCTGACTGCTAATTGATGCACCTTCTCCACCACCCTTCAGCACGATCCTACTGGCCCACCAGGAGTGCTACTCAGGAGCCATTGACATCAGTTGAATGACCCTTCATCACCTCCAGTCCTCTCTTAAAACTTCCATTAAAAGAGGTCAAATGCTGCCTCAGAGCCTGTTAACAGCTCCCTCCTGAAAGTCACCCAATTTTCATTTACAATTTGTTAGTCATTTGTGATGTACTTTTCATCAGTGCTCTTACTTTGGCTTCCAATTCTTCCAGTGTCTTTTCTTCACCTGTTCAGAGAACATCCTCTGATTGGAAAAGTTCAGTTGATACTAAGGAAAGTTTAACTTACGTCTACTTTTATCCTTTAAGATTTCTTTTCTTTCTGGCTGGTAGGTGATGCAACAACATCCCCAACAACAACAAAACTCCCCTTTCTGTGACCAATAAATCCACTCTGATCCCAGAATCCCTGTTTAACATTAAAAAAAATTTTCATAGAAATATGTGCTATCAGGGTAGATCTCTCAAATAAATAACATTATTTTCTTCCAAAATAAACCTGCATAATTTTATCTCTTGTAATTTTCCATAAATATAGAAGATACATAAAGAGTTATTTCAAAATATTAGTGTTTTCTTGTTCCAGGGCGAGTAAGGAAAGCTACAGGAGCATTGGAACAGTGATTGGTATACACACACATATATATGTTATTGTTGCCACCAGTATTTCTACTGATCTAAGGCTCATTACTGAAGCCCCGAGCTTAAGGTGTTTACAAAATGAAAGAGCCATCTCTTTGTATAAAAATAATCTCTGTAGTTATGGCTGCAAAGATAAAATTTATGATGACTCTCAATTGTAAGGCTCTGAAGCCTGCACTCACAGTCAATTGCACTTTTCAACCAATGATGTCCAAGTGCTTTACCAATAAGTGTTATTGAAAGTATTTCACACAAAAGCAAATATAAGTGACTTGTCAAAATCATGGAGCAAATTTAAAACCAGCTCATGAACTAAACTCTGTGTGTGTCTCTGTCTCTGTCTTTCTCTATTTCAGTCTATATATATTTTCAAATTTAAATTTATATTTACATATTTATTTGAATGTTTACATTATGATGGCTACTTCCTCATTTTTAAAACAAAATTAAGACCTATTTATAGTAATAAGCATCATAAAATTATAGCATATGTCTCCTTATCCATTATAAAGACCACAAAATATATATATATTATTCAATTTTCTTATGTTAACATTTCATTAAAATGTGTATGATTCTGTTTCAGGATACAGGTAGCAAAAATCAGTTGTGAGATACAGTAAACTCTCAAATATCTTTCTGGATGGAAAAAAGATGCATGTGTGGGTTGTCTAAACTAACGAATGCTTTAAGTGTTGATATGTCCCTTAAAAACTTTAAATACACCAGTATTTGGATGTGAAAATATTTGCATTCTGGAAAGACATAATTGGTCAAACTGAATTTTAAAACCGCACTGAAAGGCACGATGTGAGACAGCAGAAGCTTGTCGGCTTCTGCTCACTCGTCTGCCGCAGTGCCTTCCTCGTGTCTGTGCGGTCAGAAGGGGAATCATCACTTGGACAAAAGAAAGAAACACGTCCTTTTTCTTTCTAAGCTTACACATTTCCTGGCTGATGCCTTCCCTGTAAAAGAAATGGCTAGTACATGTTTTTGGTGGTAGGTTTATCTGTAATTCAAGTCTTCGGGCTAATAACTATAATTCAGCAAAGGACCATTGTTGCAGCTCTTTGACAGTACACACCATATTGCACCGTTACTAGTACTATTCATGGCTGCCTCTTTGTGAGAAGGAACTGCTTTTATTCCTGGTCGTTACCCTCGTTGTCCTGTATTGTGCCTAGTGTGAGGTGGCACTCGGTGAGCGTTTGAAAATGAATTAAAAAGCAAGAGGAATAAAGTATAATCATGATTTATATTTGCTCATCATGTCTACTTTGGGTCTATTTTTCCCAATAACAACTCCAAGGATTGCAAAGAATAGAAAAGCACTCTTTGAGGCCATCTCTGATGCTGAATCCACACAGGTTAGAAGAAATAGCTTGACATACCCCAAAGATGTACATCCTTTCTGTAACAAAACACAAAACCAAAGGCAAATGCTAAAGGTGCAACCAATGGAGATATTTCACATACAAATGTGCAAAACCTCACATTTATCTATACACAAATCTAGTATGTATTTGGCTCGTGACTTCATTTCCTTGTAGTACCAGCAAATGCACATCTCGCTTTTTCTTGTTCTTTTAATCCTGCAGTTGAGGGAGTGCATCCTTCTAACCTTCTACAGGGTGACCAGTCAGCTGACAACTCCACAATCACATTTCATAACACAACTCCAGGAACCCAGGAAGGCCACCAAAAAGCCTTCATTGTTATTAGTTTCAGGACCTCTGGGATACTAATTCATCACTGCACCCTCTCACCACTCCATCCATTATGCCTGTCTATATAGCTCACGCGAAGCGAAGAAAGACGCGGATTCCCACTAAAGCAATAGCATGAGATTACCAACGCAATCGCCCGCCGTGCCGGTAGGGAATTTTCTATACCAGCCGAAGTGACTACAATCTGCTTTAGAAATATCCTTGTTGCTGTGGCCTTTTAAAGCTGCTACATAAGTGAGATTAGTAATATTAATCTATTCTTTGGTGAGGAAAGATATTGTGTGTGGAAAATTAAATAGGACCATCCATTTTAGAATTGAAATGCTAAGCTAAAACCTTCTTTTGCAGCCTCATCCTTTTTCTAGAGTGTGGTACATGTCAGTGTTACAGGGAAAGCATCCTGGCTCTCTTTCTTTGTTTGGATCCGGTTTTACAAACAACCGTAGTATCCATTTCCTCCGCTTACAAAATCTGCAAACAAGCAAGGCAGAGAGAACCAGCCATTTTATTCTTCCTTCAGAATGCATGAAACTATCAGCTACCTTTTCCATGCTTCCGTATAAAACATCAACGGGCTGACAGAAAGCAAATGAGTGTACCTAGGTAACCTATTAATGTTAAGGTTTGGTGGAGGGGGAGTGTTTTTCATATTCTCTTGAGGTAACTTGCAGAGTTAACTTGCAAAATTCAGAGATTACCAACTAGTCTTTGAATGAACTCGAAATGTAATTTTGTCTCTCACAAATACAGAGGCTTTGTGCTAACAAAGATTTTTCTCTGCACACAGCTTTTCATCCCTTAAAATGAATGGTAATAAGTAGACTGAAGAACAAGCTACTCATTTTGAGACAGAAGCTGAGCGCCATCTGCTGGTTTCAGGTCTCCATGACAGTCTGAGCATCGTGTAATTCAGGAGGAACTAAAGGGCTGTAGTGCTTTCTCGCATTGTTCTTTTTAGGAGCAAAAGCTACTCTTGACTTGTTAAAGGAAAACCTTCTGAACACTAACTTCACATCTGAGGAAGATAACAACTAATGCAATGATCCCAAGAAACACTACATTGCTAGATCACTGAATGTATTCTCATCGTGTTCAGCTATTTGGAAGTTCTGTTTGTTTAACTACCATTCCCTGCATTTCCTTTGAAGAGTAGGCAGTCAGGGGACAAGAGGAAGAAAACAAACACTTATCGAACCTCCTCCCTTTGTAAGTGGATATTAATAACCCTCATGCTAGGAGCCTATTCTTCGCAAATTCTTAAATCTAGTTAACCACTCAATAAAAATTTTAGGATGTCCCCACTTTATACAGGAAAAAAAAATTCAGAATGAAGTCTTACTGGTACTACTACATCATCTTTCTAATTCTGGTATTTTATCCTCCTGCTTATATAGCTGGTTCTGGACTGAGAGTCCCACTATAATTTTGGGCACTGAATTTTCGTTTTCAATATTTTTCTACAGTAATAGCCTGCTCCTCATCTCAAACAAAACAGCTACACAACTGCCTTGCTATTCCACATTCATCACACAGGAGCGTGGTTTAAAAAAAGGCTGTAAAAACTGAAATTTATTTGTTGGCTTATTTCTTATGTTGGCAACAACAACAACAAAAATCTGAGCTATGTCAATATAGTAAGGAACAGAAACTAAGCAAAAGAGTAACTTTAAAACATACTAAAAAAATAAGTTATAATTTGTTTGCAGTTGCTTTTCCAGAGGAAATTTCTGTAGATATTTAAAAAAAAAAACATAAAAACTTTGAGATTTAAACAAGAAAATCCATTCTTGCAGTGGCTTTCCCTTGCTATCATTCCAGAGTCCAAACCTGTCATAATAAATGCAACCATAAATCCATGGCCAGTGTCTCTGAACCTATCAGCTTCACAAGGAAGCATTTCCAAACCATAAATATAGGCTGATTGAAAACCAAGGTCAGGTCTTCATGACGATTTATAGAGCCATTTAAGGAAACTGTCTAAGACTTTATCTCAAGGAACAAGAACAATTTCCACAAATGTGAACACATCTTACATGGAGATATTTGAATAAATAGATACATGATAGAGTTTCTAAGCTATGTTCTCTCCACTTTGTGGACAAAGGGCTGTGGAGAGAAAGATAAACAACTGATTTAAAACACCACCAGAAGACTGAAGAAATGGGACAATGGCACTGTTCAAAGAGAGAGCCAGAGCGTATTTCTGTGAAGATGCTCTCTCTCCTGTGAGGGTCCACTCATCCCTGTCCTCTTCAGCTCATGAATTTCTGCTCATATCAGCTCAACCATTACTTCCCCATAGAAGTCTCAACTGGCCTCCCTGACCAGGTCAGATTGCCCTATTATATGCTTCATAGCACATGTATCTCAACCGCATAGCTTTTATCACACATGCAGTTTTACATGGTTATTTGATTAATTTATCTCATATCAAAAAGTAGGCTTCATAAAGATACCATGCCTTCCTGAATGGCAACACCGTGTCTAGAATTTTTTTAAAGATGGTCTCAATGGATGTGTGTGTTCAATAAGTGAGTGAACAGAAGAAGAAACAAAAACAAGTAAAGAATTTGTTTGACAGTGATTCAGGTGTGTATCTTATTTGAATTCCTGTCTGTACGCATTATATGCTAAGTTCTTGCTCCCAATCTACAAATGAAAAATTGAACAATAACAAATGGAATTGAGCCAAATTCTCAGGAATGTAACATATCCACTTGGAATTAATTAAGTTCTTGAAGAAGCCTAGTAAATAATCTTAGGTCATTAAGCTAGCAGCATCTCAACATCTCCCTTTTAATCTTTTTTCCCTAAAACAGTATGTCACGTGGCTGACAATTTTTTTCTTTTTCCTGCTGATATTAGCAAAGGTAATAAAATTTCTGTTTTATGTTAAATGTATTACTAAACTAAACTCAAAACTCTAAACGGATGAGTGTCATAGATATTTACAGAAAATATTATTTTCACAGTCCTCAGTATGAGGGTAGGAAAGAGCTGAGCAGTAAAGTTTAAAACATCATTTTTAAAAGTTGAAAGAGAATAGGATTAAGTGGGGGGGAGGGAAGTACATCTAGTACAAATTATTACATGAAATATTTTCCAAGATATATTCTTGTCTCTGTGTGTTCCCGTACGTTGGTGAGGATGTAAAATATAGTTATTCCCTTAGGACACAATCCAAAAAAGGATGAAGCCATGGGGCTTGAGCAAGGGTCAGCAAACTTTTTCTGTAAAAATCCAGATAGTAAAAACGTTACCTTTTGTGGGCCACATGATCTCTATTGCAACAACTGAACTCAGCTTTTCTAGCGTGAATGCAGCCATAGACAATACACAAACAGGTGTAGCTGTGTTCCAATAAAACATTTTTACAAAAACAGGCAGCCAGTGGATTTGGCCCAGAGGCTAGACTATCAAAAGAAATGAGGTACTTTCCACTTAGATTCTCTCCAAATGAGAAAAAAATAGGTACTAACTTGACACCAAAAAACTGCTCGATCAGTCATAAAGTGATTCGCATTTGAACAAATGGGGACAGGATGTGATGTTTTTAAGTGTCCTAATATGCTATCCACCTCTCACTCCCATTGTACCTTTCCTGACACAGTGTTTCCGACCAGCCTCCAAGAGAGTCCTGAAATAGTTCCCACTTTTCCCTACCGAAAGCCCTTCGGAGGACTGATTTCCAATTCATTTCTTTAATCTACGTCACAAGCTTTTTTTCTTTTTTTTGAAAGCCTAATGCGCCTGCCTTTTTTGTCTTTCAACTCGTCCTCCTCAGCATTTCACAACCGATGATGTGAACTCACTGGGCCGTCAGTGCTTTCCAACTTTAAATCTGTCCATCAGACTTGGTATATGGAAAACCACTTTGGGGCTTCTCAATACACTTGAAAATAAATAATACTTAAATAAATCCACAGATGTGCAGCCTTAGCTTTTCTGTGGTTCTATTTTTCAGTGGAGATCTTGATAGCTGAGAGCTCTGTATCTGAAGAAATTCAACCATCTCAAGAGAACTGCTGATAAGGCCAATCACCTGGCAAGATTCTCTAGCAGGTTACAGTCACACATCAAAGACAGTGACGCAATTCCATGGATCTTTGAAGGGTCACGTGAAAATTTGCCAATGTCTGTTCTGCGGTGTTGGTAATCAGGCCTTAAGAAGGGTCCTAGAGAAAAAGGCTACAGAAGAGAGGTAAGAAATAGTTCCTTCTGGAAAGTCTAGAAAAAAGCTGTTTTGGAAAAGTGTTCAATGAATAAATTAAGTGTATCTCTTGGCTTTATAGACTCAAGACAGCTGATCAAGGACCCCAGTGTGATCTATCCCTCATATTTAAAAGGTCAACACAAAAGAACCCATTTTAAGAGTAAGTAAGGAAATGTCTGTATATCCTAAGCCTGGTTCCCCCAAATGCTTATTTAGAAAAGACTTGATCAGAAAGTTTTTCCAGAAAAAAAAAAATTCTATCAAAATAATTTCTACCAGTTTCTACTTAATTTCTAATACTAAAAGACTTAATCTCTAATGGTTTATTTCTACTAACTTAAATTCTACTAAGAATTGTAATACATACCTCCAAAAACAAAGTTGAGATTATTTTAATACTTAACTAAATATTCTCAGCTTTTCCAACCCGTAAAACAAAAACTTTCTAACTACGGTCAAACATTTCTTCAGAGCATCTAACCCAAAGCTCAATAGCTAGGAAGAAACCAAACCTCAGAGTTATGACTAGGTTTATAATTGTGAACTTGGTTTCCAGAGTGATTAAATATTAGTCGACTATTTCTATGATGCTGCTGTATAAAAACCTTAAAATTTCAGTAGATTGCGAACAACAAACATATACACCTTGCTCATGCAGCTCAGATTTTCTAGAGCAGCTCTGCTTCTCGGGGTCCAATTCATGTCTTCTTCCAAATGTCTCTTACTTCAGGAGTCTGGCCAAAGGAGCACAACTCGCTAGGATCCTGTTCCTCTCATGGTGCAGGACAGGAGCAGAGACACACAGTGCCTCTTGCAGTCCAGCCAGCACCAGCTCACTGAACTTTTCCCCATATTTCATTGGACAGAGAAAGTCACACAACCAAGCTCAAAGTCAGTGGAGTGAGGACATACGCTCCATCCACAGAGGAGCCTCAGCAAGGGCGTGGAACAGTTATAGAGAAAGAATATCATCTCCCTAGACTGTACAGAAAATCTGTTAAAACAGATTTCCAGTGAGCTCTTGATGTGAATACTCAATTTTTATGAAAGGCTTTTGAGGGAAGAAAATACAAAAGCAAGTGCAAGGAAGGCACCAACATGACAAATTGCCATGGAAGCCCAAGAACTCTGCATCTGATAGCGACAACCCCAAGGAGCACAGCGAGCAGAGAGCTCTGCTGCGTGTAGTTCCTTCAGCCTGAACTTAGCGTACAGAGAAAAGAGAAGCAGTGCAATTTCCATTTCACTGGAAAACTTTATGACAGATACGTTTTTTTAAAAGAGAAAAAAGAAACAGAAATGGTTTCAAGACATACAAACTGATGACAAATTATAAGAGCCATTTGGCCATACAGAGAGATGTCAGAACACATGGAATTTGAGGTAATGTCACTTATTTGGATTTTTCTGCAAATATTTGGAAAAAATGAGACTGAAGCATGGCTCAGGGCTGAAGATGTCAAGGTGAGAATCAGGAGTCAGAATGTGATAATTAAAGCTGTGGGCAGAGATGATGTCATCAAAGGAATGAGTAGAGTCGGGGAAGAGAATAGATCCACAGAGGTCTCAGTGACATCCAGCCCTAGACATACAAATAAAGAAAGCTGACAAAAATAAGGGAAGAAACCATCTGTTTTGAACTGAATGTTTGTATCCTCCCCCAAATTCATACGTTGAGACTGTATCCCTCAATGTGATCGTATTAGAAGGTGGGGAAGTAACTGGGATTGGGTGATGTCGTGAAAGTGGAGCCCCCAAGAATGGGATTCGTGCCCTTCTGGGGAGAGAGCTTGCTTTCACCCCCTGTACCCTCCATGTAAGGGTCCAACAAGAAGTCGACAGTCTGCAACCCAGAAGAGATCCCTCACCCAAACTGGACCACGCTGGCACCCTGATTTTGAACTTCTAGCTCCCATAGCTGTAAAGAATAAAGTTCTGTGGTTTGTAAGCCACCCAGTCTATGGTATGTTGTTACAGCAGCTGGAACGAAGACACCATTCAGTCAAATGTGTCCTAAAACAAGGTACATGTGAGGCAGCCTCAGAAATGGGATCAAACTCAGGCTGTGGCATCAGACAGGCCTGGGTGTCGAAATCTAACATTACCTGGTCCTGAGACACCAGAGAAGGAACCTCGCTGAGCTGCAGTCTCCACATAAAATGGACCTAATGACCTCTATTTAACCATAAGGTTAGACATATATTTCCTTTTCTTCAATCATAGTGGTTCTAGATTCTGAAGCCACAAAAATAAAAAAGACTTTGTCCCAACCCCACCCCCTTAGAAGCCCTCAACACAAAAGAAAGTGAATGCCAGTAAAATAAGTAACACTCAAGGGTCAAGGTGCCTTCTCTTTCTTCTCATTTTCCTCCAATCCCCGCTATTCTTTAGGTATCTGTTGAATTGCGAGCCTTCCCTAACTCTCAGTTTGAATTATGCAGCCTGCTGTTCTCTTTCTAAGTGTCCACATGTGTGTCCTTCACAGGACCCGTCTTTATTTATTTACCTGGAGGTTTCCACTGTGTCTGTCTTCCCGATCAGCCAGTCAGGAGTGAAATTCGTAACATTTTTTTTGGTACCACTTCCTTCTCAAGCTATGAACATGTATCTTACTTTAGAGATCAGTGTTATCAGATGCAAATCCTCTCAAATTTTCACCTTCTTCTCTCCTAAAGAAAGTTTTTTTTCTTTAAATTGAGGTTGATGTCTCACATTCCTCACTTAGAGATCACTTTGTGGTCTCTTAGTCTCTCTTTTTCTCTCATTTTCAGCCTCTCACTGTCGTCTGGATAGTTCTACACAGAGTAAAAACACGCCACATCTTTCTCATCTTCATCCAATTCCTCCTTCCACCTTTCTTCCATCCAGCTCATGTGCCTCCATTCTCACTTCCACGGCACCACTCCTCCCTGGAACAGCCCAGGATTCCTGTGCCTGCTTCCTGGTTACTGACTACTCATTGTCCTCGACCCACTGCAGGGAGGTTCCATCCACAATGGTTTAATGAAACTGCTCTGGTAAAAATCACCAGTGACTTCTTGATTAAAACAAAATACAAATCTTTCCTTTAACTTTCGTGACCTTAGAGTCACATTCGACAGTTAAGTACCCTATTCTTAAAGTTCTGTCTCACTTGGCTCCTGCACTGAGACTCTCTCCTGGTTCTTCTCCATCTCTGACTATTCCTTTTACAGATTTTTCTTTTTCTACTTATTTTTTAATATCAGTAACTACCAGAGTTCTGCTGCTTCTTACTTTAAAAGATTCTTTCTGAATGACACTGCGGTGTCCAAGACACAAGATGTGTCATGGAAGAGCTTCCAAACTAGGAGCGAAGTTAGAACTGCTGTCTAGAAACTGCACATAAATCCACCACCTGTCATATCTATATTCTTAACACTTATCAAGAAAATAATATACAATCAGCATGCAAAAAAGTCCCACAGTCACAATTTTTAACTTTATCACTATAACCTAGATCTGATCTATAGACCCCTATCTACCATATCAGTTAGATACACGTATCATAGGTGCCTCAAAAACAATACATCTAAGCTGAACTCAGTTAATTTTCTACCAATTTTTTTCTTCCTCCTGTATGATCTATTTTAATAAATGGACCACCACCTAGACAGCAAAACTAAAAACTTGGGAGTCAATCTAGGTTCCTACTTCCTTCTCCTTCTATACTTTGAACCGGTCACAAATCTAGTCTTTAAAATTAGACTTTCTTAATCTCTCTTACATTTGACTACGCTGGACATGGGCTACTTTTGCCCGTCCACCCAAAATGTAAGAACCACCACCTAGAACACCATGAGTTAAAAGTAGGAAACACTGTGTGACAAGAAGCCATTGAGTTTGGTAGAAAAAGGGTCACCAAGGGGAAATTTTCAGTTGATGGATGGAGTCAGATTCCAGATTATAGTGAATGCAACGAGCACAAATCATTCTTCCGGGGCACTGGGTTTCTCTGTAAATGAAGGAATTTGGTAGCCCCTGACGTTATAGAAAATGACTATACTTCATTTTGTACATAAGAACTAAATAATAATAGTCTTTAATCACAGTTTCAGACATTAAAAGACCCTATTCCAGATAAAATTTTCCCACTAGACTTGTATACACATAAAATCTGTAAATGCAGACTTACCCAGATTTGGAACATATGGTAATTGTGGCCAAATATAAACTGCAAAGCTTAAACTTATGTGTCCCCTCTGAGCCTTCTTTAGAGCTACGAAGAGGCAAATCCAGTGGCTGCTGTAACTGTTCTAGTACTTATTATGGGCCAGGAACTTTGCTATACATGGATTACGTTCCTGAATTCCTACAAAACCTTGTCAGATAGCTATTGTTTTATTACCATTATTCTCTCATAAAGATGAGGAAACTCAGGCTTAGAGAGAAAGCTAGAGTTTCCCTCAATCTATATTCAATGCAAAGTGCTAACAATTCTGCATCTACAACATTGCTCACATCTATTTTGATATTGTCATTTATTTAACTCATTTTATATTGGCACTCCCATGTTAGTATAATAAGACATCACTGATTTTTAAACTATTTATAGTCCTTATTTTGATGAAAACAGACTAGCTTTTATCTTTTAATTGTCTCCCTTATCTCCCCCTCATTGGTAAAATTGGTCAACTTTTACTATATGTTACCATGCTACTCATATTTTTTGAAATCTACTATTCAAATTTCATAAAATATAGACTCTAAATAAGAAGAGACATTATGGGACTACATAAAACTAAAAAGATTTTGCACAGCAAAGGAAACTATCAACAAAATGAAAAGACAAGCTACTGAATCGGAGATGGTATTTACAAATGATATATATGAAAAGCAGTTAATATCCAAAATATAAAAAGAACTGATACAATGCAACATCAAAAAAATAAACAACTCAAGTGAAAAATGGGCAAAGGGTCTGAACAGACATTTATCCAAGGAAGACATACAGATGGCAAACAGGCACATGAAAAGATGCTCAACATCACTAATCATCAGGGAAATGCAAATCAAAACCACGATGAAATATCACCTCACACCCATCAGAATGACTATTATCAATAAGAACACAACAAACAAATGTTGGCGAGGATGTGGAGAAAAGGGAACACTTATACACTCCTGATGGGAACGTAAATTGGTGCTGCCACTGTAGAAAACAGTATGGAGGTTCCACAAAAAATTAAAAATAGAACTACCATGTGATCCAGCAATAATATTACTGGGTACTAGTCAAAAGAAACCAAAAACACTAATTAGAAAAGAGATGTGCACCCCTTTGTTCACTGCAGCATTATTTACAACAGAAAAAAGATATGGAAGCAACCTAAATGCCTGTCAGTAGAAAAAACAGATAAATATAATGTGGGGTGTGTGTGTGTACACACACAATGGAATGTTACTCGGCCATCAAAAAGAATGAAATCTTGCCATTTGGGACAACATGGATGGACCTAAAGGGTAATATGCTAAGTGAAAGAAGTCAGACAGAGAGACAAATACTGTATGATTTCCCTCAGGCGTAGAATCTAAAAGAAAAAAAAAATAAATGAACAAATGTAACAAAACAGAAACTGAGTTATAAATACAGAGAACAAACTGGCATTTGCCACAATGGAAGAAACTAGGTGGAGGGAAGAAATAGGTGAGGGAGATTAAGAGGTACAAATTTCCAGTGGCAAAATAAATGAGTCATGGGCATGAAATGTACAATGTGGGGAATACAGTCAATAATTATGTGATACCTTTGCATGGTGACATACTGTAACTAGACTTACTGTGGTGAAAAGTTCAAAATGTTTAGGAATATCAAATCACTCTGCTTTGTAACAGGAACTAATACAGCGTTATAGGTCAATTATACTTCAAAAACAAACAAGGTCATAAAAAAAGAGATCAGATTTGTAGTTCCAGAGGTAGGGCAGGGGGAGTTGGATGAAGGCAGCCAAAAGGTACAAACTTCCAGTTATAAGATAAATAAGTACTAGGGATATAATGTACAACATGATAAATATAATTAACACTACTGTATGTTATATATGTACATTGATAAGAGAGTAAATTCTAAGAACTCTCATCACAAGAAAAATTTTTTTTCTATTTTTTTAAATTTTGTATCTGTATGAGGTAACGGATGTTCACTAAACTTACTGTGATAATCATTCCATGATGTATGTAAATCAAATCATTATGCTGTACACCTGAAACTTGTACAGTGCTGTATGTCAATCATATCTCAATAAAACTGGAAGGAAAAAAATAAGCAGAGACATTGTCTTTTTCAATATCCTGTAATGAAGATCCAGACTTGACCCCAGAAGGTACTAATAATTATAGTCTTTAAAATTATCAATTAAGCTGTAGCTCTGATTGATAATATCAGACAAATAGACTGAGATCAAATAGACAGACAGATATAAAAAATATTCTAAAGACATAATGATCCTATTTTATCAGAATTAATTAATAATTTCATTATCCAAACGTTCGACTCATCCTCACTTCAGATACCATGATAGGTTCCCTACAGACCTCTAAACAATAGAACAAGCAAAAATATTAGCTATGGTATTTTCTCATAAGTTAAAAAAAAAAGGCCTGATAATTCCATGTGGAACCTAATTTCAGAATCACCTCATTCCATTTTGAGAATGACCCACATTTCCAAATAGCACGTGCCCCCACCCTCACATCATTCTTCCCTGTTAAGAAAGGAATCAGCTCCTAAACATTTGAACGGGTTTTCTTCTGGAAGGACAGGGACTCTTGGAGGATCAACATAGCCAAAGTAGTGCAAAGTGAAACACAATTTCTCTTGCAGGTGTCAGAGTCGGAGAGATCGGAGGCGCTTGCCTAGCTGGAGCTGAGTTGTCTATGACAGTAAATAGCCTGACACAGCAGTGACTCCAAATGCTATCTGTTTTTCCTCTGTGCATTGTGTGGGTTGGGATTTTTCATTTCATACTTCATTTGCACCTGCTGAGTGATGCCACAGAATGGCAACACTTCCCATCTCCTAGCACAGAGGAAGCGGCGCATTACGAGGACCAGGGCACCCACGCCAATCATGGAGGCCCCGCCTAACCCTTGTTTTGAAGTGTCTAACTACGTTCCTTTTACAGTCCTGCATAGGTGGTAAAAGAAAAAGTACTACGATTTGTTTAATAAGAGTGAAAAGCAGAAACAGACTCACAGGCATAGAAAACAAACTATGGTTACCAGAGGGGGGTAGGGGGTGGGAAGGGATAAATTGGGAGTTCGAGATTTGCAGATGCTAACCACTATATATAAAACAGATAAACAACAAGGTCCTTCTGTATAGCACAGGGAATTATATTCAATATCTTGTAGTAACCTATAATGGAAAAGAATATGAAAATGAAAACAAAAAAACCCTACAAAACAAAAAGGATCCTGCAATTCAATCTCTCTTTTTAAATGATATATACTCATCAAAGCTGTAGTTTTCATCAAGTGCTCCTTTTCAAGAAAAAATAGTGTCCTCTAAATATCAAGAGTAATTAAGAGGTACTCAGAGTGAGGGATGAGAATCACACTTTTAAAAGTTTGACAAGATCCACCTTCTGATTTGTATGATAACTATTTCAAATCTAAATATTTATCAACAGGTAAACATGATTTGAAAACATGAGCCCATTAACGTTCACAACAGCCGGACTATATTTAGAAGCCCCATCTTTCACTGAGGAAGTTTTCACATCCGCTGGTGGAAACGCATGCTTAGAATTCTAAACACTGCCTTAAATACAGGCTTGGTAGAAGATATGTATCACCTTCAAGTTAAATCATTTCTGAAGGAAAATCAGGAATAAAAACAGAGAATCCAGATTTATAAGCCATGCCTTCAAAGACATTTTGGACTCTTGAATGACTCCAATTAACCCATCATTTGTAAATTATATATATAATGACATTTTAAAAAAAAAGCAAGGCAAACATTTAAAAATAATAAGGATTCACATAAAGTACAAGTATTCTGTTCAGAGAATCAAATTTACTGAAAAGCACATTAATACAATTTAGAAACCAGTTGCATCTAATCCATCAAATGATTAATAGCATAAAGAATGCTACTGGTGGTATAGGAAATGTATGATTATATTACAGATGATGCCCACAGTTATAAAGGAATAGATCATTTCATAGCTAAAAGACCCTTCATGACTGGGTGAACAGTTATACGTAGACTTAGACCTTCCGCAAGGACCTCTGCAAAAGAGGCAGGAGAGTTAATACACATCATAACCAAACTTCTTCATGTAAAGATGGTCTTTCTCTGGAGATCTGAACAATCTGGAAAAATTAAGTTAACTATTATGATGCACACAGAAGCTAATTTACTGCAAATCATGAGTTTTAAAATAACCTTCAAAAAAGTTGATACAGAATAGCAGCTGACAACATAATGTCTCTTCACCACCGCATTTTAGTACTTTGAGTTCTATCGAGAGGTACTCAAGCATTTGTGGATGCAAGTCCTACAAAAAAGAGCAGAGTTAGGTCACAGGAGCATTGTAGTTAATTAAATATCAACTGAATGTTCTGGCAAAATGTCCTAAAGCTTAACCAAATATTAAGGAATTAGAAGTAAATACAGTGTATGTACCGTTTATGACAAACTGCTCACAGTTGAAACTGTCTGTGATGATTCAGAAGTTGCCTCATCATCTTGGAAGCCCTTGGCTTCATCACTAAAGGTTGCTGTGAACTGCGAACTAATATGGGCAGGTTACCATATTTGGCTCCATTAACTCATTCATTCTTTCAACAGCGGTTTATCGCTTGCTCTGTCTCAGGCATTGAGCTGGCGCCTGCAGTAAACAGCTGTACTGACCCTTCTCTGACCCAACCTCCAGGACTTTGCACTCTAACACAGAAGATAAATGGAAACTCGAATCTGTTACTGCAGCTTTATAGGCTTCTGGGGATGGTAATCTGTAAACCCTCCTCCAGAAGACTCACACCTTACAACCATCTCTGCTTTTGAGAAATACCTGGCTATCTTTCACAAACAAATGGATTAGGGAATTTCATGGAATATAATTAAACATCCCAGATGCACTTATAGCAGATTCGTTTATTAAAATATGAAATTACATTTGTCTTTCATCTATATTTCCTTACATCCTTTTCCATGAGGTTGCTCTTTTTTTGCTTAGGGACTTGTGCTGGGCTGAAAGCAGAAGCTTTTCTGAGAATAAACATTTCTTGCTGGCTTTTGTAAAAGTCTAAACTCCTTGAAGAGATTATCCCAAGTGTGCTAGACAGAGAAGGGAGAAAAATCAATTCTTCCGAGAGCCGCAAGAGAGAAGAAAAAGATGACCCTGAAATTAGGAGATGGTAAGAAACGTACAGTCCCCGGGAAAGCCTGTGCCAGTCCTTCCGAGAGGTGACAGCTTTGGGAGGTAGAAGCTGTATGGTGTACGTAACAAGATTCCCCTGCTAGCAGAGTGGCGCAGAAGACGTACCCTTGGGAGACCGGAAGGGGCCATGCAGGCTGCCACCATTGGCATCTAAGTAATCAGTGGAGACCTGCAACAAGAGGGGATGCTACCGTGTCCAAGCAGCTCGTAGGTACCAGAGAATCTGAACAGCTGCGCAGAGGAGCTGGGAACTCAGTAACAACTGAGGTTAAACGGCCCTCAGAAAAGATTTAAGTTGGTTTAAAGAAAATGATGTCATGTTGTTCTTGTTTACCTGAGTTTGTGGGCTAAAACTCCTGCTCTCTACAGAATTATAGCTCATTTCTCCTGGTTCTATTCCTTAAGGGGAACGATGTATTAACCATGTGGCAACTTATTTTTTATTTTACTTTTAGTAGTCAATTCACACACATGGTACAAAATTAAGAATTGGCAGGAATTTAAAATAACATGTTTCCAGAATAAATCCCTAGTTAATGAAGAGGAAATTACATCAGAGGGAAATTAAGTCTCTCTTTCCTGTGATGCCGGTTTTTGGAATCACTCATTGCTGAGTACCTGAGTCACAAACTTACTGTCCATTGTGTGAGTGTGTGCTTTACTTTCTCATTAGTTTCTTGACTTCTTTTTATATTTACCTACATTAGGTACTCATCAGTTCCTTTTTATACGATCATGTTTGACAAGATGACTTCTAGACTGTTTTTTCTTTTGACAGCATGGAGTTGCCAAACCTAGAAAGCTTGAAATGACCCACAACTCTGTGTTGGAGTCAACAGAATAGTCTAATAGGAAGGGGTTCTGTTCAAGGTGCCTGTTTCAATAGTCACCTCTTTTAGACAGTTCCTATAGCACAGGAAACATGTGAGAAACACATCTGGAAATGTATTTAGACTGCCAGCAAACTTACTAACAGCTACAAGAGTCAGGAAATAAGGGACTCAGTGGTTAGGTAACCAGAGAGGATGTGCAAAGTAAATTCCCAGCTCTCTGTAAGTTGTAACTAACCATCTGTTGCAATGAAACTGCTTTATAAATAATCCTAAGAGGGCAGAGAAGGAGTTGTCCAACTGCGGCTGTAGTTTAAAGACAGCTTTGACTGGGGCTGCCAGAGAGCTGAAGGGACGTTACTGGAGAGAAAAGTGCAGGCGTCCAATGTTCCCCAGAACAGTCTGGACAGAAGTGGATGTGGAATCATCACAGCCCCAAATCGTGACAGCCTGAAGCCCCCATGAGAGGAAGTGCTCATGGGGACCTCATAGATACAGTTCACATTCCCAGACCAAATCAGGAATTCTAACTGCCACCCCCTTTAAGTGAACCCAAAATTAGAAATAAAACAGAGATTAGGGAATGAATGGAGTTTATTTGCAATTTAAAGGGGACTTGGTCATCAGAAATGACTGTTAACCCCACAACATTGTGTTGTGAGGGAAGGGTTGTTATGTCACCATTCCTTCAATAGCCTTAGAATCTGAGAAAAGGCAAAAGCAGGAACAGGGACCCTTCTCTTAGAAACAAGGTTTGAAAAACAGGGGCCTGCAAAAATGACTTGGGACCAAAACTCTAAGTGCCTCAGCAAAGTTCCTTATCACTTCTTGTTTCAAATGATAACTTTTGTGATATACTTATGACACTGACTTCCCACATAAAGGCTTGAGAAGAAAGGGAGGTGCTTTCATGTGTTTGCTTTAGGACCCTCAGGAGGAAGGACCCAGGCAGTCACTGAACAAGCCGATTTTGTTAGGCTCAGTGAGTTTTAAACATTGCACCAGCAGGTGAACTGGAGAATTCTGCAAAGAAACATCCTGCATTGTTGTGAAAGTGAGAATACAGAGGCAAGTTTGCCTCCTTGGTGAGCTTTGTGTTTGCTTTCACCTGGGTGACTAATAATGACCCAAAAAAGGATTATTTTGTCATAGTATCATCATTAACATATAAGTAACAAAAGAGCCCTTATACTTAAATGATATGGTGAAATTAGCACTTGGTAAATAGATTCTAATAAGTCATAAGAATATCAATACAAGGTTGTAATCAGTTCAGCTTTCTAACCTTCACTGATATGAAAGATGTTTACACAGAATACCTAATTTAATATACGGAAAGTCTCATAAAATAATAAGCATCATGCATTTCTTTAAAGGTTTTGAATTGAGATAAAATAACTGATACTAAAAGCTTTTGTTAAACCCTTGGTACACATATAAGAAAAGAAATATATTAATAGCAGAAGTTGGATAAATTATTCTTAAGAATAAGAAAGCATTTGCTGAGAAAATTGTAGCTTCAGGAATAGAGCTAATCTTCACAAAGGTTCCTAGCTGAATTAGAATCAGCTCTAGCCTTAAAAAAATAAAATAAAATAAAGATATGTTTGGGCTGCATGGCTTTTTTGTTCAATAAATGGATTTTTAAAATCTACATTAGAAGAGGCACTCAGAAAAAAAAATAATGGATCTGGTAATAAAGAGAAATCTGTAAATTGCAGAGTAGTCATTTATGTTCCTAGTCATATGCCATTTTATGTTTATATTTATATGGTATTTAATTCAAAGAGTTAATGAAAGAAAGATCTGCAGCATTTTCCTTGAGCATTGCAGGCTTGAGCAATACTTTTTAACATACAAAAGCATTGGATAGATATTTGAAAATAATTACTTGAGCCAAACAAGGACAGAGGAGGAAGAGAAAGAAACAGGTAGAAACGCAATCTAAATGTGGTATTTCTGGACGATTGTTGAGTCTTTCAAAAAATAAAAGCTCTGAGTGTAATCATGGTGTTCATCAACCTACAGCTCATCCTTCTGTGTGTGCGTGTGCGTGTGCACGCGCACACACACAAACACCAGGTGCCCGGCATCTGCAGCCTCTGCTTTGCTCCAAGCAGACTTATTAGTGTTAAATTTCCCATTACAAAGAAAGTTGGCATTCATGATTCAGGGCATTTGTCTTTCCCTAGAAACATAATTTTATCTTAACTCGGTATGTGATATATAGTTATCAAAAGTAAGCCTTATTCAGAATGGCTGAATATACTTAACAGGCATACTGTAACTAGAGCTGATTTTAGCTGTTTTTGTTTGGAGGACTTTCTTAAATTAAATAATTCAGATATATCTAGAAATATAAGAACAGCAAATAAATACCCATGAACCCAAAATACAGCTTAGAAAATGAAATATGAATACAGCTGAAATGCCCTGTGTTCTTCTGCCAAAGTATACTCCCCTCCTTCCACTTCAGAAGTAAATATTCTGAATTAAATGTTATCATTTCTGTGTGTACCTTTATATTGTCACTACTTACATATATTCTTAAAATTAAATAATTGGAATGACACTGGGTATAGTCTTTTCCAAGAAGCTTTTTTCACCGAGCATTATGTTTGGAGGACCAACCCATCATGACACAAATGGTTCGAGCCTCGTTTGTTTTCGTTGCTTGAATGTACTCCACCACACGACTCTTCCACGATTTACTTACTGATGCTACCGAGAAAGGTTATTTACATCATCTCAAATTTTCTCGTTTCAGACAATGAGCTCTGACCACTCTTGCACATACCCCTTTGTGCACAAGCACAGCATTATCTCTAGGATACATATCTGGAAATTCCTTTCTCTGGGAATGTCTGGCATGAACGTACCAGCACGGTCAACTTTGCTAGGCGATAACCAACAGCTCTCTCTCTCTGAAATGCCTTTACCAGTTCATGACCACAGTAGTCCTGCATGTAGCCTTCCTTTGCTGCGTATCTTTGTTAACACATGAGACTTTCAACTTCAGGCTAAACTGTAACATGGTACCTTACTGGGGTAATAGTCAGCATTTTTGTGATTATCTAAGTAGCTGCATATCATTTCATGTGTTTGCCAGCCTGTGAGATGTTGTCTTCTGGATTCTCATATTCTCTTCCCATTTCCCGTTGTAGTATTTGACTATTTTATTGTTGATTCATAGAAAACCTTGACACATTCTTGGTAGTAATCATTGTCCACTCTGTACACTGCACATATCTTCATCTAGTCTCTTGTCTTTTTTTTTCTTTTTCACAAAGCCTTATAAGAACCAGAAGTATTTAAGTTTGCCATAGTCCATTTCACCAACTGTGTCCTGTATGTTCTAAGTTTTGTTCCTTGTTTAAGAAATTCTTCGTTACTCCAAAATAGAGAGCTATCTTTCTCAGTTTTCTTCACAAAGTCTTTAAGTTTTGTGTTTATTGAGGTCTTTATTCAAAAGAGAATCGTTGATGGTGTTGTTATAGTTGCTTATAATGAAAGATCAAGATCCTATTTCTTTTCCATAAGGGTAATTCATAAAAAGTCCATCCTGCCTACTGATTTGCTGAGCCTTGTCTCACACGTACCAACTTCACATATGTCAACACACATACAGTTCGGTACCTGGGTTTTCTGTTTGTCTCCACTGGTCTGTTAATCTATGCTCTTATCAATACTGCCTTTTCTTAATTACTATTACTTTAAAATGTCTTGATATATTGGTAGGCTGTCTCCCCAAGTTCTTCCTCACAGCTGTCTGTTTCTTTTCCTTTTGTTCTTCTAAATGAATGTTAGAATCATTCTCAAGTGCCATGAAAATATTGGGAAGATTTTTATTGGAATATTGCATTAAATGTACACACAGATTTGGAGATCATTTACATCTTTAGTGTTTTGACTCTTTCTATCACATGCAGTATCTTTCTTCATCTATTTAGTTCTTCTTTAATGACTTCCAATAAAGTTCTATAATTTTCACCATAAAAGTCTTCTACATCTTTTGTCACATTAATCCTACTACTTTACATTTTGGTTGCTATTATAAATGCTACCCTTTTAAAATTACATTTTCAAATTTGTTTTTGCTGGGTCTTCTATGTAATAAACCTGTGGAAATATCTGATTATTTTTAATAAGTTAGTTGTAAATTATCTTGGGTTGAGAGTACTGTTTCCTCCTTTTCAATCCTTTTATTTGCTTACTTCAATCTCTGGGTTTCCTGGGCTGGCCAGTTCAATGCAAAAAATGACATGCTTCTCCCCTCCCTGGTTTCAGAAGGAATACTTCCAATGTTTCACTACTATGAGTGAGGCCTGATAGACTGAGAAAGTTTTCCTCTCTTCTGACTTTCCAAAAAAGTTTTACATAAAAGAATATTGAATTTTATTTACTTCTCTTTCTATTTTTATTGAGATAACCCTATGATTTTTCTTCATTAATCTGTAAAGGTAATGAATTTCATTAATTTTTTTTCCTAACACTGTATCATTCTTGCCTTCTTGGGATAAAACCCATATGAGCATGACATATATTTTCAGACATTTTTCATTTTGGTTGTTAATTCTTTGATTTAGGATTTTTTTGCTTCTATTGATCCAATCTTTTTTTCTTTTTAACTTACCATCTTATTTGCTTTCGTTAAATTATTTTATTTAAAAAGTTTGGCAGTCTTCTTGCTTCTTCCAGTCTCTGAAACAGTCTCTAAATGGCAATACTGGAATTATCTGTTACCTGAATATCTGCTATAACTTGCCTGTACAATGTTTGCAGGGGCGTGGGCAGAACCAGCAAGGGGCTAGGCAAAGTTAATCAGTGGTAGATGTTTTAAATACTGTTTCAATTTATTGAGTAGTCAGAGAGCTTTTCAAGCTTCCTACTTCTTAAGTCAGATTTTTGACAAGTTATATTTTCCTAATAAATTGTCCCTTTCACCCAATTTTTAAAGTTACTGGCAATAAGGTGACCATATTTTTAAAGTCTGCTTTGTGTGTGATGATGTCACCTTGGTTATTTATGTGTTTACTTGCGCCTTCTCTCTGTCAGTCTTGCTTCCTTATATTTACTTTGGATTTATTCTGTTGTTCTCCATCTAACTTCTTAAGTTGGACGCTGAGCTCATATTTTTCAGCCTTTTCTTGCAATAAATTTCTTTCTGAGCATTGTTTCAGCCAAATGCCATAACTTTTGATATATTGTGTTTTCTTTATTTTTCAGTGATATTGTCTAATTTCCATTATGATTTCCTCTTTGAGTCATATAGAAGTGTGCTGTTTCCACACATATAAAGATTTCTTTTCCCATAAGGTGATTTTTTCCCCCCCAATCAGTGCTTTCACAGAGAATTTAGAATTCTGAGGGTACTGGCTTTATTCAGGAAGCTTGATCCAAGTGGAATCTCACTCAGTCCTAAGTTCTTGTCTACTTTTTAAGTGCAGCAACCAAAACCCAATCATCTAGGGACTGTCAATACCCACAGGACAATCTTCGCACTCAGGACAGATTATTATTTTTGTTTTCTGCTCTTTCTTTATCCTTAACTTTCCCATGAGCTAAATGACATATTAAAAAAAAAAAAATGTTTTGTAGCAGGAAGTTTTCAGACTACCTAGTCAACCACCTTGCCAGAAAGAAATGTCTGAGGATGGGTGTTCACTACCTGTTGTACAACAGTTTGGGGAAACATTGAAATTTTTTGCAAAACATTTTGCTTTAGTAAATGCAATGCTCGGGGAAATATTAATTTATCAAGGGGGTCTTTCTTCAGGGGACTACATCTGTTTTATTTCAGTGTAGATTACAGCTGACCCTGAGTCTCTTGGCTCTCAGTATACGTATCATTACATCTATAAAGTACCTGAGACGCTGGGACCTGCACCGCCCTCCCCAGTGCCATAGAGTAGCATGTCTACACATCAAAAGGTTATTTATTCATGACTGTCTGATTTTATAAAAGAGCTAAAATTACGTAGAAAATATACATATGAGGGAAAAGTAAAAATAAGCAATTGAGAAAGATTAGGAAAAGGAATACAGAAGGAATTGGATAGGAAAATAATAAATCCAAGGATGAAATCTGCACACCAATACTGTGCTGTATCTTGCTGCACAGCTACTAGCAGTGAACCAAATTTGCTTTTGCAGAAGGAGAAAAAGCAAAGACGGAAACGATACCTATCACAAGAATCAAAACGTCCCTAGGATTAAAACAGACCAGTTGTCAAGGAATCAGATCAAATATGATAACGGTAATAAGGCAAAGCCACTTCTAGCCCTGGGTAAATTCTAACACACTATTACATAAGCTGAACAGCTGCCCTGAGCAAAAGCCAGGCACCTTTAGCCAGCAAGTGCTGAGGGATGCAACAGAGATAATAACTGAGAGATGCTATAGAGTTTTCTCTGTTTTCCACTGAGACTAGGTGAGGCATATCTTTTGTGGAAAATCTGGATGCCATTTTCCGTAGTAGACTCGTCAGATAATCTCTCAAAGCCCTATGTCTCCCTATGATATTAATGGACTAATTCATGTCAAATATCTATAGATCATACTGTAAAAGTATAATTAGTTTTGGGGAGGGCAACAGTTGGTATTTGGGCTTTCATACATAGAAAGTAAAAGGTCTATAATTAAAACTCTATTGAATCTTTAATCACTGGAATGTTGGGATGTTCTGTAAAGTTTACTGTGTTTTCTTTTGATACATAAAAATCGTGAAAATAAGCACTGACTAACTTGCACTGCACGCAGATGTATAGATGATACTGAGGAACAAATTAAGTAGAAGTCAATAGACATCCTGAATTTTATTCCCTAATGATTTGGTACACCTGAATAATGGAAATAATACTAGTTAAAAACAAAATGTAAAACAATTTTCAAAAAAGCATAAAATATTATGTAAATCTACCATAAGATGACATTTTGCTACTCTCGGGTAAGGTATATGTTGAAGAAGAGGCAAGTTTTCAGAAAACTTGTAAGAAAGAGATGAAATGGCAAAGAGGAGGTAGAAATGTATGGCGTGCTAGAAATTATATGTGTGAAGATGGCCATGAGAATAAATGAGCTGCATGCTGGTAACAAGACTAAAATCCTCCTTAACTGAGTTGAGAATGATGCTTGGAGAAAAGCTGGAGGGGTAAAAAAGGATGGAAGGCCTTGACTTCAGAGCTGGTAAGGGGTCAAATCAAGGCAGTGATACAATTATAGTAGTCTCTAATCCTTTACCTCTAAGTAATAATGTTTTCTTTGAGTATTTTGAAAACATACTTTGAATGTGTTTAGAAGTCCAGAAGCCAGGTAGTTGCTATAATAACCACGTCATCATCAAAGCTCAGTTAAAAGCAATTGCTATGAAAGTGACAGAAGAGAGAAGGACATTCATCTGTTTAATGTTGAAAACAAACAAATCAGAAAGAACAACGAATTTGCTTCACGGTAAGGAGTAAACAAACATCCAGAAAAGGAAGGAGAAAAAAAATCAATGCTGCCAATGTTTTTTTCACTCTAGGAAACTGTGAGGTTGTTGGTACAAATGATTATGAAGGCGAGAATTCTGGCTGGAGGAGAGATGTTAAATCTGTATTTGCAATCTCCAACTACCTCATTATCTATTGCAGCAATGTTCAGGAAATACGAATAGGTTTAATTTTTCAACCAAGGAAGAGGCCAGCCATTTTAAAAACTAAACAAAGGAATTTGCTGCCATCTTGTGGCAAACCAGGAAATTACAGGATGCTTTAGTATTTTTAGGTCTCCAAAAGATTTTTAAACTCAGTCCTCTAAACGATTTCTTTGAAGGATTCTTATAAAGCCATTCTACTTGGCTCACAAATAAATTTTTAGGCTTTTTACATCTATTAAATTTAAATTTAAACTCCATTAGAAGTGAAGTGGAGAAAACATTTAGGGAACACATATTCCAGTGTATTTTTTAAATGTTTACATGAAGATTTTCATAAGCCAAATCAAAATGCACTTCAATGACATACTTCTTCGTGATCAGCGTTATGATCTGGGGCAGAAAAAGCAACAGGAACAGGAGCCTTTGGGGTTATAAGTTAATGAGAGATTATGCTTTGAAAAGCTACGTAACAGTACTAAAACACTGACCCTTAGCTTTACCTTCATGTTCAATAGTTCTATGATTCAATGGAAATTTTCTAGTGGTTGGTTGGTCCCTTTCCATCTCTGTGAACCTGTCTGTCTCACAGAGATGAGGGTCACATGAGATGACATATATGAAACTCTGAAAACTGTAAAGCTCTATTTAAAAATTAAAAGATAATTAAACTAAATAGATAAGGCAGAAGATCGTGTTGGATGTGTGCCTCGGGGGGAAGGAAAAGTGAATTGAAGTAAATCATTTTTCTCCATGTGGAGCTGATTAGAGCAGCTCAGGATATAAATTATTTATTTCTAATAAATCTCAAACACCTGTTACGTGCAAAAGGTATTAAAAGTTAAATGTGAAGAGCTGCCCCCAATAATGCACAGTCTAACGGGAGATGCAGCTCATTAAAAAAAAAAACAAAAAAAAAAACTGCAATAAAAAGATGTGAAAAATGCTAAATTAAAATGTTTGCAAAGTTCAGTGAGAAGTTCCAGTGTAAGTGTTGATTTATTATTATTATTATTTAAAATTATAATAATAGCTTTAGATTGTGGAACAAGGCATGGATATTAAGTTCACAAAAGGAACACTGGCCGGGCTACTTGAGGCTAATGGCTGGGAGAAAAGCTTAAACTTTCTGTAAGCTATGCAAAAATTCCAAAACACCTATGTATTTCATACAAGCAGGGTCGATTTTGTCTTCAGGGAAAATCATGAATTTCAGTATTTAGAAGAGTTTAAAAGAAGACTTCCACTCGGGGAAGTGCATTCAAGAACCCTGAGACTGGGAGGGGCTGCCTCACCCTTCACCCAAGGCCCCTGGAGCAGGTCCGCTGACCGACCTCCCACACGAGGGAGGAGGACTCCTTAACCTGACTGACCAGTCTTATGTAACATCTAGAGGGAGAAACAGGCTAAGATGTGAAAGAGCTACAGGGAAATATATTGATCCCTTAAGAAGGTATCTTGGAGAAAATAACTCATGCCTTGGCAACGTCTAATCAAACTGGTCTTTTTGTATCCTGCCTTGTACATGGTAACTCTTCTAAAAGAAGTATCAAACCAGTTCTCATAATTTGAAGAAAAACATTAATCTGTATGTAACAAAATGTTAACACGGGCATTTGGAACACCATGACAAGACAGTAGATACCAGACGCCAAAATGGGGTATTCAATCGGGATGAAGTATTCGAAGAAAAAAGTCGCTCCTGCAGCGCTGCCAAGCTTCTTTTCCAAAACATTTCAAGAGGATGCTGTGTTAGTCCGGGTTCTCCAGAGAAAACAGAACCAACAGGACATACACTATATAACTCATGTATAGTCTCATATGTATATGAGAATGAGAGGAAAGAAGCGAGGGAGAGAGGAAGGAAGAAAAGAATTTATTATACAGAATTGGCTCAGGCAATCACGCAATTCTGGGGGCAGAGACATCCCATCATCTGCCACCTGCAAGCTGGAGGCCCACGAAAGCCAGTGGTATAAGGCCTGAGAACACAGGTGGCCAACAGCACAAAACCTGGTCCAGGCGCAGGAGAATAGTGATGTCCAGCTCAAGTAGTCGGGCAAAATGAGCAAATTCTGTCTTCCTCCACATTTCTGTTCTATTCCAGCCCTCAAAGGACGGGATTATGTGCACACAAACCGGGGAGGGCAGTCTGCTTTACTCAGCCCACCGATTCAAATGCTGATCTCACCCCAAAGCACCCTCACAGACACACCCAGAAGTAATGTTTAGCCAAATATCTGGACACTCCATGATCCTGTCAAGTTGACACATAAAACTGACTATCACAGATATATATTTCATAATATAATTTTAATTATATAAAGTATACTGTATATTATATAATACCCTCAGTGGAAAATTATATATCAATATTTCTACAGCAAAATGTATGTACATTCCTACCACGTGGGACAAGTAAACGTTATAAATAAACTCGCGTTCGTTTCAGAGGTATTGCTACCAAATAAATATGCAAGACATACATATATATATATACAGAGAGAGAGAGAGATGTTTGTTCATTTTTTTTTCACAGCTTCTTAGATTTCAGAATTGTAGATAAGGATTGTAAACCAGTACTAAAAAAAACACATATATAGTACTGTATCTTTTATCTACATCAGAAAAAAAGACAATTTGAAGATGATGTTTTTTAGAGACGTGGAAGAAGGGATAATATTTCTTAAGCCAAAGTCTACTGAGAGAAGTTTCCATAGGAACTCTCAGGAGGGTGACACGCCCCTTTCCTTGGGAGGATATGATGGACCAGGGCCTAGCTTGTGCCTGGAAAATCCAAAAGGGAAGAGAGAGCACCTGGAAGAAGGGGAACTGTGTGGAATTCAGCCTGCATCCCCAAAATCTGTCAGGACAAAGTATGCATGAGTATTTTTCATGGGCTGCATGTGGCCATGTGATTCCTCTAGGTCCTAAACTGTAAAATCACCTAATGATCTATTGCTGTGTAACCACCCCCAAACTGATGCTGAAAACAACAGTTTCTTATTTCCTCCCCGCTTTTTGGGTGGACTGGGCAGCCTCACTGGGGCCCACCTAGTCAGCTGGCAGTTTGACAGGATGGAGCAGGATAGTGTAAGATGGCCTCACTCATATTTCCAGAATCTCAATTGGAGTGACAGAAATGCTGGAATGGCTGAGCCTGTCTCCCTCTATCTCCAAGTTGTATTTCATTTCAGGTTTCTTCACATGATGACAGGAGTATAGCAAGAGGATGAGACCAAAGCTCAGAAGCCACATGATGTTACTTCGATTGTATCAAAGCAAGCCACGGCCAACCCAGATTCACGGAACAGGGAGGTGGGTTCTGCTCCATGGCAAGAGGAGCTTAAAGAACTTTAGATTAACTCCTGGGTATACATCCAGAGGGAACTCTAACTCAAAAAGTGCATGCACCCCAATGTTCACAGCAGCACTGTTTACAATAGCCAAGACATGGAAGCAACCTAAATGTACGTTGACAGATGACTGGATAAAGAAGCTGTAGTATATTTACACAATGGAATACTACTCAGCCATAAAAAAGAATAAAATAATGCCATTTGCAGCAACATGGATGGACCTGGAAATCATTATACTAAGTGAAGTAAGCAAGAAAGAGAAAGAAAAATACCATATGATATCACTTATATGTAGAATCTAAAAAAGAGGACACAAATGAACTTACTTACAAAACAGAAACAGACTCACAGACATAGACAACAAACTTATGGTTACCAGGGAGGTAAGGGAGGGGTTGAGGGATAAATTGGGAGTTTGAGATTTGGAGATACTAACAACAATATATAAAATAGATAAACAACAAGGTCCTCCTGTACAGCACAGGGACCTATATTCAGTATCTTGTAATAGCTTATGATGAAAAAGAATATTAAAAAAGTGTACATATGTGTGTAACTGAATCACTGTGCTATACACCAGAAATTAACACAGCAGTGTAAATGACTATACTTCAATTAAAAAAAATTTAAATAAGAGAAAAAAGAATTTTAGGTTATATTTAGTAAAGCACAAGAGGCAAAAGGACTTCCGCCGAGAGAACCTGCAAGCAGATCACAAAATTTCCAAGAACCATCAGCTATACCTCAGAGAGTTCATCCACCATAATCAGAAAAATGGACGCCGAGTGTTCCCCAAAGTGGCAGTGTCTTCTGAGAGCCAATCAACATGAACACCCAGAGAAACAGCCAAACCCGCAGGCCACAAACACTGCCTCTCCCACCTTTTCTTTCCCTGCCTCGACAGGGCTGGGAGAGTCAGTAACACTGGAGGGGAAGGGTGAAAACAAAGGCCTGGGAACAGAGAAAAAGAAGCAAGCCCCCTTCTTAAACTTTCTATCTGCAACAGACCCCAACTGAGGAGAGATTTAAGTCAGACTTGCAGATTTGATTATAACATGGTACTAGCTAGTTTTAATTACAGGATAATAGCTATATGTGAAACTTAAAATGACTATCAATTCTTTCCCAAAAAGTGAGCAGAAAGTACATGGACCTGCCTGAATTTTCATTCATGAGAGAGAATCACTACCTCTGCTGAATACATGTTAAAGGGAGGTGAAAGGCAAAAATCATGATACTTTCTGGGTGGCAGCTTTGTTACCACCTTGAGATTGGAGCTTCAGCATGTATTTTTGGTAATGAGAGGGCCAATCCATATCCCATGAGATCTGTGGGCTCAACATATTGATTTTTCTTGAAGAAAGAATGAAGAATGAAAGTCCCGCATTGCATAAAAATAGCAAAATATCCTGAAAATTAGCTTTATCCTTGTCCTTCCCCAGAGTTTCATATCTCGTGGTGCTTGTTCAACTCTCCCTGTCTTCACTTTATAAACACTCTGGACCACGTGTCTCTCTTGCTGACTTTCCTGTTCATAAAACTGGTATCTGCTTTTTTTCTTCCAGGGACGGCTCCTTGCCAAGCACCCATCCACATCCACACACATCTGATTTATAAAATGGAGATTCTCCCAATGTTTATTTAGAAGGAAAATTTATCCTGCATTAAATTTTGAAATGAAACTCTGTAGGCACTGAAAGAAATTCATTGACTATTTTAAGAAGGTTATTCTGATGGCTTCAATAAGAAGGTTTTAAAAGGTAACAGCAGAACTCTAAGTGACTTACAGAGAATAGGGATGGTATTCAGTTATATGGAAGTTACAGAAAATGATAATTAACTTAGCACAGTTAAGCTAATGACTAGTCACAGCTAGGGAGACAAAGTCTACTTTTAGAACATGGTAACATTCATGAGTAAACATAATTTGAAGAAGCTGTATTTGTATTAATCAAAGTTTCAGAAATTCAGGCTTTCTCAGATCTCAATATATTATGACAGCTTAGGAAGAGGGTAAGACTGCAATTTGAAGATGTTATCTTTATTAGCAAATTGTTTTAAATAATTGTCAAAATACACCAGATGGGCAAAAGCAAGATTCCAGTGTGTCAAATTATCAATTATCAAGATTGGCCATTTACATTGATAAAATAGTCAAGCTCATCATTTAACTTTGATTAATTATCATACACGTTCAGAATTGTTCACTTTTACAGAATAACATCGCCCGACATTCAATCCCATTAGGAAGTATTAATAGAGCATCTACCATGTAATAGGATCTCTACTGGGCACTAAGAGATACGATCACAAACAGAAATAGACCTTGACTTGACATGTTATAGTCTGGGATTCTGACAGATAGAAAATTATGAAGCCCCAGGACATGTGCTGTGAGAGGGGAAGTACCAGGTGCAGTGGGGGCACATAGGAAAAGAATCTGATCCATATTTGATAGGAGGGTGGGAGTCAGGGAAACTTCCAAGAGGAAGTTTTATTTAAATAAAACCTGTAAGACTCAGCATTTTAAAACATTAATGATACAAATAAAAAGCATATCATAATTCATATCAGATGGAGTGCATATGCAAATGTCTGAAGACTATAAGAAATGTGATGCATCTTAAGAATTGCATCAGTGTGAAGGGAACAGGGAAACCTGGCGAGAGACAACATGAGAGAAGGGAGCTGCACTGTGGAGTCAGGCTGACGAGCCACTGCGGGTGTTAAGCAAAGGCGTGACATCACTTGACCGGCAGTTTTGAAAGATCACTCTGGTTTCAATGTTGAGCATAGAAAGCAGAGATCCATGGGGGTTACAGTAGTAGATAGTTACCAAAAAATCAAATCAGGAGGCAATAATGACCTGGACTAGGCTGGAGATAGCAGAAAAGGAAAAAGGAGACATGGAGAGATTCAAAGATGATCTTGAAGCCGAAATAAAAAATCCCCAAAATAAATGGAAAAAAACCCCAAAGATAGTCTGGAAGCGAACAGAATGGGCAGTGACTGGGGGAGGGTTTGAGAGAAAGGGTGGAGAGGGTGGAGGGCTCTCAGCCTGATTACTTCCGCGTTCTCTGAGAAGTGGAGAAAGCACTTTGTCTCTGGGGTGATCCTGAGGGCGGAGGGAGCAGGATGCGGAGTTTTCAGACCCAGGTTTGAGGAGAGCAGTGAATGTCGGGTGGTGTCACTACGGAGGCGCAGCAAGAAAATACGCAAAGGTTACCAGTTAACGTTGATTGTCTGATCATCTGTTGAAATCAGAATTCACAGTGAAACCATAAGGTGACAAATTCTTACCTTATATTCATCTTCTTTTACCCTGAAAAAGATGTGTCTCTCTCTCTTCAGGGACCTTCCTCTTAATGGCATCACCAAGCATGCAACTGTCTAAATCAGAAACATGGGTTAGCCAGAACTCAAATTCTTACTTTCTATTTCCTTCCTATTCCTCAAATTCATCTGCTTCTCTGCAATTCCATTGTCTCTACTTTGTTCAAGGTCCACTTTGGTTCCTGAATTCCTGTGATCGCTTCGTCCCTGATGTTGCCTTTGGCCTCGCTTTCTCCAGTGCTTCGTCATAACATGAGCCTTCACGGCCAACACACGAGGCCGCTGCAGACTACTGTTGCCCTTCCGCACGTGACCATCCTTGTTGGAGGAGCTGATGAGTGCTGCACTGGAGAGAGTTTGAGTCCATTCTCTCTCTTCAACCCTGCCAACCCTCATCCCCTCTCTTACCCACTAGCTAGCCATTTCCAGGTCTCCCTAAGAACAGGACTGACTGGAGCAGAACAAGGCAAGGAGAGCTGGACCTAGACCCATTACTGAGTGTGAGTGAAGGAAATTCTTGCTCATTTTTGTTATCTTACTGGAGCCATAGGCAGAGGCAACTGGAGAAATTACTCATTATGCTGAATTTTGCATCCATGGAGAAGCCAGGACATCATTCGGATCAGAGGAAAGCCAGCCTTAGCTTCTGAAGGATGATTTGATGGTGGGAAGCCATACCTGTTTACTGGAACCCAATTCCTTCATATCAGTTCTGTCTCTGGTAATGTTTTGGTGAATATCTATTCATTTATGTCAAATGCCTTCTATGTGCTAAATTACTTTGCTCATATCCACAACAGGAGATGTGGCAGCTTTGTCTTTTCCTGTCATTTGCTTGTGCTTGCAGTAACAGTATAACTAGTCTTCAGTCTAAAGGGTTTCTTCTTTTTTCAGGAATGACCCTTTTTGTACGACCCTTGCTCATTTTGAGAATTAGTTTATTTAGACTGAGAGAGTATAACTGTAAGTCCACTTAACTGGGCACGGACAGGCTGTAAAACATGTTGTCCCACACACTGGATGAACAAGAGTGACGGTTTTGCCATGCTCTCTCCCCACGGTGGAACTTCCTCTCTTTCTAAAAACCCTCAAGGGTATCAAGGGCTTGGTGACCTAATGGGGGCACCAGTGTCAAGTCAGAGGACACATTTATAAAGTTTTACTCATTTCTACTGTGCAGATAGATATATAGAAATTGAAGTTGTAGTATTTTCTTCCCACATTTCAATGAATCATTCCATTCAAACCCTGGGATACACAACACATTAACCCATTTTGGAGATCACTGCCGTAGCGGGTAGCTAGGCCCTGGGAAAAGGAAGCACTATGTGCAGAGGTTGTGAGACAAGAGAGAACATTTTAGTGCTTCTTTGGAAAGCGCTCTATTCAGAACTTTATAGCCAGAGTTCCTGGGCTTAGTTCTGGCTGTGACTGTGTACTAGGTTTGTTTTGTTTTGTTGACAAAATAAGGGTAACTGGGTTTATTTAATAGTGTCATTTTGAAAGTCAAAATTAATAATGCAGCAAAATACTGTCTTAGAATATTAAGCCATGTTATTTCCTTTTCCCCACCTCCTTATGGGTGAATTTTCCCCCAATAGGTGAAAGGCTTCACCATTGATTTAGAGAGAAGTATGATCGCTAAACCGAAAGGGGAAACAGAAGGTCAAGATATAATCATTGTTTGTTTTGTTTTGTTTTTTTTGCTTTCAGAAGAGGCTTCGTAGAATAAAGGAGGAGGAGGAAAGGAGCTTTTGACAGCCAAAGTAATAAACATGAAGAGACTAGAGGACCTACATCAATATACCCTTACCTCTTTGGGGAAGAGAATTGAGTCACCGAGCTTATGAGGGAGTTTATGGAAGATGGGGTGGGACTTTAGTTGAAGTCAGAGGTAGAAGTAGGAGGTGGAGAGGAGCGGGGTCACCATACAGAGACTCATAAACACTTTCAGGGGCCTAACCCTCCAAGCTCCATGGAGCCCACGCCAACACCAGGGAGCACTAACGTTTGCCCAGATGGAGAAGTCATTTTAGCTGTTTATCTCCTCCCTGAAGAGCACGGGCCTCTGGTCAATAGGTGTCTACATGAGTCTTTACGGAGCTCCATGAAGACGGCCTCTGTGCTCATGAGCACTCTGTCTTGAAAGTCCAGAATATTCCAAGATTCCCAAAGATAAAGAAGAGGTTCTTAACACCGAAAAGAGTAGAAATATTATAGAAGAGAAAACCCCAGCACTGAGCAGTACTTGGGCAAACTGAACAATGGGAAATTCCATTCTACTGTGGTCAGCGTCATCACCACCCTCATCACAGCAGCCAGCGCTTCACAGAGGCCCACACCGTCAGGCGCTGTACTGCCACAGTACCTACAGGGCCTCGCTTAACCAGAGTCTTAATCTCTGTGCCACACCACTCAGCATCTATACACCTTCTCAGGTAAAATGAGACTGTATGTGAAGTATTAGCCCTGTGCCTGCTGTATATATTGCTTACTCATGATTATGGCTTCAATGTCATGGGAGGGGACAAGGAAAACAGGGGACAGGTTGATTATCAGCTACAATAACAAAAGAGTTAAGACTGTATCTGGAACTTTTAAGATTCAAAGTTCAGAGTTCATTTCATTTTTCCAAATGACATATTTTTTTTAATTCAAAAATAGTTCAATTGTCTAACTTAACGCCTGAACATAAGAAGATGGAGAAAGAATCTAGAGTTTCTTGTCTTGCTCAATAGTTCTTGATTTTATCTCTAGGTGAAAAGAGCAAATGACTGCTGAGGGTTAATATTCTCACCCTGTGTACTTCCTCTGCCTTCAAGATCTCTTGAATCATCCCTAAGCCCTCTCCCAGCATTTTCTCCTTTGAGGTGTTTGCCACTTGATGGGTATCCATTGATCAAAGGGAATTCTTACTCCACTTTATCACCAGTTAGGACCCTGACTGTGAAGGGTGGGGAATTAGTAACACCACTGTGTCACTCATTTAAGCCACGTCCTCCGATCCATGTCTGAATTTTGGATGTAGCTGCTCTCAACTGATTCCACAGTGGGGAGGGAACTAGGGTCTTATTTGTCTGCCAAAACCGTACAATATACACAAAGCAAAATGCTGGAAGAGAAGTGTACGTTTTAAGGATATTTCAAAATTATAATTAAACATTTAAAATTACATAAATAATATAAAGTAGGTGCTTTATAAAAGTTGTTTGTTCAACAACCATTTACTGAGTCCCCCATCACAGGCTAAGCACCAACAAAATAAGGATAAGAAAAAAAAAAAGGACACCATCTCTATCACTACGGAGCTTGGAGTTTAGTGGGAGAGACATATATTAATCAAATGACCAAAAGTAAAAGTGAAACTGCAATAGTACACTCATTAAAAAGGAGGGTTACCTGGTATTTTGAAAGCCCATGATTCAGGGACTTGAGCTAGTCAGAAAGGTCAGGTAAGGTTCCCTAAGGAAATGGAAACTGAGTTTAAATCTGAAGGAGAGTCTTTCCTTGAAACACTAGCATATAGTCAGTGCCCACAATGTAGATCCCGTTTCTATTAGTTGAAAACTCTGTTCTCTCCCCTTCTGTATGAATTTACTTAAAATGAAAGCAAAACCACAGATACACACATACAGATCACACTGGGTTTAAGCAGCTCCTTTCTAAAGTAGCTAGCAGGGCAGAACATATAATCCTGAAAATAGCCAAGAAATGTCTTGCTCAAAATATCACCGTCAATGGACCAAAAGTCACACATCAGTATGGATCATCAGTCTGGAACTATAGGCTTTAGAGTATGAGTATTGGGAAAGCAATATACTGAAGCTAGCAGCAGGAATAAATAAATCCTTGGAAAGATAAATTGTTTGACTAATTTCAGCCTTTCCGAGATGTTTGTGTTTTTCTGAATTCCAACTATTCCTTATGTTTGAGCACAGCCTTAAAGAATGTTTTCATTAACTTCTGCAGACTTATCTTGACACATAAATACCACACTAAGGTTATTTCCTGAGATGAAGGAGTTTCTGCATCTGCACATACAGCTGTACCCAGCAAATCACTGAACTCTAAAGCAAACTGAAAAAAAGAGAACAGCCATGACCTGTGCCAAACAAAACTGGACTCTTTTTCCAACAAATGTATGCTTACAAAAACAACGTCTAAAATAAGTGTTAGATATGCTGGGGAAGCACTAAGGTTCAATTACAGTATTTATTTGTTCCTTTAAGGTATTGTTAATTCTCCTATTTTTAAAGTCCTCATATAGTTGTAGACTGCAAGATCATTTTGATTATGTAATAAGCTGTAAATGTAATCAAATGCTGTTTTGAAAGTATTGTGCCCCCCTGCCTGTTACTGGTCCCCAAAGGACCTAAACAAACTTTATCAGTGAGCATTTCTTCCAATTGCTGTTTACCAAATGAGAAACTTGAGCTATAAAAGAAACTTTAATAAAGCCAAATTTAAAATTGCCATGCTTCATTGTACAGAAACATGACATTTAAATTAATAGCATCCATCTCCACCCCTTAGGGTATACAGTGTAATTTTTTTGAACTACAGATGGTGTACACTTATTTTTGCCTTTCTTTTTCTGATTCAGACACATTGTCATTGGGAATTTTGAAATAGTGTCCTTGTAGTGATTCTATTTCATCACCACCATGTTGAACTGAAAAATTAACATGGATTTAGTAAAGCCCATTATATCATTAAGGAACTATCAAGAAAATAAACAGGTGATGCATTGTCTTTACCATGAACAACTAACACCCTTGACACTTTTCTAAGCCGCTTCTGATCATGAAAAGGGAAACATAAAACGTGTTTCACCTGTGTCAAAAAGTACCCCTGCTTCTGGAACATTTTGTAAGATGTATAGCAAGAGAAATACTGCATATAAATGATATCACACCCTGTGTTTTAGCTAGTTATGCCTAAATCCTTTGTTGATTCTAGGCCACATAACTTGAGGCAGACAAAAGAAAAATAATCCCTATCATGTTGAATGCCAGTCTGTGGTGTTTATGAGTACCTCCTGCTGTGGTAAACGACTCAAACATCTGTCAGGTGTGCTACATTATAGCCACAGGGAAAGCTCAGTACAGGTTGTGTGCCAGGCAAAATGCTTTGTCTAAGACCTTGTCAATCAGGCTGACAGATAAGTTCGGTATTCTAATGAGTAAGATTCTAAATATGTTTCTACCTTGCCAGATCTCCGGATCACATCAGGAGGCACAAAGCTCAGGCAATTGGAAGGAATAAGATCATTTTTAAAGGACAGTGCTTCTCCTGACTCATACAAATGTGTGGGTTTTAAGCTGTCCTGGTGAGATGGTCTCCTACCCCTTTGTAATCCTTTTCAATACGCTTCATTTAACAGACTAATTTCCGTTTACTCAAAACAAATTAATTCCAAACAATTTGCAAAGACTACCATACTTCTGAAGAGCATTAGTTACTGTTAGCTTTACATTTTGCATAGTACAATATCTACAAAGGATTTGCAGACATATTGTTTAGTGAATTATATTTTAAGCTGTGCTAACAGTAATTAAATCATTTCGGTGGGATGGTGTATATATATACATACATATATATATATATATACATATATATATATATATATATATATATATATATATATATATACACACACACATACACACATACATATATATGTTTCATTTAGATAACTTATGATAAATCCAGCCACTTTTCTCATGGCCTTTCATATTCTAAAATAAAAATTGTGTTTTTTAAAAATCGACTTTAGGAAAAACATTATAGTAAACATATCCCTTATTATATATCAACTGTTTGCTTAAAAATAGCATAACATTTGCATTAGACTCATAAAGGCATACACCCTGTCCTTAATAACAATGTTGTAAAGAAGTTTCATATTTTGTAAAATTAACATTAAACTCTACATAACATTTAACGTGAATCCTAGTAAATTCCATCTCAAACAAGGCAAAAACACATCTTTAACAGGGATATAGTAAGAGGAACAAAGATAATAAAAATGATGAGCCATCAGAAATTAAAATCTATCAATTCTCTATTCAGAATCTTATACTACTTAATATAACATTTGGAAAGACTCACTAAGAATATAATTTCTTTCCAAGCAGATGACTATCATTTCAGCTAATGCCCTCAACCAGTATATTTAACTTTTAAAATTAAGCCAACACATTTTTTAAGCCAATGATTTAGCAACACATCAAAAATTAAAAATTTAATAGCACTTATGGGTAGTAAATAGATTATTCATGAATCAGAAAAGGGGATTTCTCTAAATTGTCTATTTATTCACTGTTCATTCATGTATTCATATTATCACAAACACTGTAGAAAGAATACTGAATAAAACACACAATTTCTCCTCTTGTCGTTTTAAAAGTTCTAAACCTCTAGACAGATTTTACCATGTTGCCAACTGAGTTGACTCATGGATCAAAATTACAGTGTACATATCAGCAAACAATATTTATATCATAAGAAGACTTAATTTTTAGTTTCCAAAAACTTTTCACTGATTAAAGTTATATATATTTGTTAAACATTTAGAAAAGAATTAAAATAAAGTGATCCATAGGCCTACCACTCACGTTTATTGAAAAGGTATCCCCCCAACTAACTGCAGAACCCTGTCAATTGACATACATATGTAGTCCATATCTGATCTTTGTATTCTATGCCACTCATATAAATGAAATACCAGATGTGGAAATATTAATAAAGGATTTGATTAGTTAATTCAGAAAAGAGGCTAACCAAATGGCCAACATGTGTAAAGTTGGCCAACTTCAATGAATTATGAGGGAAACAAAAGTGAAAACAATTTTATATTCTCCAGAACGGATAAATGAAAAGGAGAGAAAATTCCAAGTGCTGTAAAGGATTTGGAGAAACTGGAGCTTGCTTACATTGCTAGTATGAGTGTATATCAGTATCAATCAACAAAATAAAGACTTCCTAAATAAGAGAACTGTAACACAGAAAATTTAAAATAACTATGATTAATATGTAAAAGGCTTCAATGGAAAAGGTAGATAACATTCATGATCTGATGGGAAATTTCAACAGAAAAAGGAAACTAAAGAAAGAAGCAGGTGAAAATTGAAATGAAAAGCATGGAAACACAAGTGAATAATGCTTTTAACAGGTTCATTACTAGAATATAGCAAAGAATATAACTGGTGAACTTGAAAAAAAAGAACAATGTATGTAACCAAAACTGAACCACAAGCAGGAAAAAGCAGGAAAAAAATAAAAGAAAACAAACAGCAATAAAAACAACAACAAACAGAGGTGCACATTCAAGAGCTATGAGACAATATCAACAGCTTAAAAGCTATGTCATCAGAATCCTAAAAGAAGATAGAAAAGGAACCAGGAAAAGTAAATGTTTGGAGAGACAATGGCTGACAATTTTCCAAAACACAGTTCCAAGAATCTCAATGAACATTAGTCAGGATAAATATACAATGCGTACACATTCAGACTTATCATATTCAAACTACTCAAAAGGGAAGAAAAGCCAAAGAGAAAGGCACATAACATACAGAGGAACAAAGATAAGAATCACAGCAAACTTCTCATCATAACCAAGGCAAGACAGAAAACAATATCATGGCATCTTTAAAGTGCTGAAAGAAAGAAAGAAAAAAACTGTTAACTAAGAACTCTATACTCTGAAAATACATTTCAAAATAAAAGAGAAATAAAGACATTATCATAGTAAAAAAAAAAAAAAATGTAGGGAATTCATTGCCAGCTCATTTGTATTGTAACAAAGGTTAAAGGAAATGTTCCAGGCAAAAGAAATATGACGGACGCTAGAAACTTGTATCTAAATCAAGAAATAAAGAACACTGAAAATATCATAAATCAAGGTAAATATAAAATTCTTTTTTCTTGTTTACAATTGTTTTAAAAGATAAATTACTAACCAAAACAAAAATAGGGGCTAGGTATTGTATATCTATAGCATATGTACAAGTATAGGATTCTACAATAATAGTACAAAGAAGGAAAGGAAGAAATTTAGACTATCTCCTTTTGTGGTCCCTATACTAGATGGTAAATAGTTTAATATTACTTGAATATAGATTCAGATTAATTAGAGATACATATTATAAATTCTAAGGCAAACTCTGGGAAAAATATAAAAGACATAAATAATAAGGCAATAACAGGGTAAAACTGGAATCATAAAAAATACTCAATCCAAAAGAAAAAAGAGGAAAAAGAAACAAATATTTGACAAAATTAATAGAAAACTCTTAAAAGGATGGGGAATTTTAATTCAACCACATCACAGAACATTACAGTGAAAGCACAGGTAAACATAAATCATGCAAACACTAATCAAAATAAAGATAGAGTGGTTATATTTATGTCCCATAAAGTCAAATATCCAAAAGGACTTAATAATCCTAAATGCTTATGGACCAAACAACAGAGCTTCACAATATAAGGCAAAACTGATAAAACTGAAGGAAGAAATAGAAAACTACACAGTTATTGTTGGAGACTTTAACGCTCGTTTCTCAGTAATTAACAGAATAAGTAGATAGAAATTCAGTAACTACACAGAAGAACTGAACAATGTTTTTAATCAACTTGAGTTATTTGCCATTTATAAAACACTCCACCAAGTAACAGCAAAATATGTATTCTTAATTGCATATGAAATACTTTCAGAGACAGATCGTATTCTAGGCCAAAGATCAAACCTTAACAAAATTTAAAAATTGATTTACATAAAGAGCAATCTCTAATGATAATGGGTTAAAATTAGAATCAATAGTAAGAAATTATCTGGAAAATTTCCCAAATATCTGAAATTAATGTATTTCTAATGAGTCATGAGAATCAAAGGGGACATAACAGAGTTAAAAATATTTTGAATTAGATAAAAATGAAAACATAACATTAAAATTTGTGAGTCAGGAAGCTAAAGCAGTGCCTGGAGTGAAATTTATACATTAAATGCTTATATTGGATGAGAGAAAATATCTTAAGTTAATACTCTAAAATTTTTACTTTAAGAAACTTGATAATAAAAGAAAATTAAATCCCAAGCAAGTAGAAGGAAGAAAATAAAAACAAAAGCAGAAATCATCAAAATTGAGAATAACAACCCAAAACAGAGAAAATAAATAAACCAAATGTGTGTTCCTTGGGGGGAAAAGTCAGTAACACTGATAAGCCTCTAGTCAGGTGAACCAAGAAAAAGGAAAAAATAAACAAATTACAGATGTCAGAAATCAAAGAGACAGTATCATGACAGGTTAGGACAAGAATATTACAAACAACTCTACATCCATAAATTCAACAACATAGATGAAATAGTGAAATTCTTTGAAAGACTCAAACTCCCAAAGCTCACCAAAGAAGAAATAAATGCAATATTTCTAGATTTATTAAAGAAATTGAATTTACACCTCAAAACTCTTCAGCAAAGCAATCTTCAGGAGCACATGGTTTTATTGGTGAATTTTAAACAACTGGTCAATATATAACCTTGTTTGATGTGTGTTTCTGTTTTAAGACACCTTATTTAATATATATCGTTGCTCCATTAACACCAGATTCACAGCCAACAGCACTGTAACTCATGCCTGAACAAAGCTTATCTCACACATTTTTTTCTGTACCTCACAATACTTAGGAATACTACACAGCACTTTAGCAGTAAGCTTGGGGGCCATTTTGAACAGTAAAATTATCAACTAACAGCACAAAAAAGTGAAGAAGGTGGCAATAAATAGACCAAGAACATGATGCTTGTTTATAGCCTACGAGTTGAAATAAGAAGGCAAAGCATCACCTTGTTTGACTTCAGTTTGGACCATGCACACCAAGTGACTCCAATTTTTTGCTGCTCTGTGCACGTCTGCAAATGCTGTAAAAGCACCACAAACGTTGATTTGGAGGATAGAGATAAATTTTATCAAGTAGGCAAGTTTGTAGTAGAAAAGTACAAATCTGACTCCATATTAGATCTATTCCTTTCCCTTTAACCCTGTGCTCTATTTCCTAGGCTTAGTCTTGCTGGTTCTGCATCTTTTGTAAAAGAATGTTGCCTTTAGCCTGAAATACACAGGATAGCCTATTCTCAAGGCTCTGACCGTTAAGGATATTAACACTTTTCCATTCTTATAAAGATAACAAGTTGCAGAATGGAAAATAACGTTTGGTGTGTTGGAGGTTTTACAGAGACAGCATGACCTGACCCACATGGACAGCTGCAAGAACAAAGGATTCCAAGAACAAAGAATTACTACAGCAAGAAGCCTGCAACAACCAAGCATACTCTCTCCCCTTTTTAGTATGAAAGGAGCCTGAATTCTGACATGGAGATGATTCTCCAGGGCATTCGTCTGCCACCTTCTCGGTTTGCCAGCTTTCTGAAAAGCCTTGCCCCAACACCTCATCTCCTGATTTACTGGCCTCTCGTGCAGTGAGCAGAATGAGTTTGGACATGGTAACAAATCCACAAACACAGAATCTACAAATAATGAGGATTGATTATAATTCACTATATCAACAGAATAAGAAAACAAACCCTATAATTATCTCAATAGATGGAGAAAAGGCCTTTGACAAATTCAATACCCCTTCATGATAAAATTCTCAGCTAATTGGTAATAGAAGGGAACATCCTCAAGTTGATAAAGGGCACCTACAAAAACAACAACAACAAAAACTACAACTAAAATTATACTTAATGGTAAAAGACTAAATGCTTCCCCTTTTTTGTTTGGGAAAAGGCAGGGATTTCTGCTCGCACCACTCCTAGCCAACATCTTATTGGTTGTCCTACTCAGCACAATAAAGTAAGACAAACAAACAAACAAACAAAAACCACACAGATAAGCAAGTAAGAAAGAAAACTGTCACCATTCTCAGAAAACAAGATCGTCTACACGGAAAATTCCAAAAGAATCTTTAAAAAAGAAAAAAGCAACTAGCACTAAAAAGCAAGTTAAGATTGGAAGAGACAGGGACAATATAAAAATATCAATGCTGTTCTATATAGTAGCAATGAAATTAGAAACTGAAATAAAAATTATACTTTACAATGGCACCAAATACCTTATACCACAGGTATAAATCTTACAAAATATATGCAAGATCTTTATGTATAAAATTACAAAATACTAATTAAAGAAATCAAATAAGCCCTAAATTGATAGAGCAATATATACCATATTCTTAGCTTGAAAAACTCAATAGTTAAGATGCTCATTCTTCCCAAACTCATGTACAATGTAATTCCAATAAAAATTGCAAGATTTATTTATTTATTCATTTATTTATTAGAAATTGACAAGCTGTTTCTAAAATCTCTATGAGCAGGCAAAGAAAATAGAATACCCAAAACAATTCTGAAAAAGAACAATCTGGATGACTTACACAACCTGATTTCCATACTTTCATAAAGCAGAGAAGACAGTATGGTATGTGATTTTAAAACAATAGACTATATGACTATATATCAAGGGAGCATAACAAAAAGTCCAGTAATAGATCCACACATATGTTGTTAATTAATTTACACAGATGCAAAGTCATCTCAATGTAGAAACAGTCCTCTTTTTAACATGTTTCCAGTATATGCAAAAGGTTGAATCTCTCTTTATACCTCACATTCAACACCAAAAAATTTACCCAAACTGGGTCATAGACTAAATAAAAAACCTCAAACAATGCAACATTATGGTATCTTATAGATTCAGTCAAGTAATATGTATCCTTACTAATTCTTTGTTGTGAAATTGTTCTCTTGATACCTGAGGGAGATGTGTTATAATCCCCAATAATGTACATTTGTCTGTTTCTCCACTAAGATTGTCAGTTTTTGCTTCACGTATTTTAAAGCCCTGTTATAATTATATTTATAAAGTATTGTATTTTCTCAATATACTAACCTAGTTATTATTAGGAAATGTCCCTCTTTGTCTCTTGTAACCCTTCTTATCATGAAGTATCTTTCTTACCCTAATATAGCCACTCCAGCTTTCCTGGTCTTACTGTTTGCATAGTATATAATTTTTCTATCTCTTATATTCACTCTGATTGTGTCTTTGTGTCTAACTGTATCTCTTGTAGTCAGCATACAGCTGCTTGTGGTTCTTGTTTTTCATCCCCTCTGAAAAACTGTCTCTTCATTGGAATGTGTTACCCATTTTACCCGAATACGGTTGTATTTAGATCTGCCATTTTACCATTTTTTTGTCATCTATTCTTTTTATCTTTTCTTCCTCCTTTCCTGCTTTTTTAAAGTTACTTAAATTTATTTTTAGTATTGCATTTTAATTCCTCTCCTGGCTTCCTAGCACTGCCTCTTTATTTCATTTCAGTATTTGCCAGAAGTTACACCATCCATCTTTAATGTATCAGAATCTTCTTAGAGTTTATGTTTAATTATTTAAGATAAAATACTGGAAACTTGCAGCAATACATCTGTAGTTAGTCCCATCCCTTTTGTTATTGTTGCCATATATATCACATCTATATATATAATAAACTAAATAACTGAGTGTCTTATTTTTGCTCTGAGTCACCATGTCTTTTAAAGAATTTAAGATAGAAAAATAAAAGATTTTAAAATATTTATCATTTCCTGTGTACTTTATTTTTTCTTGTAAATCTGAATTACCATCTGTATCCTTTCCTCTCAGCCTAAAAAATAAAAAACTTCCTTTGGAAATTTTGGCACAGGTACGCTAAGTTCCTTGGATGTGTAATTCTTGGTGGACAATTGCAGCAATTTGAACATGTCATTCCAATGATTTCTAGACTCTTACTTCTGATGAGAAGTCAATCATTAGTTATACTGCTATTCCCTTGCATGTAACTTGTTTTCTGGCTGCTTTCAAGATTTTTCTTGATTATTGACCTTTTCTCCCTCCCCCCTTTCTGAGACATAAATTGCATGTATACTGGACCACTGAATATTGTCCCACAGCTCTCTAAGGCTCTGCTCAGTCTTTTTTAAAAATAAACTTTCCTCTGTTATTTACTGTGGGTCATTTTTATTGATCCAATTTCAGGTTTACTATTTTTCCCTCCTACTCCCAAATATTGTTGAAACTGTATGTCAGTTTTTCCTTTTAGTTATAATTTTCAGCTCTAGAATATTTTCTTTTAATTTTTTCAGTTTTTCTGTTGCCTTTTCCCTAATTCTTCACTCAGAAGACCATTTTTTCTTGATTATTTAATTGTATTTACCTTTTAATTTTTCAGCACATTTGTAGTAGCAGTTTTGAATTCTTTATCTGCTAAATACAATTTATGGATTTGCTCAAAATCAATTTGTAATGATTGCTTTTTTCCCCCATGTGTAGGACATACTTTCCTGTTTTTCTTGGGGGGGGGGGGCAGGTCTAGTGATTTTTTTAGTTGAAAACCAAGACACTGTAGATATTATAATCTGTTGTGTTCTTCTGAGGATTGATTTTTATTATTGTTTTTGTTGCTGTTTTCTTTTTTAACTGTGTTTTGTTGTTGTTGTTATAATAGGCAATTACCTACTCCAGATTCAAAGTGTAAACTCTGTCTACCCTGCATTTTACAAATCTCTGCTTAATTTTTACAACTTCCCAACGCTACATTTCTCAGCCTGGAATTCTGAGAGTGTCCTCTGCATCTGCATAACTTACCAGTCAGCCAAGTATTGGAGCAGAGTATACACAGGGATTTGCGGGGCTTATCCACTCTAAGATCACATTGCTTTTGGGAATTCTCCCCTTAAGTTTTAGCTGCTCTTCCAGCTTTAGGTTCTGCCCTCTGATGCCTCAAGCCAGTAAGGCTTCAGCTGTCTAACACCAAACTGTGCACAGTTTGGGAACTATATTCAGTTAAAATAGTAGCAAACTCAAATCTCATCCAGCACAGTTTTATCTTTCATGGTTAATTTCCTCTCTGACCTCTACCTGTTTTGGGATAGTCTTGCTAGGTTCTTCCTCGAAGATACGTAAGTTAGCTGTCAATCTGAGATTTAGATAGTTTATTCTCAGTTTGGGGGCTTATGTGTTCTGTAGCTTTCTCACAGGATTTCTCTCTAAAATTTCCAGAAAGGCTTCCAGCCCTAAGCTGGTTTGGTTTTGTTCTGTAGTTTTCATCTCCCCTGAAAGCCTGTAGTTTTCTGCTGCCATAAAGGACAGTTGAGGAGAACATGTAGGAAAAATAGCTACAAACTCTCAATTTTTACCCAGTATCATTAGTTTTTCAAGAGTAAATCCTCCTCCAGCTTCTGTCTAATTTCAGATGCTTTCCAGTGCCTTTAGATGCTTTTCATATTTCATATAGATTTTACAATTGCTACCTCCAAAGGGTTTGCATTAATATTTAATTCTATTGCCAATACTCCTTATTCAAATAAACATTGACTTTTTAAAAAGAGTTGTCATTGTTTTAGTTATCATTGTAAAAATAAACCCACATTAATTGTAGTAAATTTAGAAAATGTAGGTGTGCAAAGAGATAAAAATGAAAATTACTTATAACTATCTCCAGGTAACCACTGATAATATTTTGCAATGGGATTATCACTTTTGCAATGGGATTATTGCATAGGATAACTGATTGACATTCCTGAAAGATGAGAATAATTTTCATGTTTTAACAAAAGTATAGATATTTTTAAAAAACAAGAAAATATTACAAGAAATTTTGTGCCAAAAAAAGTGACAGCGTAAACAAAATGGACAAATATTTTGAAAGAAATATATTACCAAACTCTCCAACGTCTGGAAAAGAGAGACAATCAGCTTTAGACATTTAAGCAATTAGATATATATCTGAAAGTTTACGGGACAAATTAGGGCTGCATTAACAGATTTTTGAGTTATCAGTAGCAAGATAAAACTGGATAGACATTTAAGCAATTAGATATGTACCTGAAAGTTTATGGGATAAATTAGGGCTGTATTAGCAGATTTTTGAGTTATCAGTAGCAAGATAAAACTGGATAAACAGAGATCACATCCTGCTGGACCTTATAAAACATGTGAAAGAATTCTGTTTTTATTCCAGAAGCCACTGACTGACTTTATATAAGAATATGACATTATAAAGTTTTCCTTTTGAAAAGTTCATTAACTGTACTGCAAAAACCTGAATGGAGGAGAGAGTAAAGATATGTAAGAGAATGAGTTTAATGACTATTTCAGTAGTTCAAATGAAAATGATGGTAACGTGGACTACAGTGATTTGGTCAAAGAAGTAGGAAGATTTGTAAGATAATTGAAGAAGTAAAATCAAGAGGCTTTGTTGATAGATTTGATGCTTGGGATGAGAAAGCAGTTTCTTCTGGCCTGGGTAGCATGAGAAAACTATTCACAGCACCAAGGGACTTGCACTCCACATATTCATTAATTTTTCATTCATATCTCCTTGGAAAGTATGTAAGCCTCAAGAGAAGTTTTCCTTATAAGTTTACAACCCTTGATTTCAAAATGAACACGAGTATCCTGTTTAAATACACAAGACAAACAAAAGCAGTACAGTTGTCTAGTAAGAACATAATACCATTCAAATCATGATTGTAAAGATTCATGCCAGTGTTGTCACACCTGTCTCACCTCAAATTTTCCCACCCTAACTTGTCAGCATCATTTTAGCGCCAGGTAAACAACTCAAGCCATTTCTGGGTCTTATTCTTTCCACAAATTTTGAAACTCTTTCAGCTTCCCTGTCCCTAAGTGAACACCTTCCTCTAGGTCAACTTTATTGCTGTTCCTAGAGCCCACCCACCTTAACAGCATTTGTGTACCATTAGATGAAATATTATACAAAATAATGACTCACTGCTACAAGAAGAGAAATGTTCAAATATGTCTTTGTAGCATATAAATTATCATAACAAACACATACTTAGCATAAAGACCCTAGACAAAAACATTTATTTTCTTTCAAAATATTGATAACATTTTTATGACTGTTGCTTAGTATCATACTGGCTTTTGTGAAAATGTCCAGTTTTTTCTCATTTGTTTAAAAAAAAGTCATTCATTATGATAGGAATCAATAATCACTATGATAGGAATCAATAATCAATAATCAAAAAAAAGCAATGCCTAGCAGGCTTTATGATACCCAGAAGAAACAAAAGTGGTTCCTAAGAGACCAGCAGGGCCCAGAAGATATTATAACTCAGTAAAAACGATGAGATTGCCCACTACATAACGTGGTCATCCAACCAACTTGTCAATGAAAACATATGAAGCATTCATCAGGAACTCACAGAAATAATTTACTTGGAGACAAGAGACTTTGGAAACAGAATGAGACCCTACATGAGCCAAGTAAAATCTTGATTATTATCATTAATAGGAGCCCACGGTAAGATATGAAGAAATAGATGATTCTGATGGACTCGGTAAGGAAATAGCAGCAGAAGGGAAAGAAGTTTACCCTAATTCTCATCCAATTCTTAAGACGTTTGTTTGTTGAGCTTGCTATTAACAAAGAAGCTGTAGCACTATCCATCAACCTCTCCCCTGATACCAGGGCAAGAAGAGAATTGTTCTGACAATAAAAATGATATCATGGCTCCTCTTGGGCCATGGTAAGAATATGGCTAGGCCATCACTGCCAATACTTGTCTAAGGAAAGCTGAGTTGAATAAAGTCTCATAGAAGAATCTGAAACAACAGGATGCAGAGCGGGCAGAGCAGGTCCGCCTGGTGACTTTGGCAGCCCTTTTATGTTGATTCTCTCTTGTTTCCGTTTTCACAGTTGAGAGCTTGTGCTTGACTAATACATCTCTGCTCAACAGCACTTACTGCTCAATACCCCAAGTGCAACTGCATTGCTTAGTGTAACAAAATAGAGTGATACCAAGTGATATCAAGAACTATCACATTTTTTCCAGTCATGAGGCAGCATTTCTTAATGAGAACCAATACATTTTGAGATTAAAAAATAGAAAAGATCAATGAATTCAAGAGCTAGTTTTTTGAAAAGATAAACAAAATTGATAAACCTTTAGCTAGACTCACCAAGAAAAAAGAGAGGACCCAGATAAAGTAAGAAATGAAAGAGGAGAAATAACAACTGATACCACAGAGATACAAAAAAATCGTAAGAAAATACTATGAATAGTTATATGCCAAGAAACTGGACAACCTAGAAGAAACAGACAAATTTCTAGAAACATACAGTTTGCCAAGACTGAGCCAAGAAGAAAAAGACAATTTGAACAGACCAATTTCATAGGAGTGAAACTAAATTTGTAATTAAAAACAAACAAACCAACCAACCTAGCAAACAAAAGGCCAGTACTGGATGGCTTCACAGAAGAATTCTACCAAGCATGTAAAGAAAAACTAATACCTAGCCTTCTTAAACTATTGCAAAAATTTGAAGAGAAGGGAACACTCCCAAGTTTATTCTGTGAGGCCACCATCACCCTGATACCAAAACCAGACAAAGACACTACAAAAAGAGAAAATTACAGACCAATATCTCTGATGAATATAGATGCAAAAATCCTTAACAAAATATTAGCAAACCAAATCCAACAATACATAAAAAAGATCACAGACCATGATCAAGTTTGATTTATTCCAGGGTCACATGGATGATTCACCATTTGCAAATCAACCAATGTGATACATCACATTAATAAAAGAAAGAGTAAAAATCATATGATCATATAAATAGATGCAGAAAAAGCATTTGACAAAAGTCAACATCCATTCATGATAAAAAAAAAAAACTTCTCATCAAAGTGGGTATAGAGGGAACATATCTCAAAATAATAAAGCCTCCTTATGACAAACACACAACCAACATAATACTTAATGGTGAAAAACTGAATGCTCTCCACTAAATTCAGGAACAAAACAAGGATGCCCACTCTCACCACTTCTACTTAACATAGTATTGGAAGTTCTAGCCACAACAACCAGACAAGAAAAAGAAATAAGAGTTATTCAAATTGGAAGGGAATAGGTAAAACTGTCACTGCAGGTGACATGATTCTTTACACAGATAACCCTAAAATCTCCACCAAAAAACTACTAAAACTAATAAATAAATTCAGCAAATTGTGGGAGTACAAGATTAATATAGAGAATTCCGTTATGTTTCTATATACACTTATAATGAAATATCAGAAAGAGAAAGTAAAAAAAAAAAATCCTACTTAAAATTTCATTTAAAAACACCTAGGAATAAACCTGAGAGTAAAAGAATTATACTCTGAAAACTATAAAATATTGATGAAGGAAATTAAATGTGATTCAAAGAGATGGAAAAACATCCTGTGCTCTTGGATTAGAAGAATTAATATTGTTAAAATCACCATACTATCCAAAGCAATCTACAGATTTAATGCAATCCCTGTCAAAATACTTATGACATTTTTCACAGAACTGTAACAAATAATCCTAAAATTCATATGCAACCACAAAAAGCAAATTTCTTAAGCAATTTTGAGAGAAAAGACCAATGTTGTAGACATAACCCTCCCAGAGTTCAGATTACACTTGAAAGCTGTAGTGATCAAAACAGCTGTTACTAGCACAAAAACAGACACACAGATTAACAAAACAGAACAGAGAGCTCAGAAATAAATCCATGCACCTTTGGGCAAGTAATCTTTGACAAAGGATGCAAGAATATACAATGGAGAAAATACAGTCTCTTTAACAACTGGCACTGGTTAAAATGGGTAGCCACATTTTAAAACAATGAGATTAGAGCATTCCCTTACACCATATACAAAAATTAACTCAAAATGTTTTAAAGACCTAATGTAAAACCTGAAACAATAAAATTCGTAGAAGAGAACAAAGGCTGAACACTCTTTGACATAAATTGTAGCAATATTCCCTTGGATCAGTCTTCCAAGGCAAAAGAAACAAAAGCAAAAATTAACAAATGAGACCTAACTAAACTTAAAAGCTTTTGCACAGCAAAGGAAACCACTGACAAAATGAATAGACAACTTACTGAATGGGAGAAAATATTTGCAAATGAGGCAACAAACAAGGAATTGATATCCAAAATATACAAACAGCTCATACAACTCAATATTAAAAAAACAAACAACCCAATTTAAAAATGGGCAGAAGTCCTTAATAGACACTTCTCCAAAGAAGACCTAAAGATGGCTAACAGGCACATGAAATTATGCTCAACATCACTAATGATTAGACAAATGCAAATCAAAATGACAATGAGATATCACCTCCAGCCTGTCAAAATGGCAATCACCAAAAAGTGTACAAATAACAAATGTTGGAAAGGATGTAGAGAAAAGGGAGCATTTGTAAAACATTAATGGGAATGTAAATTGGTGAAGCCACTATGGAAAACAGTATGGAGGTTCCTTAAAAAACTAAAAATAGAACTATCATATGATCCAGCGTTTCCACTCTTGGGCATATATCTGGAAAAATGAAAATGCTAATTTGAAAAGATACATTTACCCCAAATTCATAGCTACACTATTTACAACAGCAAGACATGGAAGCAACCTAAGTGCCCATTAACAGATGACTGGATTAAGAAGATGTGGTAATACATATACACAATGGAATATTATTCAACCGTAAAAAGAATGAAATTCTGCCATTTGCTGATGTGACTAACAATGGTTTAATTTCCAGAATATATAAAAAGCTCAATTTAATAACAACAACAACAAAAAAACCCAAACCAAAAATGGGCAGAAGACCTAAACAAGCAATTCTCCAGGGAAGACATACACATGGCCAATAGGCACATGAAAAAATGTTCAATATTGCCAATTATCAGAGAAATGCAAATCAAAACTACAATGAAGTATCATCCCACATCAGTCAGAATGGCCATCATTCAAAAGTCCACGAATGATAAATGCTGGAGAGGGTGTGGAGAAAAGGGAACCCTCCTACACTGTTGGTGGGAATGCAGTTTGGTGCAGCCATTATGGAAAGCAGTATGAAGATTCCTCAAAAAACTAAAAATAGACTTACCATATGATCCAGCAATCCCACTCCTGGGCATATATCAGGAGGGAACTCTTATTCAAAAAGATACATGCACACATGCACCCCAATGTTCATAGCAGCACTATTTACAATAGTCAAGACATGGAAGCAACCTAAATGTCCAACGACAGATGACTGGATAAAGAAGTTGTGGTGTATTTATACAATGGAATACTACCCAGCCATAAAAAAGAATAAAATAATGCCATTTGCAGCAACAATAGATGGACTTAGAGATTGTCATTCTAAGTAAAGTAAGCCAGAAAAAAAGAAAAATACCACATATCCCTCATATATGGAATCTAAAAAAAGAAAAAAGAGGACATTAATGAAATCTACAAAACAGAAACAAACTTGCAGACATAGTAAAAAATTTTATGGTTACTGGGGGAAACAGGGTGGGAAGGGATAAAATTTGAGATTTGCAAAGATTAGCCACTATATATAAAAATCTACTACAAAAACCAAATTTCTTCTGTATAGCACAGGGAACTATATTCAATATCTTGCAATAATCTTTAATAAAAAGAACATGAAAATGAATGTATGTATGTATATGCATGACTGAGACATTGTGCTGTACACCAGAAATTGACACATTGTGACTGACTATACATGTATATATATATATATAGAAATTCTGCCATTTGCAGCATGGTGGATGCACCTAGAGAATACTATGCTTAATGAAACAAAGACAAATATGTATGATATCACTTACATGTGGGATCTGAAACATAATACAAATGAATATATGTGCAAAACACAAACAGCCTCACAGATACAGAAAACAAACTTATGGTTACCAAAGGGGAGAAGGGAGCACGGACGGCCAAATTAGGGGTAAGAGATTAATAGATACGAACTACTATATATAAAATATATAAGCCACAGAGGTGTACTTGTATAGCACAGGGAATTATACCCACTATCTTTTAATAACCTATAATGGAGCATAATCTGCAAAAATACTGAATCGCTATGCTATATATCTAAAACTAACGTAATATTGTAAATCAACTAATTTTCAATTAAAAATAGCAATAGTAATAATAATAATAAAATTTTAAAATGAGATTCAGTTAACGCCAATAGAAGTCTAAATCATCAAAGGCAGTTCCCCAGGTCTTTTTTTTCCCCCAGTCTAGAACATGCATCACTGGTCCAAAATAGATGAGATTCAGGGAGTTCTTCACACAGAAGAAAGTGTTTAGATTATAAAAATTTTCATTCTACATTCTAGAGCATTGAAAAGCCTATATGACATTCTCCAGGAAGGCATGTCTTAGCCCTTGGGTTCTACTTGGAATAGCTCATCCTTAGTGAAGGACATTCTGCTGAGGGAATTTCAGAGGTAAAAATACATTAATGTATTTATTCAGATGTCCAACTGAAATTATATTGGGTCACCGGCTTCTATTCTCTTCCCGAAAAGGTCTTCCATTCTGCACCCATGCAGGGTATACTGCAGGTCAGCTGCTATCCCTCCCTCCCACGCAGTAAGTGAAGTTTTTATAGAAAAATAAAGAATGTTTTATTCTTGTACCTCTGTAGATTTGATTTCTATTTCATGTCATTTAATTAGTTCAATATTGACCATGATCTGTCTTTTATTTTAAATGCTATTTTGGCATTTTTTTCATAAGACAGCAGACGACTCTACACTAGACTTCTTTCCATAAAAGTCCAATTCCTATCACTTTAAGTTCATATTTTGAAAATCTTAATAAGGTCCTCATATGTGGAAGGAAGATTTAAACTGACATCAAGATAGAAACAGTATACTTAAGCACATAAAACTTCAGTAACAAATTTTAAAGGTAAAACCATTGTCAAACATGTTTTATTAAGGATAGAAAAAAGTCACATTACAATGTGCTATGAAAACATTTTCTTGGCTTTATTCCTTTGATAACTACGTAAGTTTAAAAAGCTAAAGATCTAATCTTAGAAACAATAATTAGTACATATATGTAAACTAAAAGAAGTATAGTATAGTATATATATGTATTTACATGCAATATAACGTGCATGTGCAGTCAAACTGTAATAATTCTACCTAATAAAACTGAAAAAAAAAAGAAAACATTTTCAATGCAACATAGAAAAGTATGCAACTTATACTGTCTACATACATGGGTTGCATTTAATTTAAAACTGGTGATTCTAAAAGTGCTGTAAGTTAGAGTTGATAAAATATGTCAAGAGTATTTATAAGCAAGTAAGTAGGTGTATGATCCAAGAAGTAAATGCAAAAATCAAAATGTAGTTAAAAGTCTCATTTGTTAAAATTTACTAAAAACGTTGCATTTTTTCCTGCAATAGTTGGAATAGATACTATTTCTTGCTTTGAAAGAGTTTGTCAGGTTTTTTAGTTGTGGTCTTTGCATAATTCATGATGAGTAAATCTTTAGTACTGCCTACTTATTTTCTGTATTTCAGGAGAATCTCTTGGCTCTGTATTTTTTTTTATCAATTTTGACTTTTTTATTGATTTTTATTGGTTCAAGTGATTAATGATTAATAAAAACAATCATATTTTGGCTTAAACCCCATTTGGAAATACATTTGAATTTACTGTATTTTATCTGATAATATGGACTCTGAGATAAAATAATATTATGTAGGGAATGTCTTCAAAATAATCTGGGATGATGACATACTCCCAACAGGATCTGAAATGAGTTGATAATTATTAAAGCTGGTTTAAGTGTGCTTGAAGTTCATTAAATTATTCCTCTACTTGAAAATGTAATGCTTGAAAATTTTTATAACGAATGTTTAAAAAAATTTTAAATGGGCTATGAAGTTCCTATCAGGCCACTGTCTTAGTACTTTACCACCTTTCTAGTCACTGTGAGAAATGCCTTCACCATTTATTGCCAAGAATTTTCTTTTTCAGCCCTGATTTAACACTAAAAGTAAAAAAAATTTGGTGAGCTATTAATTTTATTATTTGTATTGATTAAGCTTTCTGTCCCATTTCTCTGAGTTTGTCAATGCTATCTGAAAATCAAATTCTCAGAACACTTCAGGAGAGAACTTCAAATATTCCAATTTTGTTACTATTTTAGAAGAAGAAAAGACACTTTAAAAACTTATTCAAGGTCATAAAGCAATTTGCTGTAAACCTCAGCCCAGGAAACCAAAGCTTCATGGTCCTGGAGATGAGTACTAATCATTGGAGATGTCCTTGATTGAGACTAAATTAGATTATAGACAGGCCTGTACTTTTCCACGCTAGAGTTCTCTTCTCTGAGAGTCATTGGTAGTTATGCATTAATTCAAATGAGTCATCTCCAAATTTAAATCACAAACGTGTTTGGCAGTAACTCCAGGCTTTATGGATCCATGTGGAAGCTTTCTGGCAGCACTCTCCATCAGTCACAGCTTTATGACTCGTATCAGTCATCATGAGTAACGGCTGTCAGTGTCACCAACATAGACCCTGGATGAATAATCAATGTGATACACCATGGCGAGGTAAGTTGCAGTAGTTAATGAGATTGATGTTGTCACATCCATGAAAACAGTCAAGGTCTCACAATTATTTTTAGAGCAGATAGGGAGTGTATTTCCTGCCCTGATAGCTATAATCCTTCTCTAATGAATAATCAAATATTTTGAGTCTGTATGTTAAGCTTTGACTGAAATATAAATATTTCAGGATTCATACCAAGGTTGTTTCATTAAAATAGATTTCCCAGGAGAACAAAACGCCAATGTACTGCCCTGAAGTACTGCCCATGAAGGAAATGCTGAGATATAAAATGTGTTTATATTTCCCCATTTGCCCTTAATTAGTGAAATATATAGTACAGAATATTTTAACTTGAAGTTTCATAAAGGCTAATGAATATCACAAAAATATTTCATACCTAGCCCTAAAAAACGGTAATAAAATGGTAACTGTTATTCCCAATTAAATGGAGTGTTAGTTATTATTGCCATGTAACAAATTACTACAAACTTCAAGGCTTACAGCAGCACCCATATATTAACTTACAGTTCTGTAGGTCAGAAGTCCAACACAGTATGGCTAAGTTCTCCACTCAGAATATCACAAGGCTGAAATCAGGGTCCAAGCCGGGCCAAGTTCTTGTGCGGGAGATCCAGGGAGAAGCCAGTTCATTCCTGGAGTAGGCAAAATTCACCTTCTTGCTATGGAAAGCCTGAGTCCTATTTCCTTGCTTGCTATTAGTTAGGACCACTCTTGGCTCCTAAAATTTGCCCACATTCCTCGCCATGCGGTCTTCTCCATCTTCTGGTGAGAAACAGCAAGTCAAATATTCCTCGTGCTTTCTGTCTCTGCTTTCATCTTCTGCGACCAGCCAGAGAAAAATCTTGGCTTGTAAAGAGCTCATTTGATTAAAGCTGGCCCACATGGATTAGCTTTCTATCCCAGAGTCAACTGATTTGGGCCCTTAACTGCACCTGCAAAATTCCTACACAGCACATAGATTACCGTTTGATTGAATAACTGGGAAAAGGTGTGTATTTAGCAGGGGCCAGACTCTTAAGGGGCCATACTAGAATTCTGCATCTCACAAATGTTATCATGTAAAATGAAATTACACTGTATCTCCTGTATCCAAGTATTTATTCTAAATTAGCCAAATAACAATTTTCAAATTCCCTACATAACTTGTGTCTTAGTCCATTTGGGCGGCTGTAACAGAATATCATAGACTGGGCAGCTGATAAACAACAGAAATTTATTTATCACAGTTCTGGAAGCTGGGAAGTCCAAGGTCAAGACAGATTTATTCCCTGGTAAGAGCCCACTTCCTGGTTTACAGACAGCCATCTTGCTGTCTCCTCACACAGTGGAAGGAGCAAGGGAACTCTATGGGATCTTTTATATAAAAGCACTACTAATTTTATTCATGAGGGTTTCACCCTCGTGACCTAATCAATTCCCAAAGGCCCTACCTCAACTATCACACTGGGTGTTAGGATGTAACATATGAATTTGAGGGGCACAAATATTCAGTATGTAATACCTTGTTAATATAAACACACCTTACAAGTCTTGGGTGTCATGCTTTTGATTTATTTTGCTTTTATTTATTTTGGCCTTTTTTTAGTTATTTGTTTATTTTCACTTGGTCAGATATAACACTTTTTCCCCTAATACAGACCCAAGTTTAGCAATGAATTATTTTGTCCATCTACTGACATATCTAGGCTAAAGCATGCAGTTTTTGGCAGCCCAATGGTCTTATAATCAATTCTGCAAACTGTCAGTATAACTGCTTATGACAAATGTGCTTGTATATAGATGCAGAACAGAACAAATGTAATTTAACTACCACACTACAAGTATACTGAGTACTGTTTGTAGCTAAAAGCAGTGGTAGTGGCTCTCCAGATTTCCAGCATGTTAACACTTTTTTGGTAGGAATTTATACTTCACTCCTGAAATGGAAAAAAAAAAAGCCAGGCATCTTCTGATTGGTCTATCCGGCAAAGCACTATCATTCTTCTTACTAATTCTAGTCAGGATTGATTTTTACCTGAAAAAAATGTCAAGTAAGCTCAAGGTCTTTCATGACTCAAAGATCCTTTGACTCATTGAAGTGTCTTGAAAAGTAATCCTATTTTATTTAGAACCATCATTCTTATTGCATTAATATTTGATTATTGGTAGGCATAGTCTTACATGTAGTTATACCTGAGATGAAAGAGTATATTGTCATAAGAATATTCCTCATAAGAAATACGTAGTTTCCAGAAAACCATTTTTTACCAGGTTCAAAAGAACTAAGTCTTCTGAAATACAAATGTAAAAAACCTATATTGTTACTTCATAATGCTGTGTATGTTAGCATTTGGTCATGAGCAATGGTAGGCAGAACCCACAGAGGAGGTAGGCCAAAAAAAGGCAAACTGTGATGTCCAGAGAAAAAATTAAAATCAAATGCAATGTTGATTAGTTGAAATAAGTTTGGCATTCAGTGTCTCCAGTCAAGGTGGAAAGAACACCCAGATGCCATATCAAGTCAGAATTTATGTCCAAAGATAGAGACTGGGCAAATACCTAGTCAGAAACAGAGTCTGCATGCCAATAAGACTTTAGAATCAAGGGATCTTAACTGGATCTAAAAAAAGTAATATTACAAAAACATGAATCAGATTATTAGACCCTTCAGTGTCTCCCCTCTGTATTTAGTATTCTAAATCCAGATTTCTTACTATGTCCATCAGGGTTTGGATAGAAGAACAGGAACCACTCTACAGAATTTAATTTAGGAATTAGAGACTTTGCACAATCATTGTAAGAGACAGAGCAATTGGGTCAAAGGATGGGGGGCTGACACCAAAGCATAGAACATTGATGTTCTCAAGACTTTTGTTCATTGATATTTTATTACTGATCTTGCACCCTGAGACCTTGCTAAACATGTTAATTAGTTATTTGGGGGATTTTTTTTTAATATGCAACATTGTAACATCTGATGGTAAGAACAGTTTTATTCCTTCCTTTCAGTTATATATGCCTTTAGCCACCCCCCTCCTAATTTTTTTTTCCCTTATGAATCAGCCAACTTTTTCTATAAAGGATCAGGTAATAAATAAGTCAATTTTTTCATATATGTCTGCAAGATTTTCTATTTCTTCTTAAGTTAGCTTAAGTAATTTCTATCTTTTGAGAAATTTTTGCATTTCACCAAAGTTTATAAACACACTCATAATATTCTACTGTTATTCTCTTAATTTCCATAAGGTTGTGGTGTCCCCTCTTAAATTCTTGATTTTGTTAATTTGTTTCTTGATCCATTTATCTTCTTGTTCACGCTAGTTAAAATCCCCCAATTTTGTTTCTTTTCATTACCAATTTTGGTTTTATTCACTATCTGTATTGTTTTTCTCTGTTCTGTTTAATTATAATCTGTACTGTTTTATGTCTCTGCTTTTTTGGGTTAAGTTGATCTTGTTTAACTAGTTTGTTAAGGTACAAGCATAGATCATTAATTGAGAATTTTTTTCTTCTTAAATATAGGTGTTTCAAGCTATAAATTAATTTCCCTCTAAGCACTGATTACCTGTATCCAATAAATTCTGTTGTTTTCATTTTTGTTCCGATCATAATATATCTTGTGATTAAATATTTGACATATAAGTTTCCCACCAGTGTTATTTTCTTTCAGTCTAAATAAATTCCTTTAGTATTTCTCGTATGAAAGCTCTGCTGGTACAGATTCTCTCAGTCTTTGTTTACCTAGGAATATGTTTATTTGTCCTCATTTGTGAAAGATAAATTTGCTGGATCTAGAGTTCTTGATTAGCAGGGGCTTTGCTGTTCTGTTTTGTCTTCACACTGAATATGCTGTGCTGTTGCCCTCTGGCTTCTGCTGTTTCTGATGAGAAACCAGCCATTCAATTAACTGTTTTCTCTTGCTATGTCAAGAGTTTCTCTTTGTCTTTAAAAAGTTTTATTTTGAAAACATGTTTTTCTTTGTGTTTATCCTACTTGGCAATTGTTTGAGTTGTTCAGAATTCTATATTAATATTTTTCAACAAATTTTAGACGTTTTAAGCCATTCTTTCTTCTAATATATTTTCTGCTGTTTTTCTTCCTCTCATCTGTACTTTTTTTCATTGCACTAGTGCTGGTGTACTTAATGATGTCCTATAACTCCCTTAGACTATGCTCATTTCTCTTCAATATTTTTTCTTTCAATTCCTTAGAAACATTTTTCTTTCTATTCCTTAGATCATTCCTTTTGAGCTATCCTCCAGTTCACTGAATCTTTCCTCTGACGTATCAAGTCTGTTGTTGACCCCTGTTAAGTTTTTCATTTTAGTTATTGTATTCTTCAAAAACAGAATTTCCATTTTTATAGCTTTTAATCTCTTTTTCAAATCTAAATTTATTAAGCAAGTGTTATCACGCTGTCCTTTAATTTTTTAACTTGTTTTTCTTTAATTCTTTGAACTTATTGAGATCTCTATCTTCTAAACTCATTATCTGGGATGTGAATGAAAAATACTGCAAACCATATCAGTAAACAAAGAACGTTGAAGCCATCAAGTCATCAGCAGCTGCTGCCACCCCCCAGTGAAGACAAGCCTGCAGCCCAGCCTCTGCAGCCACTCACAGTGGTGCACCCTGAGGGGACTCAGAATAAGAAAGGACAAGATACTGGCCCTAGATAGCTAAGTAATGAATTCAATGAGCCCAAATGTTTGCTTCCTCCCATACAAAGAAAAGCACTAAATGCTTTAACTTGAGATGCCTGGTTTTCTTTCGTTAACAAGTAATTTTTTATTGTTCAACTACCTGGTCTATGTTGTAAAGCTCCTATATATCCTAGCTCCTCCCCTACCTCTTTGGAGCAGTCCCTCAGAGCGATCTGAGGGGCTGTCATCCCGGCTCAAGTCCTCCAGCCAAATAAAACATAACTCTCAACTTTTAGGCTGTGCATTTATTTCAGTCAACAGCAACAACTCACAGACAGTATCTAATTGCTTCTTTTTTCCTGATTATGGGTTATGCTTTTCTGTTTCTTTCGCTTTCTCAAAACTTTTGATTGAAACTGGACATTTTAGATAATATATTATAGATGCTCCAGATTCTGATATTTCCCCCCAAGGGTTGTTAACTGTTGCTATTCTGTTTGTTTATTTGTTTAGTAACATGCCTAGACTAAATCTGTAGAATTTCTTTAGTAACTTGTCTAGACTAAATTTGTGGTATGTCACTGCTGGTGTCTAGACTCTGGGAGAGCTGTAAATTCTTGTTTTTATTTTTAAGATTGGCTTGCTAGGGATTGGCCCTGTATCCGCACAGGTTATGGTCAGCCAGTTATTGGTCACAGACTGTGCTCAAACACCCTAAATCCAAGAAAGCCTTCCAACCTCTGCCTAAGGGCCTGTGTGCAGTTCGGGGAGCACATTAAAAGTTCGTAAGTTTTCAGATATGTTCCAGGTTTTACTTTACCTCGGGCCCTCTTGTGTCTTATCTGTGCCTGAACACAGCTTCCCAGACCACCTATGATAAGTGGAAAGTCTGGATTCTGTTCAGTCTCTCATGAACATTTTTTCAGACTTCCAGTTAACCATGAGTATGTGGGAGGTTGTCAGGCCCTCCCATGACAACCTCATTTTCTAGATGATCTTGTTAAAATTTGTCTAAGTTACTGTCTGCTGCTTATTGCAGCCAGAAGGGCAACCTCAGGCTAGCTGAGTTGTTGGCCTTCCCTGCTGGCTTGCCATCAAGTTCACTACTTTGACTGATACCACTGCTGAGCACAGGTTTTTCACCTCCCACTCCAAATCAAAAAAGATTCCTCCAAAAGTAAAGCTTCTGGTTTTCCTAGCCTGCCCCACCCTAGTACAACAACTGCACCATCCAAACTGGGAAGGAAGGGAAGAGCCCTGGCAAGAATGTTACAGATTCCCACTGGTCTTACCTGGAGGTCAGTAATTTTTCATAAATCAACACTTCTCCCTTTGTTGCATGCCTCTAGTAGATTTCCAGAGCTCTGAAAATCTTGTTTTGACAGTATGTCTAGTTTTATAGTTGCTTATTGAGGAAAGAACTTGCTGGCCTCCACGTGTTGCCATAACAAAAGTTCAACCACAGGCCTGAGTTTTTAATCTAAGGTCAAGGGCTATCTTATCTCCATATTAGTTTTAAGCAAAGAACTGCCAAGTTTATGGTTTGTCTTCATTTGAATGAGATTCTGAGAGGAAGCAATTTCCAGTTTCATTACCCAGTTGAATGAGAACAACTCAGTGGCGAAAACAAGTACCAATTAACTAAATGAAAAGTTCAAGCTGTGAATTTATCTTCAGGGCAAACTGCAATGATCTGAAGGACAGCCCTGGGAGGCAAAGTATACAAGCAAGACAAAAATAGCAAGCGACCAACCTCTGGAGGTTGAACCTATCTATATTGTTCCTTACAAATTATAGATAGACAGATTTTATAGATAATATGCATTATATGTATGTTCATTTATAAACATATAATTGCAAGCATATAATTTATTTAGACTATAGCTTGGACTGAATGCAGGTCATTGAATTAATTTAAATAAACTAACCTTAAACAGATATGGTAATTTTATTTATAAAATAGTTATCAAGTTTAATCCTATTACTTGAGAATATAACATGTTTAAGAATAGTTTTTCTTAAATATATCCGCCATTCATTTACTGTAATAAAAATGCTGCCTGGTAAAAAGTAGACAAATGTATACAGTTGCCAAGAAAATTAAGATATACAGTAATACAACTTTAAAAATTGAAAATAGTTAGAAGGTGGAGGAATAAAGCAATTTTTAAAATGTATTACTACCAAATATTGCTGAATATGGGGGAAATCATGGGAACCTCTACATTCTGTGGGGAGAATAAATTACTACAGCCACTTTGGAGAACAACTGAGTAGTATCTAATGAAGTTTTAAAAAGCACAGTCATATAACCCAATAATTCCTCTTCTTCCAGGGAGACACATCCAGGGAAAAGTCAATTAAAATGTATGCACTAGATCTAAATATCTGAAAACAGATTTTTAAATATAAGTGGAATAAAGAGCAATAAATGGAAAAAAAGCAAGTTGTAGAAAGGTATTTAGTATGTTACCACCTATATAATTTTTAAATATATTTGTTTATGCATAAACATAAGGAGTTAAAATTTAATATGAGAAAGTGGAAGAACATATTCCAAATTCATGACAGAGGTTGACTCTGGATAGGGCATGAGGAGACTATAGTATTGGGAAGGGGTAGAAAGGTAACTTCGTATCTCTCAGTAAAGATTTATGAACTTAGAAAATATTTCCTTTTGAGAAATATTAATTTTGTTAATCCTTACTGATATTACATGGGTGTGGATTACATTTTTCTCTGTGTAGTCCTAGTTTTTAAAATACGTAACTTTTAAAACATATAGCAAGAAAATATCAGAAACAAATGGGACTAAAGAACATAGTTGTTTAGTGTACCCACCCAAATTACTAGCTAATAGTATCAACTAATAAATTTCCAAAGTATTGCCTTAAGGAATATGGATGAGTGATTGAATATTCAATAAATTCATCCAAACCAACTCTTCTATAGCACCTGCACTAATGCATTGTTTACATTTAGCCTATCATTATTTGGGGTACTCTATATGATACAAGAGCGTTTTCACAGAGATCCAATTAAAACAAAACTTGACATATTATATCTTTCAAAAATATAAGCCTTCACAAGAGTCCAGATGACTTACAGATTTCTCTTTTTCCTTTACTATTTCAAAGTGAAATACTGCACTAGAGCTAGCATCCTTTTTGGCTGACAACTTGCCTCTGGTGCTCACACTCATGGAAGCCTACCACCTCACCCTATCTAATTCCTATTCCATGGCAGTATTAGAAACCAGAAAACAATTTTTTTTTTGGTCCAAAGAATTGAAAAAGCAATTTAAACATTTCAGCAGGTTAAATAATAGCTGTTTGGTGCCAAAGCATGATTTTTTTAATGCAACCTAGGAGTCAGGAGACCTATGTCATAGTTCTGGATTTCTATTTTGGGAACCTGAGCAAACTGGGGCCATATCAATGAGGAGGAGGAGGGAAGTGGACAGGTAACTTTAATTCTCTCCCAGATATAAAATATGCATCAAGTTACACGGGCAAGTCACTTAAAAAGCTTCAACTTTCTTATCTTCAAAATACTAGCTAACCAACTTACCCAGAAAGATTAGTGTAAAATTAAAAGCAAGTGCTTAGAACAGTGTTGCAGGTAGTGTTAGCTATGATTACCATCATCATCATCATTACTATTTTCAACATTATCAGTATGAGCTTTATCCCCAAACCTAGTTTTATAAAAATTATTTAAAACATTTGCTTACTTCTTGCATCTTTCAACAAATTCATCTAACTACTTTAAACTTTATGTTTTTATGTCAATGATGCACATCCAACAAATAAAATAATTAAGATAGCAATGAAATTAAACCAACTCAATTCCTCTGTGGAAAAATAAGCAGGACATAAATACCCAAGTGCATTGAGTATGAAATTATGGTGTTTTACTGGTATGTTTCTAACAGAGGAAAGTATCTAAAGTTATAAGTAAATATGTAAGGAAACGTGTAAGACCCATCCTCAGTTATGTAGTTTGGTTTGTGTTCCTTAACCACTTACTCCACTTCCATTACTAGAACTTCTCTCATGTTACCTCCTAGGCAAGAACAAATTCCTTTCCCAAATTCACAAATAAATTTTCTTCTCTTCTCTCAAATAACAACTACACAAAGAGATGATATTCTTAAAAGAACGTTCAGTCTGACCAAGTACAAGAGCCAGAATCTTTCAACACAATTAACAAGGGACTGTAATCCATCTTCACACTGTACAGTGTATGCTGATTGTAATCTGTATCAATAGTTTTGTTTCATTTAGGCTTATTTATTTGTGTGACACAGGCATTTACCATGCACTGTTTATTCATGTACTCACCCTTCTACAGTTTGCAGGTGCCATTTGACTAGTTCTGGCCAACAGACTGTGCAGAGAAATAATGTGTGTCCATCCCAGATTGAAGCATTTGAAAGTCGATATATAAACCTTCTGCTCTCCCTTCACCTGCTGTGGCAACTGTGGAATCTACTTATCAAGATGGCAAGGCCACAAGATTAAAACAGCCTAGAAGGGAGCCGTCCCAAATAAGTGCAGACTTTGTGTGAGAGAGAAATTAACTTGTATGTGTTAAGCCACAGAGATTTCAATTTTGTTTTCTTAGCAAAGCGTAGTCACTAGATATGGAGATAAAGTCTAGCCAGCAGAAGCATAAAAGGAAATTTATGGCAAGGACATGTACAGATTGAAATTACAAATAGAAAGTCGTCAGTCATAGAAGCAAGATATCAAAATAATTTCCAAATGTTATTTTCCTTCACACTTACTTCAAAGTCCAGGAAGATTTGAAGTGCTATAAATGACTCATTTCCACAAGCTAGCAGTCATTGCCACATAATATGTTCATAGGTATATAGATGTCATGAACAAGTTGTGTTTTTTGAATTCTCTAGATTGGTCACATCAAGATTACGGTGGCACATTGCTAAAGAAAAGAAAAAAAGAGAGGAAGAAATTGGCAATTCCAAAGAAAAACACTTATCCCAAAGTAATGGCCACTAACTTCACATAAATCCTGTTTTCCCACACAAGTTAATATAAAATATCTCAGATTTATAATGAAGATATTCACTTGTCTAAATATCGGACTTTCCTCTTAGATCCCCAGATAGAAAACTTAAAAGATTCCAAACTAAATACCCTTTCCTTACATTGCTCTTCCATGTTTACATATGGATTAAGAATTAGTAGCATTAAAATGTGATTCAGAGGTAACCTGGGAAAAGTAAACGAGTGAAAACAAATTAGTAGATTGCATGAGTTTTTCTTATTTATTGTTTATCTTACCGAACTACAATAGGATTTGTAGGTGTTTGATGTTTCCTACAGTGCACTTAAACATTAAAATTAAAAACAAGTGCGTGGTGGGGTCAGTAATTAATTACTCTATCGTAAAATAGATATTCAACAATTATCCTTTATAACACTTCCCTGTTATAAGTCCTAATGATGAATTGTTTCATTACACGATGAAGGTGTAAGAACAAGTAAAGCTTTCTTTTAGATTTCCAAGTGGTATGTGTTGTGAGCTTTCTGTTACATTCCATTTTCACTCAAATCAAAATTTTCCAAAGAGAATCATACTGATTTTGTTTTTCCTAATTTGCAAGTTTATTATATTTTGATAAGAGAAAAGACAGAGGATTATATCCCAGAGACACACCCTTTTCATTTACTGGGAGGTTTTATATTATGATGAAAGTGGTACTCTGTAAATTTGCAAATAGGTTGTAGGCCAATCAAATGACAAAAATCATGGTTTTCACCAATTTTGGACTTTATATACGATGACATTAAGCTTATTTGAATATGTCATGGATATTTTGAGAATTTCAATTTCAAGTCTTCAGGGAAAAGGTACTTCTCACATGATCTAAAAAAAAAAAAACTCTTTCAAAGATTATTTCTACCAGTCCTTTTTCAAAAGTATATAACATCAAAAGATTTTTGGCTCCAAAAGACACCAAAGTTTTCTGCCAAGATCAAGTCTTCAATCTGCAAGTGATAATTTTCTCCTTACATAAAGAGGGCAATGCAAAAATCACAATTTATCTAATTAACATCCTTCTCCAGTTGGCTGTCCATACTGCTGTTATTCATTAGCACTCTGCTACCAGTCACAAACTCCTGCCTCCTCCTCAGGCTCTGGTTTTGCCAAGCCAGGTCCTAATCCTATTGCTCTTTTGAGGACCCTGCTCTACTGTGGCTGTCCCACCACCTCCACCACTTCTAACACTGTGTGTTAACCACTAGGGTCACAATTTCTCCCATCTCCCAAACAGAAGATATTTCTCCTTAAGTAGAATAGTTATTTAAATTGAATAGTTATTTTAATACATTAAGATATATTACAACCTTTTTATTTGGCATCAAAAACAATAGCATTCTCCTTTCAGTTATATTTCCCTCAGCCAATGGTTTCATCATATTCACCAGGTAGTAGACAAGGAACAATCTGTGTGCCACTGTTTCATCCAGTGCTCTGCTTTTCTCAACAATATCGATATCCAGAAGGAATCATGCCTTCTAAGAGCTCTCTTGTTAAATGATGAAGAAACGAGACTTCATCTTAGTTCATTTCCTTCATGTCCAAGCAAGTAGGTCTAACCAAAACTTTCTTCAAAACAAAACCATCTTGTTATTTTCTTCCAGAGATTAAAACTCCATGCAATCTGTTGGCCTGCCACAGTTATAAACAAGTCTTTACTATGCCTTCATTACTTATTCAATAAAATTTCAAATTTAAGGTATTTGTGAAATATCCCAAATTTGATGTACTTGCCAATGTCATTACAATTTTCCAAGTATAGAAGATGTGGGTACCTATTTTGGCCTCACTATTGTGTATGTTGTGATTTTTAGGAGAATTGTGTGAGGTAGTACATTTAAAGAAATATGTGTTAAACGTAGTAAATATTAAAGATTAGTTGTCATTAATTATCACTAGCTGTTATTATCCCAATTCTTTCTCCCACTTGTAGTGGAATTTCACATATAATCTATATTTAATAAATATCTAATTTCCCCAATTAATTCATGTTTGAAAAAGTAAAAGATTTACCTTCATTAATTTAATTTTAGGCTTTATTTTAAATATCAAACTTTAAATGTCCTAAGAAAAGATAAAGCATTTGTCAAATCTATGATATTATTAGCTTAAATTATCCTTAAAATTCTGTTAAGTTACATTATTTTCCTATTGTGCTGGGTTGAGTTGTAGCTTCCCAAAAGATGTCTGCCTGAAACCTGTGAATATGACCTTACTTGGAAAAAGCATCTGGCAGCAGTAATTAATTTGAGGATATTGAGATGAGATCACCTTGGATTATAGTGGGTTCTAAATTCAATGACAAATGTTCTTAGAAGAAAAAGGGAGCAGATACGCAGATATGAAGACAGAGGCAGAGATTATAGTCATAAACCTGTAAGTCAAAGAACACCAAGGATTGCAGTGAGCCATAGAACCAGGTTGTGGGCATGGAATGGATTCTCCTTTAGAGCTTCCTGAAGAACCAACCTTGATTGCCAAAACCTTGATTGCAGTCTTCTGGTCCCCAGAATTGTGAAAAAAATAAATTTCTGTTGTTCTAAGCACCAGGTTGGTAGTAATTTGCAAGAAGCTGAAGCTGAAGAAGGAGAAGGAGAAGAGGAAGAAGAGGAAGAGGAAGAGGAAGAAGGAGAAGAAGGAGAAGAAGGAGAAGAAGGAGAAGGAGAAGAAGGAGAAGGAGAAGGAGGAGAAGGAGGAGAAGGAGGAGAAGGAGGAGAAGGAGGAGAAGGAGGAGAAGAAGAAGAAGAAGAAGAAGAAGAAGAAGAAGAAGAAGAAGAAGAAGAAGAAGAAGAAGAAGAAGAAGAAGAAGAAGAAGAAGAAGAAGAAGAAGAAGAAGAAGAAGAAGAAGAAGAAGAAGAAGAAGAAGAAGAAGAAGAAAGAGGAGGAAAAGAAGAAGAAGAAGAAAGAGGAGGAAAAGAAGGAGGAGGAGGAGGGAGAGGAGGAGAGGAAGACAGGAAGGAGAGGAAAGAGAGGAAGGAAAAGAAGAAGGCCTAGGAAACTAACAAATCTATTAAATGCACATCATTAAATTTGTGTCTGTTTACTTCCAAGGATCAGTTTTTTTTAATCTACCCTCTCTCTGAGCTTGTGTAATGTTCAGCAATAAAACAAGAATTATCATTAATATTTTTGTCATTGTTATTATTATAGCTACCACTTATGAAGACTCAGTATAATGCAGATGCTCTATGCATACTTTATTCCCCTAGCCTACAGTATTACCCACATTTCACAGGTTCAACCTGTAGATTACCTATAAACATAAACAGTAGGCTGCACATTGCTTTTATCTCCATGTCCCTACCCCAGGTTTTTCAGTTCGTCTCATATTTGTTCCCTTCACACAGCAACCTGCCTGCAAAAAGAAATTTACTCAAAGAACTCTCTAACGTCCACTGATTCTCTCCTAAAGGCCACCCTAGCCGCAGTTATTCCTACATATGCACACTCTTCATTTCCCAGTATTTTTCCATTCTTCACTAATTAACTCAAAAAAATTCTCCTTCTCATGGTTCCTCCCACCTCCATCTTTTCTCCAATTGCTTGTTCTCCATTTCTTAATTAATCAGGGCTAAAAGTATTCTAGCAATCCAAATTAACCATAATTCTATTATGGGTATATAATGGGTTGAATTGTGTTTCCCCAAAACCCATATATTGAAGCCCTAAACCTCAGAATGTGACTACATTTGAAGACAGTGCCCTTAAAGAGGTGACGAAGTTAAAATAAAGTTATTAAGGTGGGCCTTAATCCAATCTGACAGGTGTCCTTGTGAAAAAAAAAAAAGTATGCGTGGAAACACATGTAGTGATTTGTGTGCACAGGGAAAAACTATATGAGGACACAGTGAGGAGGCAGCAACACACAAGCCAAGGAGAAAGACCTCAGAAGAAACCAAGTCTTGACCCTGGACCTCTAGCATCTGGAATTCAGAGAAAAATGATTTTCGTTGTTAAAGCCACTCAGGCTGTAGTATTTAATATTTCGTTATGGCAGCCTTAGGAAATGAGTACAGAACGAAGAGTTCTAGCAATTCTCTAGACTATGAGAATCATAAGTTAGAAAACGGTATGATATACTCAGAAAGAAAACACATCTCCAATAGGTAAGGTCTATTAAAATGGCCACAAAGTTTCTTCAGAAAGTCCAAGGATTTCTCCACTTAACTATATAAACACATTACTTCTTTTTGAGCGCTAAAATGCAAAGTAAATAAGAAATGATTCCTTTTTTTGAGCTTGGTTTTAAGTTTTAATTTACAGTTTTGTAACAACTGTTTTCATCTATTTTCTATTTGACAAGAATTTAAGCTGTATTGTGGACTAAATTAATTTCTGAACTGGGCTAAAAGACAAAAATCTCAACTATAACATATTTTATTGGAAAAAGTACATTGTAAGTTTTAAACAACTCATTTAACTCCAAATTTTCAAAATATAACCAAATGTATTTTGGGAACTACCTTACACTGCAGTGTGCATAAAATGTGTATATAAACTTATTAAATACTGTATTATACCTTAAAAGTATATTAATCATGCACAGCATCTGACCAAAATTTTTATTAGAGGAATCCTAGATGTCCCTTTTTATTGACACTCCTGTTAAATCACTATTGTTAAGAATACAATTCAGTTAGAAGCTGTATTTAGATGATGTATACTTTGCTGTTCATTTTTACTATAATCCTTTCTCTTTCATTGATGATATTGTTCTCTGATCTTTTGTTCTCACTCTTCCATCATCTACTTACAGCCTTTAAATTGACCATTGGGATTTGGTAAGATAACTACTGATGTCATCTGAACTCCTAAATAATGAGGACCAAGTATATCTCTTCCTATTTAATGCCTGGATATATGTATTGTTTCATGGTTTATTTATGGCATTATTACATACATGAATTGTCCTTAAACGGAAATTGTTATCATTGGCATTAGTTGTTGAGCACTAAATTAACCCAGGTGATATGTGAACATACCACTCCAGTTGCTCAGAAATTTATAAGGTAAAGCCAAGTCCATTTCAAATGATGGAGAAAAATTACTCTATTTTCTTAAAATCTGTCCTTATTCACACATTTTTCTAAAAGCCTCCTCCTTACTGAAGTTATTAGTCCCGAGAAATCAAAGGGCAGAACATCGGGCAATCAAAATGTGGAAAGGATATGTTCTCATTTCTTTTCCCTGTTATTGTTATTTTAATAGACACCTACTACTTTTGTCTTTTTTCCTGGAATGCAGTCAGATTTCACTTCTCTGCTGTCACCATGTTGTCTTTTTAAAAGCTGTATATTGATTTAATTTCCATGCACTACAGTTTTCAATAGTAGTGGAACACTTCATTTAGCCTCCATGTTTTCCAGTAATACATTTACATCTATAGAAAATGGAACTGCAGCAATGGTAATGATACCTGTCTCTGCATTATCTCAAAAACATACTTGTGTAACTTAGAACAGGGGAAATTTATGTTCAGATTATTGACATTTAAGTATATAGAATGTAAGACTACCATTATTTACAAGTGGTTTATTACTTTCTTTTCTGAATAAGTGTAGAGAAGTTTGTTAATTATATACCACAAATGTGGAAAAGATATTCTTATACCTTTTGAATGCTACTTTTTTCACATAATTACCTTTAAAATAAGACAAGCATCTTTGTACTGCCTTAGCTATAATAAATGTATATTCTCTAACACATTTTATATACCCTAAATATGTTCATTACATTTTTAAAACTTTGTAATCAGAAATTCACTTTCCTATTCTAAGACTTACACAAGTATAGAGGTTCAAACATAGTAAAGTTTTCACTATAACTCTTTTAGTGAAAGGTATGCCTCTCTCTATTTAGAGACTGTGCCTCAAATACAAGGAATAGTCCTTGAGAGCCTACAATATGCAAAACACTCTTCTAAAGGACTTTGAAGAACTTGGAGATAATAAAGACCTTGTTTCTGTTCTCCGTGGCAGTAAAACTGACACTTTACCTTGCTGCCACTAGGAACAAGTATATGCAACGCGGCTTGTAACCAACAGAGAAAAGCACTTTGCACTTAGACAGAAACCAAAAGTAACAGGTAAACTAACTAGTTCCTCCAAATAAATGGGATCCTCACTTCCTATAAGTTACTAGCTCTCCATGATACCCCTGACCTTTTAATGCTGATGTCTGACGAATTGTAATTATTTGCGTAAAAATTATAATCATATGATAAAACTATTTTATATCCCACTATGAATAACCTAATAAACTTGCTCACTCTGGTAACTGTGTGGGCTTTTTTTTCCTTCTTTTAATACATCTTGTGCTTTTTATTTGGTGAACTAGTTCTAAAATCTGAATCCAGGACTGAATTCCAAAGTAACCTTCCTATTTACAGAATTGTTGACAATCCCAAGTATGCCAGAAACTCAGAATTGTTTATTCCTGTATAACAATGTAGCAAAGTAATGTGTTAGGAGCCATGCACTTAATATGTATGAAACTGAGAGGACAGCCTTCAAGTTTTTAATTAATAAAAAATAATTGTTACAAACAAATTAACTTAGTATTTAATGCAAAAGATTTGAAAATAAAATAAATCAAGAGGAAAAAGTTGATGAAATTTTAAAATATATACTAACATAATCAGAATATACAAAAGCAAAAGAACTAGAAAATTAAAACCTGGATTTTATTTTTTTCGGAGCCAAATTAAAGGGACAAACATCTGTCAAATTTGATCAAGAAAAAGGAGGGAGAAGACTAGTACACAAGTACAGAAATGGAGATTTTTTAAAATCATAAAGTAATAATAATACAACAAATCCTATATAAGATTATATGCCAATATTTGCAAACAGATGCTTTTAAGGAAAAATTCAAGTGACTAAAACATCAAAAGAGAGAAAAATTGCATAAAAGTAATTGAAGAATTCATAAAATATGCAGCCCCTAAAATTAAACAGTTGCAGGTGGTTTTATTGGTGATTTGCAACGGTCCATCAAGAAAATGAAGTGAAAAGATTACAGGAGAAAAGCTACATAGTCAAGTTATGGACACAGATGCTGAAATGTATTTTATAAATATGAATAGGTCCTCTTAATTTTTAAAATATCTTTAATAAATTGGGAATAGAATGAAATTGCCTTAATATTTTAAAAGTGTATAAAAATAAAGGATAAACATTGGTCTTAATAAAACACATGAGATTTTCTGTCTAAAATCAGAATCAACATCAGGAGGTCACTAAGATCAATACTATTCAACAGTTTTCTTGAGGAACTAGTTGATGTAGAAATAAAAGCAAAATTAGTATTTTTGTAATATAGGAGAGAGGGTTTCACAATAATCATTGTTTCTGGAGTTTTGAGAGTTTCTACCAAAAATTTCAAAAGAATCCAGCAGGAAATTAGTCAATTATGAGAGAAATAGAAATAAATGACTTTAGTATACCTTATAAGTACTAAAAACAACCATTTATAGAATGACCTTGTGGTAGATACTGTTAGTGCTCCTCCCATGTTTCATCAAGATTTGCTGTTCCAGCACATGCCAGTGACTTCCAAATGCCCATCTAAAATACAGCCTGGAAGGGCCAAGAAAGCAATGCTCCTGAAACTGAGAAAATGGTGAATGGCTTTTGAAATATAAACAACCCGGCTTCCACAATCCTCTGGCAGGATACCTCTGAGGTATACTACGTACTGTTTCTCAGCGTTCTCAACAGGGTTGACTCTGAGTTGCCCACAGTGGTAACCTGCTTAATAGTACACCCTTTATTAGCTTTCTTTCCTTTCCTGTCTCACTTCCAGTCTCCACTGTTGGTACTTCCTGGGACCCACTCCCAAATAAGCCGTTTACACAGAGATTCTTATTTCTTATTTCTTGGTCTACTTCTGGGGAAACCCAATCTGAGGTACTTAATACCAGACAGCTGGACCTTGTGAATCGAATTCTGGAAATTAGATTCCAATTCCACTGCACTCCGATGGTTACAAGGATCCCATCGCCAATAGTAATAAGCAGGCTGATGGTGACCCACGGTGAGTTACAGTGTCAATATTCCTAAGATTTACACCTATGTTGAACTTGGATCAGATACAGGATGAGAACAATGGTATTTATAAAGATTGTGGACTTGACTGGCTCTTGTTAACTGTCGTTGAAATGCAGAAAAAGAGAAAATAACAGCATCAGACCATTCATCACCTCAGGACATGGTGTGCAAGTCAAAAGGTCTCCATGCCTTTTTAAGGAGAGGCTTATCTCCTACAGCAAGAAAGTCGACTGTGCTGAAAATCCAACCTAAGCAGACTGTAGTTACAAAGAAGGTGAATTCAGAGCTCAAGTGACTGTCTTATGCTAAAGTCAGGGCCCTGGAAGGAAAGGAGCAGAAAGGGCTAATGTAGAAGGAGTGGGACTCTGGGAACTAGGTGAGAATATTTGGGTGGATGTTCTAGAGAAACCTGAGCACCTTGCTCTGAACTGTATAGTCAGTAAGTGCCCATTTCCTCTTGGCTAGAGGGAATTAGCCACTCCTTGCCTGAGGAAAATGCCTGGAAAGATTGATTATGCTCCCCTCTCTCAAAGAATACCGTACCTTTCCCTCTTTGCTTCTGATGAATAACTAGGAACACATATCAGCATGACCCAAAGATGAAGTATAGTTCTTACTATGGGAAGAAAAAGATTATTTCTAAAAATTTTCAGGACTTGGGTAATAAATACCAGCAGAAACTAAGATAACATAGCTGGAAATGGATCTAAAAGGTACTGTACCGAGAGAGGAAGACTATAAGACAGAGTGTATTAACATACGGGCACTCTCCTGTGACGCAGATAGAACGCCCAGGCAAACACAGCTGAAGCAGATTCTATGCACAGCTGGGACAGCTTCTTGACTCTCGGCGGGGGAAAAACCATGAGAAACATAAGTAATGATAAATGAAGTAAAGACACTAAAACTGTCTTGGTGAAATATTGTAGAAAGATAAAAAGGTTCTGAGAGGTGGACATGTGGAAATGAATTTAATATATAAAATCAGATAATCCACCAGCTGACTATATTCCCCGGAAAGGCCCCAAAGACACTTTTACTAAAGCTATGAGAAATGCTCTAAAAGAGAAAATCATAGGTAGCTGTCCTTTGTGAGCCAGTGTCAATTACAGAGGTGTCTGCTATGAAATCAGGCTCTGTAGAGTCAAAGGGAATAGAGAATTATGGAATAGTAGAGGCAAGATAACATTTAATCATCTAAAGTAAGATGGGGAGAAGGGCCAAGATGGCGGAGTAGAAGGACGGTGGTAGGTCACCCTCTCCCACGAATACACCACGAGTTGCATCCACGGACCCACCCAGCCAATCAGAACACCTGCTGAACTTTGACAGAACATCGCCTTCTTCAAAAGACAAAATATGCCACAAATCTGGTAGGAGAAAGAAAAAAGAAAGAAAAAAAAGGAAAACTAGTGCGGTACAGGTCCCTCGAGGAGGGAGCGGCAAAGGGCGACTAGCACTCTTTCGCTAGGTCTCCCCCTCTCCAACGGAGAGGCCAGCAGGACGGAGGGGGAACCTCGGAGGCTTGGATCTGTACAGAACAGCCGTTGACCGACAGAACTAAGTTAAACAGGCACAGAGGGTCTCCACAGCCCCCAGCCCTAGACGCGAACCGGCAGATCAGGGACCAGACAAGCTGCCCTGGCCGGGCGGAGGACTCAGGCCGACAGTACAGAGGCAACCTCGGGGGACTGCAGGGTGCTGTGCCCTGTGCTTGGGAGGGTACCCAGAGCAGAACAACCTGGGTCCGCCATAAAATACGCACACAAAAAAAGCAAAGCAACACTGCTGGTGTGCCCTGGGGGGAGGGGAGTTGTAGCCTTTGTCTCCACAGACCCCCAGCACCGTTACTGGCGCGTTCTCTGGAGAAGAGAGGCGGGGCGCAGCCACAGCCACCATCTCTGGTACCAGGCTCCAAGGCAGAGACGGGGTCAAAACCTGAATCCGTACCTAGGGGCTCCGCAACCTCATAGATGGGACTGAGATTTGTTTACAGCCCAAGGCAAAGGGGAACGTTCTGCCCTGGTGCCTCTGTGAACTCACGCCTCTAAGATAAACGAACAAGGAGCGGAGTTCTGGCACAGCGAGGGCGAGGGCTGGTGCAGCCATTTTCTTCAAGCCCATCTACCCAGGGCGGACCCAACGCAGCTCGGGGAGCAGCACAGAACAGCGGAGTGACCCGCTCACCTGCCACGCACGAGCTTGGCACCAGGACGCAGCATTGGAAGGAGACATGACCTGCCGGCCTACCGTGCACGCCTCGCGCCGGGACAAGGTGTTGCTGAGGCGCACGACCTGCTCGCCTACTGTGCAGGAGCCAGCTCAGCGCCAGGACGCTACGTTGGGAGGAGGCGCCACCCACCTGCCTACGCAGACCTGGGGCGTGACCAGAGGGCTTCTGGAAGCAGCGAGCAGAGTTCCCGCAGCAGGGTGAGGGCGCGAGAAGCTGTGGACAACCACAGAACAAAAAGGAGGCCCCGCTCAATAGCCAGGGCAGGCTCTGGCAACCACAACACCAGCCACACCCTCAACCAAAGGGATAACTGACAAAAGGCATGAAAGGAAGACTCAGCAACCACCCATACTTAAGAAGGACCTCTTGACAAAGTTATTAAGAGCGCACAGTCTCCACGGGAACACATCCATCTTTTTTTTCTTTTTTTTTAATTTTTAATTTTTTTAATTTTTAATTTTTAAAATTTTTAATCCCTTTTAAATTTTTCTTTAAAATTTCTTAATTAATTTTTTAAATTTGCCTCAATTTGATTTTTATTTCTCTTTGTTTTGTTCTGTTATTGATTATAGTCTGTTTTCAAATCTTTTTTCTTGTTTTAAACTTTTTTATTTTTATTTTCTAGTTTTATTTCCATGTCTGCTTTAGATAAACAAACAAACCCTTTCAGGACCACAGTTGATAACTGATACTCCATAATCAGTGTCAGAGAGATATAAGTAAAATGAAGAAGCAGAGGAACTACTCCCAATTAAAAGAACAAAAGAAATCCCCTGAAAGAAGGATCAATGAAATAGACCTTGATAGTCTACTAGATCATGATTTCAAAATAGGAGTGATCAAAGTACTGAAGGAACTAAAAGAGATTGTGAAAAAAGACAGAGAATATGTCAAAAAGGAAACCGAAACTATAAAGAGGAGACAGTTAAAACTGGAAAACTCATTTGCTGAGATAAGAGCTGAGCTAAAGGCTGTTAAAAAGTAGGCCAGATAATTCAGAGGAATGAATCAGTGACTTAGAAGATAGGACAACAGAAGTCACCCAATCAGAACAGCTGAGAGAAAAAATAAATAAAAACCAATGAAAACAATATAAGGGACCTATGGGATAATATAAAGCATGCCAACCTACACATAATAGGGGGTCCCAGAAATAGCATGGTACTGGCACAGAAGTAGTCACACAGATCAATAAAATATAATACAGGGCCCAGAAATAAACTCACACACCTATGGTTAATTAATCTATGGCAAAGGAGGCAGGAATATACAATGGAGAATAAACAGTCTTCTCAACAAGTGGTACTGTGAAAACTGGACAGCTACATATAAAACAATGAAATTATAAAATTACCTCATATCATATACAAAAATAAACTCAAAATGGATTAAAGGCCTGAATGTAAAACCCAAACCGATAAAACTCCTAGAAGAGAACACAAGCAAAACACTCTGACACAGATCGAGGCAATATTTTTTTTAATCTGTCTCATAGGCAAAAGAAATAAAAGTAAAAATAAATAAATAGTACCTAATTAGGCTTAAAAGCTTTTGCATACAAAGGAAACCATCAACAAAACAAAAAGACAATCTACAGAATGGGAGAAAGTATTTGCAAACAATATGACCAACAAAAGGTTAATATCAAAACGTATAAACAGCTCATACAACTTAATATTTAAAAAAACAAACAACCCAAGCAAAAAATGGGCAGAAGACCTGAAAAGACATTTTCCTAAAGAAGACATACAAATATCTAACAGGGATATGAAAAGATGCTTAACATCACTAATCATCCGGGAAATGCAAATGAAAACAGCAATGAGATATCATCTCACACCTGTCAGATTGGCTATCAACAAAATGTTTACAAATTAAAATATTGGAGAGGATGTGGAGAAAAGGGAACCCTGTATACTGTTGGTGGAAATGTAAACTGGTGCAGTCACTATGGAAAATAGTATGGAGGTTCCTCAAAAAACTAAAAATAAAACTACTATATGATCCAGAAATTCCACTCCTGGGTATGTATCAGAAAAAAAGCAAAAACACTAATTTGAAAAGATATATGCACCCGAATGTTCATAACCACACTATTTATAATAGCCAAGATATGGAGGGAACCCTGATGTCCACCAACAGATAAATGGGTAAAACACACCCCAACATATATATATATGTGTATATATATACACACTTATGTGTATGTATGTATGTGTATGTGTATATATATACACACACAGTAGAATATTACTCAGCAATAAAAGGAATAAAATCCTGTCATTTTCAGCAATGTGGATAGATGTAGAGAATATTATGCTTAGTGAGTAAGTCAGAGAAAAAAGACAAGTACTGTATGATATCACTTATATATGGAATTTTAAAAATAATACAAATGAGTGTATATGCAAAATGCAAACAGACTCACAGATATAGAAAACAAACTGGTGGTTACCAAAGGGGAGAGGGAGGAGAGGAGGGCCAAATTAGGGGATGGGACTATGAGATATAAACTACTATGCATAAATATGATAAACAAAAAGAAGATATTATATAGCAGAGGGAACTATTGTCATTATCTTGTAATAACTTTTAACGGAGTATAATCTTTAAAAACACTAAATCACTATGCTGTATACCTGAAACTACTATGATACTGTAAATCAACTCTATTTCAATAAAAATTAATATAAAACTATAACACTTCTATAGGAAAATATAATATAAAATCTTTATGATCTTAGGTTAGGCAAATATTTCTTAGGTATGATACTCAAAGCATTATCCTTATAAGAAAAGCAAATAATACATTGAACTTCATCTGTTAATAAACAAAAATTCAAGCAAGTAAATTTGAAGATCTAGTTGGCTTTATTAAACAATTCATGAATTGGGCAGCATCCCATCTAGCAAGGAGAGAGGACCTCTAAGGAGCTGTACCAAATAGGAGACTTTTTTTATAGACAGAAGGGGAAATGGTAAGAAAAGAGCAGATTACCTCATCTTCCTTCAGGGGAAGAAGGGTTTCTGGCAGATTACCTCACTTGTATTGACCAAAAAATTCCAAACTGATCAGTTAAGACTGCATTCTTAGGGGGAATTGATACTACAATTAAGTTAGGTATTAGGTTTTGATTTAGTGATGTGGGCTTAGCATAAGTGACTCCATTTTGGGGCCTGTTGTCTCTTTTTAACAATCCCCCTATTTTAAATCAGACCCTCAGCTTAACTGAGAGATATGATCAAAATTTAAGGCATTAACTGCACTAGCAGTTATTGCCTGTAACTCTTATTCACATGAAAAATTAGACAAACTTTAAGTGGTTTTATAGACTTGGAATTATTTCAAAGTAAAACATATTTAGCATTGAAAAAAGGAGAACACAACTAAATATTTTTTAAGGTAACAGTCATAATATTGTACAGATAACAGTTAAAATATAAGAAATGGGACACGAACAGAAAAAAAACTCCAAAAAAGATTATTTTTTCTTTAAACTATTAAAATAAAATAGTAATAGTAGTTTTCAATAGGCTGTTACCTTCTTAGTGTTTCTTTTATTGTTGTGGTTAATAACACGACTATATATTACATAGATTCTTTTGAATGTACCAGATAATTACTTTGAAAAAATTCTCTAAGATATGTCCCCCTAAAGTATTCACTGCAGTCTGTAAATATAAAAATGCAGAATCCCAAACAAAATTGATTAGCAACACCCTCCGACGAAATGCAATTAATGATTTCAACTTTTAAAGCCTCTTAAAGTTTATCTACTTTTTCATGTGAGTTGGTCATTTTGGACCTTATAAAGTTACAATTTCTTCAAAAATGGAAAACAAATATATTAGATGAAGGCTTTTTAACGACTATATTAAAATAGGTAATTACCAGTGACTTTTGAAAAATGACAAAAGATATACTCAGCAAATAAATATCAGTGTGTAATAGCCAATATGAAATTTAAGTATTTGCACAAAAGAACAAATTTTAGTAACAAAAGAACACAATTTTTAAAGAATTTTATATTTCCCAAAGAAGCAAATAGATTCATCAAAAATTAGGACTTTCTTGAACTGTCCTATACTTGTTTTATGATATAATATTGATTTAACCACCAGAACATAAACAAAGTAAGAACAAGTTATTTTCTTTAACGTTTTGTCCCAGCACCTAGAACACTACCTGAGCAGATGATGAACAATAATCATTTTAATGTTTAGGGCATCTGAATAGTTATAATTCAGTCTCAGCCACCAATATATACTGCGCTACATTTCAAACTTCAAAAAAAATTGAAGAGATCTCCTTTGTCATTTATAAAATTAACAGTTCTGCAGGTGAAAAATTCACTTTTCATGGTCTCTATTCGGTAGTATTTCTGTCTTTGTTCTTTTAAAAATTAAGCATTAGTGCCTGTAGAAACAAGAACCAGAAAGTCCTGAAGTTGATATGTTCATTCTTGCTATGGATCAAGCTTAGCATGACTGTCTTTGAGGAAAAGAAATGAAGTTACAAGGTGCTGCAGCAGCAGTGGATTAGGGGAGAGTGGAGAAGGACAAAGAGGCAGGAGATTTTTAATCATAGGCTTTAATTTAAATCAGAAATTTCTGCTGAGAATTCCTTTGATAATTGCTTCTAATTTCTCTATCATTTGTCTTTTATGTTTTTAGCTATGTTCATTATGGGGAAGATTTTAAATTTAAAATAATTATGCATACTGAATTCTCTATTGCCTCAATTTTCATTTTATAACATCCCTTTAAAATTATAATGAACAATGTATTCTGATGCATCCAGTTATTAAGAAACGTTTGACTAGTCAAATACAACTTTAAAAACCTTAGATTCTATTATTTTGGTATTCTATTTTAATGCATTCTTATAGCTTTTACTGTTTTTATTATACCAGTGTTCAGATCTAATTAATTCTGCCAGCACAATAGCTTATTAAAATGCTTTGAGACAGTAAACAGTGGAGATGTATGCTCTATATATATACACAAATGGTTTGATTATTTTAAGTAAAGTGATTGGATGTTAATTGCTTAAAATGAGTAAATTCAAAACAGTTAAATCTGCTGTGTGCATAAAAAACTACAATAGCAAAATAAAAATATTGAGAACTCCATACGCTGCTACTCCCTCCTAAAATATTTAAAAACAACTAATGTATTTTATATTGTACCCAGAAGGATTATAATCCAGTTTCTAGTCTCAAGGAACTGAACTTTACTTCTAGGTAGTTTGTGGTATTGGGATGGAGGTTCAGCCTAAATTAAAATGACTTATACAAGGTAGACATAGTTTCTAGGCTGATACATCTTCTCTTTAAAGTCAACAGGTGTCCAGGTTCCTCCTTTCTTTTTGTCATTACCACTTATGAAGCATTACGTTTTCCCTTTAAAAGCATAAACTAGAAGTTGCACACATCATTTCTGCTCACATCCCAATGGAAGACCTTGATCGTATGCTACTCCTACATGCAAGGGAAGCTGCCAAGCAGTCTTTATACTGATCAATCATGACCCAACTCAAGCTTGTGAGAAAAGAAGCAATCTCTGCCATAAGAAATAAACATAATAAAGACTCACATATTTATAAAATTACTTTCCATTTAAAAATTCCACTTTGTTATCTGTATAATTAAGAATTTAGAGCCTCTGTGTTAAGTGGTCATAACTAAATTCCGAAAATAAATTAATAAATAGGGAATATTTGAATTTTTTCAATATGGTTTTGAATATTGTACGAAGTAATATTAATCCAGTGAAGTCAGATTATACTAGAATATGCTATCTACAAAAATTATCATTAAAACCTAGTGATATGGTTCTGTTTTCTTACATTGCTTCCCTGTGTTGGACTTTGATGACCACGTAGCATCCTTTCTTCCTTTCTGCTCTTTTTCTAAAATAATCCCAGTTTAATTCAAGTATTCACATAGAAAGCCCCCCGCCTGCGCCCTTTCTCTCCCTCTCTCTCTCTCTCTGTCTGTGTCTCTCACACACACACACATACACACAGGACAAGAATGAAAAAGCTTACAGCAGCCACCTCACAATCATAAAGGAAGCTAGCCACATGTAAAGCTGATGTTTTGCACAGCAGAATAGAGAGGTTAAAAGAACTTGCATCCTTGATGCCAAGGTTGAGCTGCTGAATGGCCATCTTGATGCCATCCCTGGAAGATAATAATTTTCTTATTTTTAAATTGTCTTAAGTTAATTTTTCAATCACTTGCTTCACAAAGTATTCTAACTAATATGTATTACTGTCTAAATAACCCTCTTTACTACTTACAAAAACAATGAGCAATATGATTTCTAGAGTTCAGAAAAGCTACTTACAATTCTGAAAAGCAAAATTTTACCCCCAAATTATTAAATTTTCATGGTATAGTTTCATATGTATTCTGAGTAACTCTGGCTAGGACTAAAACGATGCAACTTAAGTTTCAGATTGATCAAGTCAAAACACTTTAATTTTTAAAGCATAGATTTGAATAAGAATTCACTGGAATCTGTATAATTTCTCAGCTAACCTCGTATCAGTGTGACCCTCTGAGATTCAATGATTACAAAAATATAGCCATTAAATCAAGGACAGATACTTATTTGTCCAGCATCAGGAAACTAAGTGTTTTTCCTGCTAAGATGTGTCTACTGATAGTCTTTTCTTCTTATTCTTCTTCTTTAATTAGCCTTATCTTTTCCACAAGAAGAATGCTGTAAGCTTATCTATTTTCACAGGCCAGAAGTGCTGCATTATTCAAACAGAACTTCAAACGTTCTCACTTTGCAATAGAAATTGTCCTTAAAGGGTCTTAGAACAGTTAGATTCAATTGCAACAAGCATTTATTTCCTTGACTGAAAGAAGAAACTATTGTACACTATTTGACTAGGTTTTTTTCCCTCAGACTTTTTGCTTTTATGTCATTCCCATTCATGGCTTATTTACAATGTATTATGCTTTGTATCACAAGACACACCATTATAATTGTCAATCCCTTTTAAGGTTTTGAAAGATAATGAAAGAGAGAGATTTTTAGACCTCTGAATAAGAAGCGAAGTAATATTAATGTGCAATTGAATGCCAGCTGCTTGAGTAAAACAGATGATCCAATGATTTCTAAATGGAACACATTCTGGGCTGAGATAATGCTATCAAAACTAAGTAAGACCTCCCGAAGGAATGGAGAGACATATATGGGTGACTTATAGCTTCACAGAGAGCATAGTACTTTTCAGCTCAGAGAAATACATTAGAAATTAGTTTCCTAATGTTGAAAGCAAAAAAGTATTGACATATTCTAGAACACATGCTAGCAAATCATATAGCTGAATGGCAATCTCAGATTAAAACAAAAGGAAAAGTTGGTATCACAGCTTTTTATTTTACAAAGGGTAAAGATATAGAAACTGCAGGTTTTAATGAAGGAAAAAATAATGAATTTTGTTTGAACACATGAAAAGATCCCTTTTTTGCTCATAAACATAAATAATAAAGATATATTAATACATGCATTTTAAATAATTTAGTAGTGCTGTTAGAAGTCATCATAGGATGCCAATATTACAGTTGACTAAGGGCATAAAACTAGAATGCTGGGGTTTAAATCTTGGCTTTACCACTTACTGACTCTGTACCTTTAGGAAAATTAGTGAACCTCTCTGGTCCTCAATTTCCTCACCTGCAAGATGGTTTTGATGATAATAATACTAAATTGTTCATAAGATTGTTACAAAGATTAAAGGGTAAATAAAAGTTAGTATTTAGAACAGTGCAGGTACTCAGAAAATGTAAACTAGTATTCATAATTTTATACCCATGAACATTGTCAATTCACTCTACAATTAAAAGCATACTTCTGTTTTTTCTATTTTAGATTATAATGGTCATACAAATACATAATGATATATAATATATATATATAATTCTACTAGATAGACTTGTTGATGTTTTCCCAGAAGTCCTTTAAACTATTTGCATTTTTAAAATTGGTTTTCTTTTTGCTGTTCCAGTTTGGTGATACGCCTTGAACTTATTATTAGATAGATTGCTTATCTCCATTTTATTTAGCTCTTTTCTTGAAGTATTCTTGTTTTTGTTGTTGTTGTTTGAAACATATTTCTCTGTCTCCTCATTGGCAAATTCTCTGTTTATTTCCGTATTAGATAGGTGCATTACGTATCCCAATCTTTGAGAAGAGGCCTTATGTAGGAGATGTTCTATGCGGCTCAGCAGCTGTCTCCCCTCTGACCACCAGAGACAGATGTTCCAGGGGTGTCTCCTTTGTGGGATGCGTGCTTCCTTCTATTTTGGAAAGGCTGACTGCTGTGGGTGCACTTGACCCAACTGGCTGCAAGACCTTGCCTTGTGTGGTTGCTGCAGACATACTGGTGGGCAGGTGGGCCCTCTAGCACTGCTGGTTATAAGGGCTGGTGGCACGTGACTGCTACAGGTATGCTAGTGTGTGGGGCAGGCCCCTCATGCTAATAGGCTAGAGGGAAGATTCCAAAATGGTGCCCACAAGTGCCATTGTCAGCATGGTAGCATGAGATCACAAAAATGGCTGCCATCAGCATCTTAGCCCTCTGGGGTAGTCCAGCTACCTATTCCCTCTCCAGAAGGTGCTCCAAGATCAGCAAGTAGGTCTCACCCATGGACCTGTCAGACTGTTACCTCTGAGTCAAAATTCAAAGTGAGTAAGATTTTGCATACAGCTTTTAAGAGCAGTCTCAGCTTCCTACAGCCCTCCTGCTCTCCCAAACTTACGATGCAGAAGTTTTCAAAGCCAGACATTTTGGGTGCTCATCTTCCCCGTGCAGGACCCCAGGCTGAGGAGCTCACTCAATGTGGGGTTCTGGGGAAGACCTCCTTGCTCCTAGGGGAGGACGTCTGAGATTGAGGTATCTTCTCTGCTATGGATCACCTTTCTGGGAGTGTGCGTCCTGACTAGACCACATTTCCACCCCTCCTACATCTGATTGGTCTTTCTTTTTATCTTTAGCTGTGGAAAATCTTTGCTCATCTTCAGGTCGTTCTCAGAGAGAGTTACTCTGTAAGTAGTTGTACCTTTGGTGTGCTTCTGGGAAGAGGTGATCTTGATCCCTTTCCCTCCTAATATATACTTTTAAAATAATAAATACACTTGTTATATTCACAAAGTATAAACTGCTTGACTAGCTAAAAAGCTTTATAAATACTTCATTACATTTAATATATTTAAACTGCTTATTTGGCACCTTATCAGAGATAAAAATAATAATGTCTACCACATATTTTCAACTAGTATATGAGGTATTTTGCTTTTACTTAGTTCAGATTGTTTTTAGACAGCAACCATTTCTCTTTGACCTAAATAACAGGGAATTCATTGTGTTTGTAATTTTAATCACATTGATTCTGCTCCCTAAATCACAAATGTTGTGATACTACAGTATTTTCATGTAACACTTGTCACTTCCAATTTGGAAGTCAAAAATTTTTTATAATCATTAAATATTTATTATACACCAGCCAGATTCAGGGAATCTCTTGAGTTCCAGGTAAACTAGCCAAAGAACTTTAGAACTGACCCCACTTCTGAGGGGCTGTATTCTCAAAACTATGGCCAAGTTACTAAAAAACTTGCTTCTTTGTAGAACAGCAAATGGATTTGATTTTAAAGGCATTGTTATGGTCTTTCACAAAGTTGTATTGAGATCTACGGAAAATCCTGTCTTCAATTCCACTAAAGATACAGCGCTAGTAATAGACAACAACAACAACAAAATGGTAATACTCACAGTCACAGTCCTATCTAAAGTTTGTGATGGAATCATTATATTATTATGATTAAAGAAATTGCTCTCCTTTGGTCAATCTGTCCCAGCCATTATCTGAGAACATCTAATCAAAAAGTGCTGGATGACATGTTCTAACAAGAAAAGAGGCAGTTGTGAGTTATTAGAAGATGTTAGTTGACCCTTTATTTACAGTAGGAAAAAAATGCAGTAAGATATTCTTGAATCCTGACATTTATAGGAAGACTCACAATTTTAATCCTTTAATCACTCAGAATATTTGTATAACCTATCTTTACTTTACTTTATACACAGTAACAATTAAAGAACAATCTTTTCATAAGAGTAAAGAAGAGAATTAAGTAGCTACTTAATGAATCTTAGCCGTATAGATACCAAACCCCAGAATTCTATAGGAAATTTAATTTATTTTTCAATTGCTATTTTTTAAGCTGAATTTTCTGATTAATTGCCTTAATCTCCAATTCTCTTTGTTGATATAATTCAACCACAGAAAGGCCAATAATTAAGGAGCACTTAAAATGGGACGAATTTCCATATCTCCTTGACTCAAATTTGAAAAAAAAAATAGGGGTTTTGCTTTTTGGATATTTCTTAAGATCCATTTGTATCTCTCTAGTTATTGAAAAGAAACTGCACACTTAAATACAAAATTTGCAGTTTATGAATGTTCACATAATATGGGCATTTAGCTCTTTTGTCACTTTCCCCTTTCTTTGCCATCCTAAACAGATGGTATATCATCTCGTCCCTCATGGAATGTTTTAAAGATTATGCCTTCTGGTTCAAGGAAATGTAAATAATATTTTTGTTGATAATGATTTAGATTCTAGTTTTAATGATAATCAATATCAATTTTTTTTAATAGAGGTAGAGTTCAAGAGAAGGTATGGTGTGAAGATTGCTCTAAACATGTAATAAGAGAGGTTTGAGGATCTAGAACAATGAGGAAATTCACCCCTTACTCCTGGAAGAATTCCTGAGAGGAAGACATGAGGCTTAAAAGAGGAACGGCTGTGGGGTCCAGCTAAGAAGTTTGGACAAAAGGCATTAAGACGGGCAATCTGAGCTGATTGATGGATTGGCCAATATTCTGTGGCCTAAGAATGATATGGAAGCATCAATAAGCTGATAGACTTGAAGTAGCCATTCTCAATGGTCATCAGTATTATGAACGCTTAATGGCTTATAATTCTCCTGTCACCTCCAAATCATGGCACAATTCTTGTGGGGCTTGGGAAGGAGAAGCTTAGTTTCACCATTCACTGGATGGTCAGTCTATGCCACAGGATGGAAAATAACATGAGTGCAGCCAAGCTTAAAATGCAGCTAAGTGACACCCAGGGAAGAGACCAGTGCAATAATCAGGGTTGCACCCTAGACTCGAGTGGTACAGCATTTACTTATAGCAAGAGCATAAAACAATTGTACACAAGGTCCAAACCCTCCCAATGCATCATTCCCCCACGGCCAGAAGAGCCATTCTGCAGCCGTGATAGGCAGTGTGACTGCATGTACCCCACTTCTTGAGGCAGTATAAAGGCCCCAACTGCTCCCCTTTGGGGTCTGAAATACAGAAAGTTGAGAGCATTCCTGAGGGCCATCAATGTATGACTTTGAGTAGAACAAAAGATCACACATTGAATATGCAACAGGGAAATATATTCCCACACAAGGGGATAAGCCCAGCAAGGCTAAGTGGGTTCCCTATCTCTTGGTTAGGGTAGTGTTCCAGGTCCAAGACCTATTCTTATATGGTCAAGATGGAGTTGAACCCATCTTATAGGAGATTGGCTTTTTTAACAAGCTTCAAGAGGCATAGCTGGATCATAACATTGTCAGTTAAACCACTTATTTTTTCAATGAATAAATGTGATGTCTCCCACTGAAATTAAAACATCCCAAACACACATTCAGAGACAGTTAACAACACCAGTAACGAAATGGTTTTTTCCTCTATCTTCTGACAGTTGCTCTTACTCCTTTTTTTCTATAACCACTGCTTCCCCAATTAAAATTTTAAGAAATCCATCCTAGTCTCCTAAATTTCATAATCTTCTATCCAGTTTTTGCTCAATGTGCATGACTAACCTGTCCTTACATGTGATGACCATCTAACTGCATTTTGCTTCTTTCACAAACTTAGGCTTGACATCCTCACTACTTCTCACTAAATTCTTACTACTTCTCCTTGACATCTTAAAATCTGCTTCAGTGGATAAGTAATGATGAAAATCAATAATGCAAACAAAAACTGTATGCAAAGAAGCTACTGTTTATGTATGCCCATATATACTAACAATATCTTAGTATCAGTGAGCCTTTTAGACTATCTCTTTTTGCTATCCTTTCTTCTTCATTCTATTTCTCCTAATATACTGACTTTCAGAGTATGCCCACACATATAGAGCTGTGTACCTACACGCACACACACAATCGTGCACACACGCGTACTTTGTCCATTTTGACTTAGTGGTTTCCAATGGCTATTTTACAGAGAAAAAAAACTTAAGACCAATTGTAAATAATAATAGTGTCACTCAATACATGATATGGGTTCACAATTTCACACCATTATATGGCCAGTCTGAATGGATTGCTTGGTTAATTGAACTCAGAAAATGAATGGTTAAAATGCTGGTGGTTTAAAAATATTTTTGCTACTTTATTGCAGGCTGTAATGGTTATTTGGAGAGGCTACTCATGCTGGTAGCAGTTACTGATTAAAAATAATCCTCTCTGGGTAATAAGGGATTAACCACTTCTTAACTTCCTCCCAATCATTTATCTTAAAGCCTCGCTCTACTTCTCCTTCAGGAAAAAAAAAAATAGTCCTCTTTCTATCACAGAGCAATATTAATCACACAAGAGTAGAAAATCTTCTCATTAAAGCCCTGGAGCTCATTGGGAAAGTTTAAGTTATTCTAACACCTCCCTGATATTGTATCCATGTAGCCAACAGCACTGACTTTCCTGCCAGTTAATTGTCTTATATGAGCTGATTTAAAGACCAAAGTGCATTTTCTATGCTGAGTAGAATATACAGTTGTAGCTGTTTTTACTAAAGCAACCAATTAAAATTTTGTCTTCCAAAGCACTATTCATCCTTTAGTGCCATCACATTAGCACGTGCTTGTAAGTATGATACTGATAGGCTCCCATTTACACGCTTGATATGTTTCTGAAAAGTCAAGGATATTTAGAACTCATCTGAGGTGCAGAGAAGATTTCAGGCTAAGGGAAATCTATGCAAAATAATTTGTCAAATAAAGCATTCTGAAGTAAACAGCTACCCTCTAATGGATAAATTTTCTTGTAAGGCCATTGTGTGACCAGAAAATAATAACATACTATAAAACTAAAAGAGCATTGGCAAGACAAAGACCGCAATGTAAGAAAGGAAGGGAAGAAGGCAAAGAGTCAAATGAAATAGGACATACAGATGTGGCAATTTAAGAATGGGAACAGTGGAAGGAAAGACTCTCACCTTCAGAAAGCAAACTCACCTAAGACAGATTGTCAAGGAATTTTGAAAATCATCTGAAGCAATAGTGAACAACTAGAGAAGCCATTTAAGAAAGAGAAAGAGGCCTTTATGTTTTCCACCTAAGTGGAAAGTACACTCTGGAAGATTTCCACTCTCACTTAGTCCATGCAGTAGAAAAGGCATTCGTGAAGTAAACTAAAGTATCGATTTTTACGTTCTAATTCTTTCCAACTAAAGAGTAAATAACATTACAAGTCTTACGCATTTTTGAAGTTCCATGGCAACCACTGGATTAAACAAACTAAACAAGTATAATTTGCCTATAAACTTTTACTTTTCAGAGTTTCAGTATGTTAGCATATACGCTAAATCTTCAACAGAAAGAGTGTTTCCCAAATTTAAGCCACATAAATTTCTGCTAAAATTATTTCTGGGGATGAAAGATAAGACCACCATAAATTACCAAAAGTTATATTTAAAATGCAAACAAAAATGATATGGACAAAATCACACTAGGAGACAGGAAATAATCAAGTACAAATATTTGATTAAATTTTATTTAAAATATCAAGATTTTGAGTATTCATGTGGGACGGGACACATGGCTACTGCAAAATGGCTGTTCTTGACAAGGGTGTGGAGAGGAGAAGAAAGGTGTTATGTGCCAACTAAACAAAGCAATGGGCATTATTACTGCTGAAGGTACCAAAGCATTATGAAATATGCAGAAAACTGAAATCTATGTGCCTGTTTGACATCCTTCAGATTAAATCTGGATTAATGTATATAGTCACAAGCTTCAATAGGATTGAGCGAGAAAAACAAACTCAAGTAGAAAAGGTCTAAATCCCAAGAGTTACCAAACTATTACAGTTTTCTTAGCATATTCCAAATATCAGATATTTTGCAAAATGTTCTTCACTTTTTATATGTATCATAGTTTCATACACCTAGAAGTTTTGGTATCACAGTATGTAAGTTAGGTTATGAAGGCCTCAAACTTTTCAGTTACCACCTACAGACAAGATCCTATTTTAATGAACACACAACCAGTGTGATTTGTGATCTCAGGCAGATTTTTAACTTACAACCCAGGTTTTGACTCAAGCATCTGAGCGGACAGTGAAAAAGAGAAATTTGAGGAGAAGGGATGAGAAATTGATGGGTTTCGTTTTTACCATGTAGGACATTTGGCTGGAGACTTTCAGTAAGCAGTTGAATATTCACATCTGAAGTTCAAAAATAAGTTGGGCTAAAAATAAATATTTGGGGTTCATTAACAAATGATGGGAACTGAAGCCAAGGAAGTACTGAAGATCATTCATTCAGGTGGGCTGTGTAGATGAACAATATAGAGTGATATGAGAAAAAGCCTAGGAAAAAAATTAACACCTTGAAGAAAAAAAAACTCATTATTTAATGTGTAGTCAGAGAAAAACAAGAATTCCTTATAGGAGGATTACTTAACAAAGCTTATTTTATATGAAATTGCATCGTATTAATGATTTTCATTTTGAGTTAATTTTTGCAGTCTTAGAGCACACACACACAAACATACACATACAAGACCTACATGTACAAATGCAGATTTCATAGTTGTGGTTGTGGTACAAAAATATTACAATAGCAGCAAATGTTAATGAAATATTTACTATGTACCAGAAACTGTGCTAAATGTTTATGCAAATTAACTCATTTAACCATCATAACAACCTGCTCTACTTATCTGTTGCCATATAATAAACTAACCCAAAACTTGGTGTTTTACAACAACAGCTATTCATTATATTTCATGAGTAATGAAATCAGGTCAAGAAATCAGGTAGGGTTAGAATGGGTGATACTTATACTCCACATAGAGTCAGTTGAGGTCTCTAGATGATATTCAGCTGGTAGATCTAACATAATTAGGGAAAAATTTAAAAATATCATTGTGCACAGAGCACACAAGATTTACCAACATATAGCCCTCAAAACGTTAGTCTTTTCTCCATTGTATATTCTTGCCTCCTTTGTTAAAGATTTATCGACCATAGGTGTGTGTTTGTTTCTGGGCTCTCTATTCTCTCCCATTGATCCACTACCATGCTTTTTGATTACTGTAGCTTTACAGTATTATCTGAAGTCTGGGAGGATTATGTCACTAGCTTTGTTCTTTTTCCTCAGGATTGCTTTGGCAATTCTGTACCTTTTGTGGTATCATATAAATTTTAGGATTGTTCATTTTAGTTCAGTGGCCAACAGGTTCATGAAAAGATGTTCAGCATCGTTAATTATTAGAGAAATGCAAATCAAAACTACAACAAGTATCACCTCACACCAGTCAGAATGGCAATCATCAAAAAGTCTACAAATAATAAATGCTGGAGAGGGTGTGGAGAAAAGGGAACCCTCCTACACTGTTGGTGGGAATGTAGTTTGGTGCAGCCATTTTGGAAAACAATATGGAGATTCCTCAAAAAACTAAAAATAGACTTACTAGATGATCCAGCAATCCCATTCCTGATCATATGTCTGGAGAAAACTTTAATTCGAAAAGATACGTGCACCCCAATGTTCATAGTAGCACTATTTACAATAGTCAAGACCTGGAAGCAACCTAAATGTCCATCCACAGATGACTAGATAAAGAAGATGTGAAATATATATATGGATATTACTCAGTCATAAAAGAGAATGAAAGAATGCCATTTGCTGCAACACAGATGGACCTAGAGATTATCGTACTAAGTAAAGCAAATCAGTAAAGCAAGTCAGAGGAAGACAAATATCATATGATATCACTTATATGTGGACTCTAAAAGATTGATGCAAAGGAACTTATTTACAAAACAGAAACATACTCACAGACAGAAAAAAACTTACGGTTACCAAAGGGGGAAAGTGGGGAGAGATAAATTGGGAGTTTAGAACTGACAGATACACTCTACTATGTATAAAATAGATAAACAACAAGGACCTACTGTATAGCACAGGGATATTCAATATCTTGTAATAATCTATAACAGAAAAGAATCTGAAAAAGTATATATGTGTATGTATAACTGAATCACTTTGCTTTACACCTGAAACAAGTGCAATATTGTAAATGAACTATATGTCAATAAAAAAAGGCAGAAAGTATGTCAGAAAATCCAAAAGATAAAAATAAAATACAAAATAAAACCTAAGGAAACGCAGGAAAAATTTAGTCATAATGAAATATAAAATGATTATAAAGTTTAAAAGAATTACCTTTCACAGAGAGAGTTGAGTTTTAGCAAGGCAAATCTTTAAGCATGGAGAATTAATTTCTGTTTAGAAATTAGGCATCTGCTGGTAAAAGCAGATGATACTGGCTAATAAGGGACTCCTGGGTCTATTGGAGACTTGATACACACAAAACATCATATTACATCTAAACATAAATTTGATTATAATAGAATAATTATAAGAATAATCACCATCCCACATGAGTGGACACCATTCTTTCTTCTTTTTAACTACAGGGTAGCTAGTATTCAGTCCCAGCGAAAAATGAGTTATTAACATTAAAGAAAGCCTTATGTTTTATTTCCCTGGTGAACCTCCCCTAAGAAGTTACCTGTACACTAGGTTATTTTAAAAGAGGACACAAGAGAGGATATCTATTAACCAATGCTTATTTAAATTGAGCCCTGGTTCAGGAATAAAGGAGATTAAAATGTGATTACAAATTTTGATCCACTAAGAATTTATATATCGGTGCAGAGTTAAAAGTAGGGGCTGGCTCTTTTCCCTCTAAATAAAAAGGGACTAGAAATAGATTCACAAGAGATAGGTAAACCACAAGAGAATTTTAATATTGCTTCCTATTCTCTTGAGACCCAATAAGATAAAAAAAAAAATAGTGGACAGGATCTTATTCAAAGAAAGATAATAATTTCTCACCATTATAGGCAGGATGTAATAATGCACACAGTCTGAAGAAAAACAAAGGTGGTATTATTTCTCCAGTTTAAGAGTCTACACAGAAACTTAACAATTCTTACCCTTTTCAGGAGGAAAAACTGCATGTCATCAGGAAGTCTCAATTGATAACAGAAACAGCACAGACCACAAGGCCAAGACTGTTAGTTTTCAACCAAAATGTATTTTCCCTTTAATCCTAGACACAAAGCTAAATGAAAATGTCAAGCCTCATATGGTTGTTTTTCCCCATAGAATAAAATGTGATATGTACCTCTAATATGGAGCTAAGTATTAGGACCATGATTATGCCTCCCCTTATCATCTAGGATTCACAGAGACTCCATCTCCACCATGCCAAGGATGACAACTCGAGGGGATGACTGGGCAGCCAGTGGAAAGAATCCTGTATCACTGAATAATCTCATTGAGCAGAGCTGAACCATTCAGTTTTGACTGTTATGTAAAGGAGAAATCAAATTCTGTCTTCTTTAATTTATTGAACCATTGTTCTCTTTGTCACAGCATCCAAGTCTTAGGCTAACTCACAGAGATCAATATTTCCTGTTCACTGAAGCTGTCCAAGAAATACACTCTCAGTACCTTCCTTCATTGTTCTTGATCATTGTAGGCCTGGTCTAATAGAGAGAAGCCAGGCATTCATATATCCAAGTATAAGCAGCCTGTAAAAAATGTATGGCTAAGAGCCAACCATCCCAACATAATACATGTATAGTAATGATACCTAAATTCACCAACTGCATGTAATCAAGTTTCATGATTGGACTTTATATGGCATAGCTTGGTGATCAATAAAGGAAAGGCTTATTACAGAGTAACACTTGACATTTTAAAAAAATCATTTAAATCTTTTTCAATAGGCAGGTATTAATAACCAATTTAGCTTTTTATTTTACTTTATGGTTTTTATGCTATGTAAGTAAACTGCTCCCAATCTAATTTATGACATTTCAGGAATTCTTGAAAAGATCACTTCCCAATTTCCTAAGCCTACCTTGCTTACTCAAAAATGCCTAGATTCCCTTTAGTAGAGTAAAATGTCTATTAAAGAGAAGATAGGAGTCTAGATAATCATCTGAGGAGAAAGAAAACTAATTTGAAGTTATATCTAGTTATAAATGATTGACTTCAGATATTTTTCCAAAGATAGTTTTTATTGAAGGGTAGTGTGCATGGAAAGTAGAAATGAGAGAGGTATTTCTTTGGATGAAAAGGTATAATTAATTTACTTTTCAATTTTGTCTAGAATTGATTGACTCTGCTGCAGATAAAATAATAAAAAGAAAAGTAATCAATGTATAGACTAAATAATCAGCCAACAAAGGGAGGGACACAGCATTGTGAACAGGAGATGTGTGACTACATCTATGGATAGAAATCAGTTTTATATGGATACAATTAACCACCAAATATGTTTTTTTCTAGAACTCATACAAGGAAATCAGCCTCCTCCCCTTAAATTCACCCCACTTGCTCATGATAAATGATTATTTGGTTAAACTGACAGTAATCTAGGATATTTAACATCTCTAAGCTAGTTTCCTTATCTATAAAATAACAAAATTATTACCTACATTATAAACTCTCTTTAAGGCTAAAGAAAATTATGTATGTGGAGTGTCAACACAATTCCTACCATTGAGCAGCAATTCAGTATTTTTTTTGTTTCTCTTTTCATTCTTCCATTATTTTGTAAAACGCAAAGTTCTTCAGGTACTTCTTTTGCCTGCACCAAATACCAGAATCCAGCAAAAGATAACATACAATTACTATGAATGCACTAACCTTGCTTTGCAAAAATTTTATTGTAATAATAATAGCTAATATTTGATGAATGCTTAAAACTTTCTGCCACAATCTTTAAACGGTTTTATAGATGCAGAAACTGAAATTCAGATAGGTTAATAAACTTCTGAAGGTCACACAGCTAGTAATTTGAAGAGCTGGAGTTTCCACTTAGGAAATCAAATTCCAGAGACTATCTTTTATCACTGTGGTATACTGCCTTTCAATTTTATTTTTGTAATATCTGCCTGGACATAAATTGCACAATCTCATTTTCGTATTTATTACCTAACAGTTCTTAAAAAGATCCACTCTGATCTCTCTTTATAAACCCTATATTGTACACAATGTTCTATTCATAATTTTTATTTCATTATATTATTAGCCTTAAAATGCTTATCAAATATTGCCATAGTTAATCTAAGAGTCAACTTCCTTATGACAAGTGTAATGAAAAAGAGAGTTAGAAATTATCAAATGTGAGAGCTGAGGCGGGTTAAAAGAAGTAGTCGACTCTAGGTTAGACATGATTCTTTAGCTATATAGAACATATTAAATGATGAGCATTTAACTCTCTTACTCTACTTAGCCCATCATTTTACAAAATTAACTATTTAAATTATGATTTGTCACCATGATCTCCAAATCTCCTGAACTCAGTTCAGTGTTTTTTCCACTATGAAATCTTTCTTCTCTTACGGTTTTGTGGAACTGGACATTATTCCAGGAAAATATTGTTTTAATGAATAGTGACATTCATTATTGAATAGAAAATTAGACAAAAGTAGAAGTAGAACAAACTTTAATCATAAATTTTTCCATATCTTATTCTATTTTAGCATTGTTATTTTTCCATTGTTTTCGGGATCCCATAGTTTATTTAGAAAGGATACTGTCACTCTTATTTTGCCTTTATTAGCTCCTCTGCAGGTAACAAATCTTTTTTTTTTTTTCTAGCTGCTTTTAAAGTTTTCTCTTTGTCTTTGGTTTTCAGAAGCTTTATTGCAATTTGCCTAGGTGTGATTTTCTTAGCATTTATCCTATCTGGGGTTTTTAGCACTTCTTACCTTGATATTTTAAATCAGTTTTAGAAATTTCTTCTGTACCATCTCTTTATTATTTCTGTTTCATCTTCCCTCTGATCTCTCTGCTTTAGATCAGATCCTGATTACCAGCATGAACTCTTTTATTAACCTTCTAACTCTCCTCCCTGCCTCTGGTCTTTTAATATATCTTCCGCATATTAATCTTACTACTTTCACGATTAAAATGCTAAGTGCCTATGAGATGAAATCTAAAATTCTTAGTAGAGTACATCTGCAAGTTCCTCATGCTATGATGCCTAGCAATGATGTCTGTCATGTGTCCTTCTATTCCTAGTTTAATGCTTGAACTACAACCTGTTACTGCTTGTAGTTCCCCCACAAACTCATGCTAGGTTTCAGTGATACACCTTTACTCTTCATCTCTCCTGACACTTCACTAAAATTTAACAGAAATCTATAAAAATAGAATTAATACATAACTGAAAAGAATGTAGGAGAGAGATTATCAGTAAGTGAGAGATATCAACAGACTTTTAAAGGCTGGAAAGTGCAGCATGGACAGTTAACTAAATGGAATTAAAAATAAATAGTTAGAAAATAAAGTCAAGCAATTCCCCTAGAGTGTAAAGCAGAAATGCAAAGAGTCAGAAAGCATAAGGGAAAAGATGAGTTATGGGGACCATCACAAAAGTCCAACATCTAAATAACTGAAATTCAGAAAAAAAAGAAAGCAGAAAATGGAGAATAAATTAATAGAGAAATAACAGAACAAGCCCTCACAGCTGAAAGATATGGTTATTTAAAGTGCAAAGTGGCAAGTGGCATGATTGTAATTAAGAGCTACACCTAGAGAAGACGATGAAAGTTTCCCAGAGTAAAAACAGATTACCTAAAAAAGAATGACAATGGATTGACTTAGACTTACCACCAACACTGAATGTTAAGAAAATAGACAAATGCCTTCCAGTTGATGTGATTTTTTTTTGACTCTAGAATGATATACCCAGTCCATAATCTAATCTCTCTCTCTCTTTCTCTCTCTCTCACACTCACACACACACACACTAACACATGTAGTGAGAGCAGAATAGAGGCACTTGCTAATATTATAAGGATGTACCATGTATCTTTTCTCAAAGAGCTACTTTATGAAGCTGACTAGAAAAATAAGGGATAATAAAGAAAAAAGAGAAAGAGGAGAGATGGGATTTGAAAGAAAGATTGACAGAAAGTTGGATCCCACTCAGGAAAGCAATGAAGGAAATTTCTGGAAAGTGCTGCACAGTAGACCTAGAAAGCAACTGATTTAGTTTAGGGTAGAAAGACTGATGGTGCCAGGAGGAAGGCATTCGGGAGAAGATCTCAATTTGAGAAGATACGGGAAAAATATATGAGATGCATATTACTTTTTTAAAACAAGAAAGAAAAGTTAATTGCTAACCCAAAGGGGAAAAAACAAAGTTGTGTAAAAAAAAAAACAAAAAAACAACACAATTCAAATGTGGAGAAAATAAATCTGTGGCATGATTTTAATCAATTGATAGTAAGAAAAGAAAAACCATCCCACCATAGCACAGTACATGACCCAGCATAGTTATAAAAATGTAAACTTTCAGAATCAGTTTATGGAGAAAGAATCAAAGACTTGTTTGCTGTTTCATATTAAATTACAAATGATAACAATCTTACAAAATAAAAATAATAGAGTAGCTAATAAATGATGAGAGTGATAAAGTTAAAAAGGTGAACTAAACAGTAGAGGTGATAATATCACTTTTTAATAGTATATCAGGGTACTATTTATTATCACAAAAGTAACATGTAGAAGTAATAAAATGATAAATGACTCTAAAACACACAGAGAAAGTGTAATCATATAATTTAGCATTCTGGAGGAACCACCAAAGGAAATGTAATCAAAAATATTTAAAAGAGCTTGCCTCTAGGAAGCCAAATAACTGTTGAATAGAAATGGTTCTGTTACTTTGATCACAAACTCTTCTAAATTAATTTGTTGTTGTTACATGTCCAACTATTCAATTTATAATTAAAAAAAATTTTTTTTAAAGAGAGATCTTTGGTGGCATGTCTTCCAGAAAGCTTTTCCTAAACCTGGAGATCCAAGTGGCTTTCCTTTGTGCTTCCGTGGTACTTAATGCATACCTCCAATGTGGCACTAATTTTATTGCACACAAGTGACTATGTGTTCATCTCCTCCACCAGACTCTATGTGTTTCTGGAGTAGGAACTAAATTTTATTCATCATTCTACCCTCATCTCTGGTACATCATCTGGTGAAGAATAAGTAATGATTATATGTTCACTTAATAAATAATCAACCATATTGGGTAATCTAGATTAGAGTTAATACTTCAATCCATTAGTGAGAATTTATAGAAACATTCATGAGATATTTAATTCTTTCCTTACCTCACTGCATATTTTAACTCTCTAATGACAGTAGAATTAGATAGTGATAATGTAAAACTACCTGTCTCCAAACCACCAGTATTTAGCAAGCACTGCAAGAAAATTTTAACCAAAATGTAATATTCAAAATCCCATGCACCTAGAATTTAAACATAAATCAAAAGCTGATTCTAAGTCTGTCTGGTTTTAAAACAAAGTACCAAGTTCAAAAATGTTAAAATCCTTCACTAACTCACAGCATGCCACTATCAGCCTTAATTTGCTATTATTTCATAGAAATGCTGCAATTACAATTTAGTCCACATTGATCAGCAAAAGTTAAAGGGCACAATTAATTAATGGAAATAGTAAAGGGCAAAAATTAATATGATGACACATCTAAAATGCTTAGAGTGTAGAGAGGCACTGTTATTTTGAGATTATCTAAATTGATTTGCAAAAGAACAGAAGGAGAAATCTGAATAAAGCTGAATTTCAACACACTAAATTGTATGTCAGCATATTAAAAAATAATTACTAAATATGACAACTACATTATAGATTTGAAACTTCTGACTAATATACCTAACAATGACTAATGACATTACAAATAAGCTATGAAGAAAATATACAGCAGCTGCATTAAAACTATGGCTTCCAATTTGATGTGTGGATTTATATCAAAACCTCATATTGAAAAAAATGACTCACTTTTATTAAAAACGCATGGAAAGTTTTAGAAACCACATAAAGTATAGAATTTTTTAAGTTGCAAAGTTTTTCTGGTGATATTTGAGTATTTAAGGAACAGTAGAATATTTAAACAAATTATTCGATATACTTGTGGAATCTATGAGGACTTTAGATCAATCAAAGGTAAATAGTTGGTGACAACAAATATTCTGATCTTTCAGAGGATTTGTGTGACTTTCACAGTCCCAACATAAAACAAATCCAGAAATAAAATCAGAATATTAAAATCAGAATATTAAATTTATAAACCTCCATCATTACATCTCATTTGCTCTTGAGAAAAGATTTCAGAGTTAGATGTGGCAGGTGTTTTGAACTCCATTTTGATAGAAGGAGCATGAGAGAGACTAGACTGAAAAGCCCTCTATCAGGCAAGCACTGACTAATAGAATGGAGTCTAGGATTTGAGTCTTCTGATGTTCAATGGTCTTTCCACTAAATGCTGGTTTCCAGTCCTTTTCAGCTACTAAAACACACATATCCTATCAGGTCTCAATTAGGAGTCATTTTGTAAAATAATAGAAGCCTATAATGAGCTGGTTCCAAACTAAATAATTTTTAAAGCCTCTCCCCCTCCCAGATCCAAAGAAATGACTCACCACAAGTAGAGTAAATGGGAGAAATGAGAGACACTTCATATGAAACCTACTCCAATATTCTAAACCTGCCCAATGAAGGATTTAGGAGTGATGGTAAGTCCTAACCGATTATGAAAGAAGTTTAAGAAACATTTATTTTTTATAAGCTACATTAAAAAGACTGCCTACAATATCCTTATGTTTAAAATGATCTTTCTGAACAATCTGAGTAAAACACAAATGTCACTCTGTGTGTTAATTTTGAATTGAACAAACTTGTATGTATACACGTGTATCTTTTGGTTATAGTTCTTTGACTTAGTTATAATCATATCTCCTCAAAAGAATTTATTTTTACCCTGGAACATTTTACTAACTACATCCTAGAAATTTTAGAACAAAACAAAACAAAAAATTAGTATTTCTAATTTTGACTGAGTTGTAAGCTACCCTAAGTACCCTAAGATCCCTGTAGCCCATGCCGCCAAGCAGACAGACATTTGGACTGTGCTTTTTCCCTCACTGTGGGCTCTAATATTAATACAACAGATCTGTTGAGGCATTCCAAAAATCATAAACATATAATTCACACATGGTGAGCAGTAAAAACAGATGCTTTTCTGCATCTGGAGAATGATTCATAGTAGAAAACATAGGAACCATTAGAGAAGTGTGTTCTTATTTCCCAGGGTGAAGTTCTCACTTACAGCACTGCGATGGAAAACCAAGACTTCTGACCCCAGACAACAAAATGGAACTAAATAGCCCCTTTAATCATGTCAGAAGGCAGTTTCAAAAGAACAGGCTATGTAATAATTAAAAAGCAGACAATACAGACGCCAGCCAGGGCTGAGGGGTGAGTCCCGTGGTGGAATCTCAGCCGCAGTGGAAAGTCAGAGTGGACTGGCTAAAGGTTTAGAACAGAAAGCAGAGCAGGAGAGCACAGCTGACAGAAAGGCAGCCCAGTGTTTCTCTACACAACAGAGCATCTAGAAACTACAGGTAAATATGGTGTTCCAGAGGGAAGGTGAGAGGATAAAGTGAGCGTCAGGATTTGGTAGGAATCAAATAATATCTCAGTTTCAGAGTACAGACACCAGGGTTTGACACCTGGGCTGTGGGGTCTTGCTCAGATAGATTATTTGGTTACAGAGCCTCAATTTTCTCACCATTAGTGTACGGTGAAAAATGACGAAAGAAAAAATAAAAGCATTAAATTTGTGGGTGCCATAGACTTTAAAAGAGATAAAAATAATTAGTACAATGTACTCAATGAAAGCAGATGTTAACATTGTTAATACAGGAGGAAATCACTGAGTCCCTTGTAGCTTAATAACAAAGCTAGGAAATAAGGTCCCAAAGACACAGGAAAAGGACAAAACTCTGACTTGGCCAACGCTAAGGAGCAGCAGTAGCCATGGAGTTAAGAGCATGGACTTGGGAACCAAACTGCCCGACACTCTTACTGACCAGGGAACCTATGGCATATTACTTAATCTCTGTGCCTCAGGTTCCTCACCTGTAGAATAAGAACTACAGAATAACAACAATGTGGAATTATTATGAGAATAGAGTGAACTGCTCTTAAAGCTCTTAGAGCAGTGACCGGCACTTACTGTCTTCACTTAACAAATAGAGTATCAGTACCTGTGAGAAGAGAAATTGGTGATCAAAAGGAATGACTATTAATTAATGTTAATTAATATTGTTATTCTTATTTAGCATGTTTCATAAGCTCACTTTTAAAGATTACACACAGTGTGACATTTATTCTTTAGTATCTTTTCCATTGCTTTAGTAGAACTAAGATCATAATCTAATTCTAGGTATACCAGGCTAGTCACTAACATGGTACCTAAGACCACTTTTTTTTTTTTTTTTTGCATTACCACAGATCATTTAGCAAGAACCAATAGGTCTTCCTTTTCAAAAATGTCTCCTGTTGGAACTTCCCTAAAACCTCTTCCATGATTACAACCTACCTGCATTATAAGCATCAAAAGTCCCTCTTGCTGTCGAATGGCCGTGCATCAAGCCATTGGTGGTTGGTACATCACTTAGCGGGGTCCCTACCAGTAAGTTTTAAATAGAATAAAAAGTAGAGTGCATCACAAGTAATAAGAGTATAATCTCATAAATCTTTTATTACACACACATACACACAGACACACACATTTGTGATCTAGTTCATGATGCAAACTAAGCCTTCACTCTAAGAGAAAGAAGAACATTGAGAACTTAACCCAAATTGGAATTCATTTACCAAAGTAGGTAAAGGGTTACTCAGTAGAACTGAACACCTCATGTGCAATTTTTAATGAAGGGAGCCTGAGAGAAGAGAAAATTCCGGAACACGATGCTCCTGTGAAACTGGGAGGGAGGCTGCAGTGGGGAACAGGGAACAACCATGAGGCAGCATAGGGTGCTGAGCTGAACTGAGGAAGCTAAAAGTCCTGCAAGAAATAGTGATTGGAGTAATTAATAAATTTTGAACTTTGTTTTACAACTTTATCCAAGGATCCTCCCTCTATGTCTACCTTTGTATATTTAGATATAAAACAAAGATTAGTTTCTGTCCTTTTCTTCCTTCACATGTGCACCAGAGGATAGGAACTATGAAAGTCAAAACACATCACTGTGAGGAGAGTTACCTTGAACTCATGAGCAGCTCAGGATTAGGAGCACTTACCCTCTGCCCAGCACTTTGTACAGTATAGCCTTGGGATCATCAGAATGCCGGTTTTAAAGAAAGGCTTGTATCAGTTCATTCCAAAAGTCGACCATAGTGCATGACAGCTCCTCAATATATGCTTTTCACTTTTCTCTCCTCCGGGATAAAGTCTTTTCCCTTCTCACCAGCTTAAATTCCATGAGCTATCATTGCAATCACTCCTTTCTACATCCCCGATTCCCTTTCCTCCCTAACTTCATGTTCGTTCTGCTGAATCACCACCCTGGTTACACACGTTTCTGCTTTGCTGCTCTTAGAACCTCTGCAACTAACATGTTTCAAGGAAACATACAGTGTGTGAACTGGTCTCATTTAAATTCAAGAACATGAATCTCAGGTACGTCCATGACACAGTCAGGTTACATTTGCCTAGTGTTTGCTCTCCAGCATTCCCAGGTAAGCGCTTCATGCTTTCTCTCTCCTCTTTACACTCCAGGCAGTTAGTCCAACTCCTCACATCATGTGTTCTTGATCCCATCTCCCTTCCCCATTCCAGGACATGCCTTCAGCAATCCTTTTCCTTCTCTCCTGTCATCAGATTCTCCCTGTCTGCTGGATCATTTCCATCAGCAATGAAACATACCTTTTCTCCTATTTAAAAAAAAAAAAACACCCTTTCTTGGCCTTACCACCCACTAGCTAATACCTCTTCCATCACTTCTCTTTTAGCAAATTGCTCAATAAATTGTACTCTTTATCTCAAATTCTTCTCTTTCGATTCATTTAAAATCATCACTCAAGAAAATTTACCTCCACCATTCTGACGAATCTGTTCCCCTCATGGTCACCAATGATCTCCTTGTTGCTGAGTCCAGTCAGTTTTCTCTGTTTATCGGAGTTGGCCTGTCAGCAGCACTTGCCAAAACTGATCACCCACATTACTTTCCTTGGCCTCCAGGTCACCATGCGCTCTTGGTTTTTTTCTCTAACCTCACTTGCTGCTCCTATGCACTCTCCTTGTTCAGTCCTCCTCTTCTCTCCAGCCCCTCAACATTGGAGCCTGCTGGACTCATCCTTGTCCTCTTCTCTATGTACTACTCCCCTTTGATCTTACCTAGATTTACTTGCTTTAAATATCTTTTAATATGCTAATATATAAAAAATTTATACCTCCAGTCCAGACCTAATTCTGAACTCCAGACTCACAAATTCAACTGTTTGCTTGACATTTCCACTCAGTGTCAACTAGACATTTTAAGCTTAATATAACAAAACTGATATTCTGATGTCATATCCAAGTCTGGTCCACCCAAACTCTCCCCCTTCTCAAAATCCCAATAGTTTTCTCATTGTTCAGTCCAGATTCTTTCTAATTGATGTTGACTCCTCTCTTTCTTTCACATCTCATGTTTATCCCATCAGACAAACCTATAGACTCTACCTTCAAAATATCTACAAAATACAACCTTTTCTTACTACCTCCACTGCCAATGACCTAGTTCAAGATCCCTATAATCTCTCTTGTGTGTGTGTGTGTGTGTGTGTGTGTGTGTGTGTGTGTGTGTGTGTGTGAAAGGAGAGACAAAGGAGCATTAGTTTGCTGTCTTTCTGCAGATAACTACCCTCTCTAGATATTCTTTAGTGTTGTATAATGTCCCATTCTGTAGATTATTTATGTTCAATGTGTGCTATGTTCCAGGCTCTCTTAAACAGTTTGCTTTTTAAAAAATATTTTAGTTTATATGTTTTTGTTTTTGTTTTTTGGGGGGAGGTAATTAGGTTTATTCATTTACTGGTTTTAATGGAGGTACTGGGGCTTGAACCCAGGACCTTGTGCATAATAAGCACTCACTCTACCACTGAGCTATACCTTCCCCGTCATAGTCTCTTAACTGAATTTTTGGAATATCCTTCTAACTCATCAACTAGTTTCCCACCTTGACCCTCTATAGTTTATTTGCAGCAGGGTAGCAGGAAGAATTTTAAAGTGTTAGATTATGTTATTCATCTGATCAAAATCTTCCACAAGAGCCTTATCCAGGCAACAATTTCACTTGTATCAATGTTGAAGTTCTTACAATGACCTAATATCCTGCCTTCCATTATGTCTCTGATTTTGTCTTCCAATCCCCTCAGTGTTTCTGTTCAGCTACACAGTCTTCCTCCCCAGTCTTACTGGTATTTAAACATGCTAAATACTTCAAGTTTATGGTCTTGCAAGGGCTGTTCCTCCTGCCTGGAATGCTTTTCCTCCAGGTACCTATATGGCTCACTCTCTCAATCCCCTGATGTCTGCTCAAATATTACTTTCTATATGACAGTCAAGATTCTGAGAAGGGCCCAAGATTTCTGCCCCACTTCTCACTCAAAAATGACAGTATGGAGCCATTAAGCTTCAGATTTGACTGGGAGAATTACAAGCTGCTTTTCTGACAAGTCATTTATACGTCTCTGGCTCAGAACCTGGGTGAGGGTTATGGCATTATTCCTGACGAAGGACAGCCAGCTTGTTGTGACCCTGGGTCCCTGATATCACACCTGGAAAAACTCTTCAATCAATATAGCATTTAAAAAACTGTGTCTGTAATTAGTTTCAATACTACTTTGTTATTTTGGTTTGGTTTTGTTTTCTGCAAACCAATTGTGTTTCACCTGAGACAAACGTTCCTTTCCAATAGACCTGGTAGATTAGAGAAGACCAGGTGGTTGTACCTGCTTAATTATGACTGGGGATTCTGCCACGTTACAAAGGAAAAACTTGTTCCATTTGGCCAGTGATATCTGTTAGAGTTTATCTGTGGGGAAAGCTGGAGACACAGAAAGAAAACATAATAAAAACAAAGAGCAAAGGAAAGACAGTAACAGAGCCCATCATCATGGCAGCAATAGCAGGGGCTTCCATGACAGCTATTACGGGGGGGGTGACAAGGTGGCAATCACCAGACACCCTAACAGGAGAGAAGACTGTGACAGAACCAAAAGATGGAACATCTTTGCAGCTGAGGGATTCACACACTCACCTGCTTCAATTGCTTCTATAGGCTCACACTGTATTCACAATAAATATATGAATGAATAACACATTGAATATTTGTAGCATGCATAGTCCCTATCTAACCTCTGGTTATGCCTCTTTCAACATTCTTAAAAACACGGAATCACTACATTGTATTTCCAGTAGGAAATAGATATGGTACTGCCATTTTCCCTCAAAGTGCATTTTACTTATAAATTTGTTTAAGGTTTATCTTCCCCAACTAGGAAATGAGCTCAATAAAGGCAGACGGTGTTTTTGTTTTTTTGTGTCTCCTTTATCCAATGCCGCATTTTCAGCACCAAGAAGAGTGCCTGGCATATAGCATGTGCCTAATACATATTTACTGAATAAATGAAAAATGTGCATAGCATTTAGGGACCTCATATAATTCTCTATATCTTGATAACATTAAAGGTAAAATGTTCAGTGGGGAGGGTATAGTGCAGTGGTGGAGTGCATGCTTAGCATGCATGAGGCCCTGGCTTCAATCCCTGGTACCTCCACTAAAAATAATAATAATAATTAATAAATGAATAAATAAACAATAAACCTAATTATCTCTCCCCAGAATGTTTTAATTAAAAATTTTTTAATTTAAATAATAATAAATAGAAGAATGAACTTTAAATTAAACAAAACAAAATAAAATGCTTAATATTCCTTAAGACTAACTACAACAAGTTCAGAAATTTGTGGTCCAGAATCATGTCAGCTGAAGTGCATTTCAATTTGATAATTAAATAGAAGTTTTACACTTTCAAGTAATCCTTTCCAAATATGCTGGCACAAGTACTTGAAAATACTGAAAGTCAGATACACTCGTTCATGGCCGATCAGCTAACTCACAGGAAATAAGTGAAAACATAGGGTATAACTGGACACGAAGGGGTCGGGGTTCTGCTTTTTGTGCTTTAAAAACCATGCATAGTGTGATTAATAATGCACCCAGATCTCCTTTGGAGCCAGGGATGCAGTGTGTTAGCGCTGATGAAGGCTAGCTAGCTCTAGTGGCTGAACGCCAGTGGAGGGCAGCAAAGAGCTACTTCAGAGAAAACAACATTCAAGAGGAAGACCTAACAGCTCCCAGCTGAGAGTAGGGTCCTTCGCCAGATCTACAGTGAGCTACTGAAGAGGCAGCCCATTTGGAAACCCAACCCACAGGGTAGCCAGAAAGAATGGAGTTTCCAAATACATTAATGTATGAAGCCAAGAAGCAAGGAGATAGGCAGGAAAGAATGCCAGGATACTCAGGATAACCCGGACTCAGACTCAGCACGGCGCCCAGGAGTCACTGATTCAGAGAGTGATGTCTCTCCGGAGCTGTTGAATCAGATGATGCCTTACATTCGTTCCAATTTCAAAATCTTGGATCCTAAGATCATTAACGAACATGCTTTGAGTACAATAGTTTTGCAAAGATTATCCCTCTGGTAGAAAATATAAATAATATATTTTTATATTATTTTTATAATCATTTTTACAAAGATTCTCCCTCCTGTAAAAAATACAAATAATACAACATATTAATAATGGAAAGAGGAGAAAATCATACATGAATGAAGAGTAGCAAGCACAGACTCTACCATGTTGCAAGAGTCCCAAGAATCCTCTAAAAGTAGAGACTTCTCAAATACATGCAGTGGAATCTTGGGGAGGCCTAACCAGCAGCAGCAGACCAGTCAGTAACTCTGGTTCCCAGGGCTTCAACCCTGAGGACGACCAGAAGAGAGATGCAGCCTATCCCAGGCCAGGATTCGTGCTCCTGCTCTGTGTCTTCCTAGTGGTAGGAGCGAGCTTACAAGAGTAATTTCACCTCGCTAGGTCAACTTCCTCATTTCTAAAATAAAATAATACTTGTCTCTGTTGGATCTCAGAGGAATTCAGAGAAGGACATCTGGCTTGTTATTTTTACACAAATATAGGGAATCTTTATTACCAGTCTTGAGTAGTATGAAGAACAGGAAGACATCTCGGGAACAAGAGAAAAGCATCTAAAAACCTTGATAGATTCAGAATTTTCTTTATAATGAACCATATTCTTTCTATTAATCCAGGTCATTATAATTCGGATTCCCCTCATATATGTTTCCAGCCTCACTGGGGTCTATAGCAAATGCTGAGCACTTTTGCATCACAGAGTAATATTTGCCTCCTGGGAACAGTCTTCCCCTTGCTAAATGTATGTCATGATGTTTCAAGTCAGAGAGAAGTGGGAGACGTTTTACCGCCACTTCCTGAAGACATTTCTTCATAGGGCCAAAGAAGCAGGGAGGCTGTTTGCAGGCAGAATACTTCAGCTCTGGTTAATAATAATAATAATAAATAATCAGTACTATGAGTATGTGGGAACATGTTGGAGAAACTCAAATACAGCTTCCTCAGTTTTGTGTTCACTTTAGTCCCATTCCCACACTGTGGTATTTTTTCTGGATGGCCAGCAAGAGAGCTGAGTGCATGCCAGTGAATTGGGAAATGTTGGCTGGAAAGTCTAAGATTTTTGTTATTTAAAAAAAAAAAACAAAACAGACAAAGGGAAAGAGGGGCAGGACATGGAGACATAGGGTTTGTCAATTCTTTCAGTTCTTGTTCCTGATGAAGTGCCTAACTGGAGAATTTAGAACTGACACTGAAGAATCACAGATGCCAACAGAGCCACCAGAAGAGGGTCTTCACAAATGAGGGTAGGCGATTTATTGATTTATAGATGTTTTGAGCAATAAAGGACAGTGGAGCATTCAACCTCCTCATTCTGCATTGAAGGAAACTAAGGCCAAGAGAAGTGTCATGACAAACTCAGATTCTCCCAGGGGTTAACAAGGAGTCTAGTTATCTTACTACAGGAGAACACTACCTGGCTAACCTAGCTAGTAAGGCAATCGGCAGCCAGATCCCATAGTAAAAGCACAGAAAGTACTGGTGAAAAATAAAATACAATAAATATTCCTTCCTTTAAAGTTATAAAATATGAAGCCATATATTCCAGTAGTCATCACCTGCTTTGCTAATAGGAACTGAAACACACTTACACTTATGCTTCACCAAGTGCATGAACAAACTACGCCCACGCACACAGCCAGCTTACAAAGTCACAGAGAAGAAGGTAAGTTCTCCTTCACCTCTGTCCAAAGTGTTCAATGCCAAGAAAATGCTAACACTGTCTTTCTGAAAAGACTTGGGCTACATGGTCTCTCTGCCATTGATTGCTAAGCCTTTACCTGTGCCCTGATAACCTTTGCTACAAGAAGAGAATGAGAATCCCATTTCTTTGAATTTCAAAATATTTTGAGCATAGGCGATTTGGACAGAGCATATATGTGGTGACTTAAATGAGGGAGTTATTTTTAGCATGTTCCCTGATATTGAGTAGACAGCAATCTCAACTCAACTAAATGGTTAGTCCTGATGAAAGGAAATCTCAGAAATGTCTACCTTTTCCAATTTTTGTAAGTATTTGTGCAGCAATACAATGGATTTTAATTTGTAAAATGGGTTAAATAAAACACAACTCACAAAATTGTTTTTTAGAACTAGTCTCCTGACATGGAATTTAAAATATTAGAATATTCTTACAAATTTTATCTGCACTGTATGCAAACTTGAAGTTGTTAAGTGCATTTTTCATTCCTTTATCTCATTACCATAATCTAAACTCAGTAAAATACTCTTTGGTAGCAAAATAGAAGTGTTTGCCAGACAATCAAGATTAGAAAAATCAAGCTGCCTCTCTGAAAACCCATTCCGCAGTAAACTATCCCATACCACCATCGTTACTGTTGACCACTATGGTCACTAGATGGCGCTGCTGCTGTTTGGATGAGATTTTTCTTCCTGCTTCTGAAAGAAAGAGAGAGAGAAAGAGAGAAAGAGAAAAAGAGAGAAAGAGAAAAAGAAAGAGAGAAAGAGAAAAATAAAGAAATAAAGAGAAAAATAAATAAATAAATAAATAAATAAATAAAGAAAGAAAGAAAGAAAGAAAGAAAGAAAGAAAGAAAGAAAGAAAGAAAGAGAAAGAAAGAGAGAAAAAATGATTCTTAGGATTTGAGGAATTATTTTTTCTAGTGCTTTTGGGATTTTAGTTAGTAGATGATATCTTTTATATTAGTGAGTGCAGATCACTTATTTTTCCAGATGAAAAAGAAAGAATGGCAAAGGTGAAGCAACTTGCCTAAGGATCCATTAGGAGACAGTGGTAGAGTCAGTTGGAAATCTCTGTTCTCATGTCTACACTTTCTAGGCTTTAAAGAAATCTAAAGTGTCCCACTTGGGAGCAATGAAGGCAATCATGTTTTCAACCAAAACCTATATAGTAATACTTATTACATATAGAGTTAGTTTTATTTTGCTTTTTCCCTGATGATACTCTCTTTGGAAACTAGATATATATATGTATATGACTCATGATGACACATGATTTTCCCAGGCCAGACTTTAAAGAGTAAGAGAACCTGACAAAGGCCATCAGCTAAGTTCAGGTGGTTCCTTCCTGCAGAGAAGCTCTTCCATACAGGGTTTGGGGAAGTGCCAGCAAGCCCAGGAAACTCTGCTCCATAAAGTTATTAAAAACTAGACGAACATACACAAGGCACAAACAATCTGATACAGAGAGCATCTCCAACCCAGCTTTCCTGCCAAAACAGAAAAGAAAGGCAGCAGAGTTTTCTTCAGAAGGCAGAAGCTAAGAAGGGTGCACAGAGGGGAATAAGAGCCATCCTGAATGGCTTTCACAGACTGGGGAGAGGATAAAGAAAAGGGATGACTGAAGGAAAGGTGAAGGCAAGTTAACTGAAAGAGGCAACCAAGTTCCACGGCTGAAGCTTCCAGATATTTCTGATCCCAAGAGAAAACCAAAAATTCACTACCCCTCGGTGGATTGGCAGGCAGGAGAGAGAGGAGGGAGCTCTCACACACTTGCTTAAGGTTGTTGGACCCCCTTTTCAGCCCCCACCTCAAGAAAAGAAGGGGGCGGGAGGAATGAACATGCCCTGAAAAGAAAAGAAAAAGGAGCCAGCATCGCGGCCAGCCTTGGGAAAATCTCCACAGATGAGCATTTTTGTTGCGTTAAGTGGACCACATTAGCAGCCTAAACACGTAGAGGAAGACTCACATTGCCTGTTAATATAACGCGGGAGAGGGATGATAGACCTGGGGGGTGAGAGTAGAAGCGCTAGTTTTACATGAAACAAAAAGAAACAATTCTGAGGACTTAAGGTCGTAGGGTGTTGGGGCGGCACCTCACTCTGTAAGGGAGACATGCTCTGGGACAGTCATTTTAGAGGATACACACACACACACACACACACACACACTTCAACTAAATTAAAAATAATTTCTACAGTATGAAAAGAGGTTCTTAGTCTATGGTTCTGAGGTTGCCTCTGAGAAGCACAAGACAAAGAATCATCTCTGAGATGTTTCCTTTAAACTCCAGGGTTAGGGCTGAGAACTGACAAGGAGGTTCTGAAAGTCAGCAGGAATATGGTCACTTTCGCCCACCTCACTCTGCTTCTTTTCTCTTACACTTAAGAGAGAGAGAGGTTTGGATAGGTGTAAAAAATCAAAGGTAGGGATGGGTATGGGGGTGGGAAGTAGAGAAATAGAGAAAGGAAAGGAAAGGAAAGGAAAGAGGAAGAGAGGGGTGGGAACACTTAAGGAATGAAATCCAATTGCAGTCCCATTATTTATCAGGGTCCCCGCCGCCACAAAAACGAATTCAGCTCGCTTGTTCTTTCCTCGGCTTTCCAGCAAACTTTCAGCTTCAACAGTGTTCTAGGTACAGTAAGGCAAAACAAAACTTTGGACGGTAGGGTGGGGAGAGACGCCTGAAGGGCTGGCATAGGGATGGGGACAGTCCGCTGCTCTATCAAGCAGCCACTGAACGCACCGAGCAGCCTCCTGACTTCTCTTTTCCCAGCCCCTTCACCCTCGCTTAGCATCTCCTTTTCCCAAGATTTGCTTGAGAGCAGCCAGGCAAGATCGGGGTGTAAAGTTTGCTTTTTCTGCGCGAGGAGACTGTTGGACCCACCTAAACTAAAATGCGAAAAGGCCCCTAGTCCCTTTGGGCCCAGCCTCAAATTCTCCCGTAGATAATGGAAGTTCCCCGAAACTCTAGGATTCTGTGTAAAGACCTGAGTTTTCTCTTAGGTCGGCCTCCCGGGCCTCGGGGGTGAGCCCTCCAAACTCCGGCCTCCCACTTAATGCCTTTACCTCAGTACTTTAAATAACCTTTTAGGAAAATCAAAAGACCTGTGGGACTCGAAGAACTGATTAGAGAGAGCCAGGACCTCAGATCTCCGTGTCTGTGGTGGAGATGGCTGTGGAGACCGGGGAGAAGTCGGGGAAAGCCCCCGCGGTAAGCAGCTGGCGGACAGAGGGATTCGGGCTGTGTTTTGTCTAAGAATGCCCTAAAAAAAAAAAAAAAAAGGCACTGGAATGTGGGGTTCCGGCATCAGCTGTTGCTTTATGAGGCCCGAATTCAGGCTGCTCTAGATGAATTTCGGTCGAAAGTGGACTATCTCTCCAGACCCAAATGTTCCCTGACCTGCTTCCCCAATGCGCTGTGGCGCTTTGCTGGGAGAGGACCGCGCTGCCGGAGACTCGGCGCTTCTGTCAATTGCACAGAGCCATTACTAAGAAAATGTTGTGACGATGTTGCAGGGCGGAAGGGGATGTGAGGGGTGGGGGTGGGGGGAGTTAGTTTGGAGAGCAATTTGCCAAGGAATATTAACTTCGATTCCCGAGGTCACCGCGGGAAAACGGGCTTGGCATTGGGTGAGCTGCAGAGCTCTTCCTCTAGGTGGCGGACGTTGGTACCCGCCAACCGTTAGGCGGTGCTGACTCCAAACAGAGGATTAAGCTTCTTGCTGGTTAAAAATAATAATAGTAATAATATAGAGGTGTGGGGCTGTTTTTTTCCCCTTTTGGATATTTATTTATTGCAGGGAAAAGTCATTGATTTTTCTAAGCAAACTGTGTTTCTCCTTCACTTGGTGGAAAATAAAAACTGTTTGAATAAATAAGTTATTTCTGAACATTTTGTTGTCAAAGTGTTAAATGTTCCCGTCATTTTTATTCAAACACTAACATGATTACAGCCAATTATATATTCACCAGTGTTCTTTATTTTAGAGTAATTGTACTTGTCACTAATAAAACAGAGGCATAATGGATCGCTACTGTTCTGGATTTTCAAGCAATTTTGTGTAATTTGATTGAATTATACATCTTATCTGCTACTTTTTATTTTTATATTTGGGGATCCTATTTTCTTGAAAATTGCAGCTCTATGCTTGTTTTGTTGTTTCTTCAGTAACGTACACTTCGGTAACACTGATAAATAGAAAGAGTCCCTTTGAAATGTCGAAAATCAGCTGTTTCTTTCCCCACCCCTTCCCTGCGCTTCAGCGCGGGGAAGACCTGAACTCTGCGCTGCCAGGCAATCGGAGCCGGTGGGTGAGCTTACCCGAAAAGTCCGACAATGAGACAAACTCCCCATTCACCCCAACGGCAGACGCCTCCCTGCCTGAGTCTTTGGGGTTTTGTCTCTTTCCTGTAATGATACTGTTGGGTGTCTGGGGCTTCAAACATGCCAAGACAAGCCGACTATGGGCTCAGTTCGAATGCAATACGTATCAAGGGAAAGAATATATACAGCATAGTGGAAAGATAAACTGTATATATTACTCCAATTACACAACCCCCAAACGTCCTACCATCTCAACCATCCCTCAGCAATTACAATTATCTGTCTACTCGCATATGTTCTTTTTAGTTTTAGATATATGTAAGAGAACTGGGATCAATAGTTTATTCCTTCTTATTTTAAAGATAGTTTTAATTAAAGGATAAGGAAGGGGAAAAGATACACATCTACTCAGTGTTCAGAAATTTGAACAAATAAAGAAATAAACAGCACACAGACAAGACATAGGATTTTAAGAGACCATTTCAGCAACTGAAGGAGAAAATATGCAATTCTTTCCCCAACAAATCCCTCCAGTTCCTAGAACACAACTCAAACGCCCCGCTAAGAGCTGCAGCTGCGAAATGGAGCCAAAGGCTCTGACAAGTGGCTGTGTATGACCCAATATTTATCAATAACAACAACAACAACAACAAAATCAAGTGAAACCAAGGCTGGGGATTTTGAACTGCTTCTAAAGCCCTGGCATAGATACGCACGTGGGCGAAAAAAAAAAAAAAAAAGTCGCTGGAGATGAGTTGGCTCCATTTGTCCGCCCTGGGGAGCAATCCTGGGGCAAAATCCAGTGCTAATTGATCCCAACCAGCCACACTATCAACTGAAAATGTTCGAGGGGACAAAGACTGAGGACTGTGTGCTAAAGATACTCTAAGCATTTTCTCAAGTAAATCTCGGTGTGTGATCACAAGCATGTGCATATATATATATATATATATATATATATATATACACACACATAAATGGGGAAAGGGAACTACTTCTAATCAGTGGGGAAAACAGTGTTTCACGCGTGGTTCCAGACTTCTTTAAAATTTAGTGTCCCCCACTCTCCGATTGCTTTGTGGTGTGGACTTCGAACTTCTTCCAGGAAAACCTGCGGGCCGTTTAGTGTTCCAAGACGGAAAGCAGACACTCAGCTCACTTAGGGGCCGTTTGGTCGTCTTCCGGGGTGTTTCTCCTAAGACCAAAGGGTCGGATGCCTGAGCAGCGATCCTAGCGCTGGGTGCGGCCCGCGGGCTGCCGCGGAGACTTGAGCTGGGACAGCTCGGCAGGAGCCCCGCGCCCCTCAGCTCCGAGACAGCGCTCAGCCGCCGTCTGCCAGCCTCACAGGCTGCTCTCCAAAGAGCCAGGCTTTCTCAGCGATTCCATTTCCTCGTGGCCTCATCTATCTTATCTAACAAGTTCACGCTCCAGGAGAAAAGAAAAGGGTGAGAAAAAAAAGAAAAGATCTTCACCGTGGTGATTCATAGTTCACACACTCGGGAGCCAAACTTGCCGGCCCGGCATTCTTCTTGAACGTTACTTTCTCTCCTGCATGCCTTAGGACAATCCCGGAAGGAAGGTACCAAAATGGGTAAACAAGAATCTATCTAGGATTGTTTTTAAAATAAAAATCCTCCTAACACCACCACGACCTTTGTTGTAGATCCTGAAATTGAAGTCAGGTTGTTTTGCTTGCACATCATAACGGTAACTTGTTCCTGAAGCCATCCCGCATCCAGCTCACCCTGGCCGCTCCTCTGCTCCCTGCCTTCGGCTCCTTCCAAAGGGCAGGAGAGCAATAGGGATATAACTGCTCTCCCTCACTGAGTCCAACACCCTTTACGTGTAATTGAATATCTGAATTAACTCCACCAGTCTTTTAACTCTGAGCTGTGCTATATGCAAATAATAAGCTTAAAACCTTTAACTGGGCTTTATTTTTTTCCCCCGCGTTCACTGTGGTAGAAGACCTCTTAGCTCAAAAATATTGATCTGTATGCGTGCTTCCGGCGTGATGTGCAAACACGACACATCTGGGCTGGAAAGGTAACTTGAAGGGGATAAAATCCGGAAATGAAACCTAAAAGCAAGTCCTCTGGCAGGATTGCGCCCGGCAGGCGCGGGCGACAAAGGAGCGCGGGGCAACCGCGCGGGTGCGAGCAGGGAGGAGCGGCGCGCAGGCCCTGGAGCCAGGATTCCACGAGGCTCCTCGCCGGGAACCGTCGCGGTTACAACCTCAAGGGGTCAGCCGGGGAGGGAGAAGATCAGGACCTTCTGGGAAACGCCGCTCCAACGTGTTTTCCATTGCTTCGAGTTGGAGGGGGAGGGGAAGACCGACAGGAACCGCAGTTCGAGAGTGAGGAGGCAGGTGGGTATGAGATAGACACGAAGTAAAAACTGGCTCGTTGGTTTGTCTACCTGGGTTTTTCGAAAGGAATCAAATGTATTTGATTACTAAGGAGTTTACTTTGCCTCCTGTGACTTTCCCCATGCGAAGGGGGACTTTGGGATGGAGGGGTCTCTGCGTGCCTCCTGGCCTGCTTACTCCAACGCATGCACTTTTCTTTCCGTTCCTCCACAGACCATCAGTGGGTGTGAGCATTTCCTAAAACATACTCATCAATCTCCTACTCGGACCTTGGGCTGTTCAGCCCTCTTCGTGTACTTTTAAGTATTGAGAGGGTGACCGGTTCAGAGCTGACCGCCCTAATAATTGTGACCAAGCCGCACCGGTTCATGTTTCCTCACCACGACTGGAGTTCAGGGTACCTTTTGGAAGGGTGCTTCAGAGTAGAGGAGACTCGATGCCCCCACATTCTCCAAAGAGCGCTGTTAACATTTCCCAAAGTAGATTATTCAGGCTTCGCTGGGAAATCAAATTGAAGCTCCAACTAAGGAGAACAGTGACTGGATAGTCAGGCGCTAGGACTCTTCGGAGCTTAGCATCTTGAGGCCTGTAAACTTTTCTTTCAGGCTGATGTATATTTATGAAGTCATTTTTTTTTACCTCTTTCGGTGTCCCACTGATGGAAAATCCAAGGTAGCATTGTCTTGTGTGCTGACTTTAGCCAATTTTCACTTCCTCCCTTTTCAGACAGACTCAAGGGTTAAAGCTAAGGACCTGAGAACTAGCCTCCGTCATTCCCGTTTACCATCATCCCTCCGACGCTTTGTCTTTCTCTTTAGCATTTCCTGACCCCTCTGAAGGATGGGCTGCGCCATTTCCTAGGGCAACTAGAGGAAAAAAGAAATTGGCCTCTCAGGGCATGGTTGCCCAAAAGGTGTGGGACTATTTCTCTCAATTGGACCAAGTCAAGAAACGGAACAGGCCTGCCCTCATGCTATCAGGGACTCAACTTCCTCTGCAAATTGTCCACCCTCAGAGGTCCCAAGCACGATGGCAAATAACAGGAAACAAATAAAAGGCTAGTGGGCATTTTATATTTACAAGAGATGTGCAGAGTATTCGACTGACTGAGAGGTTGTTCAGAGAGAGTTTTTAAAGGTTCTTTGACACTGAGTGGTAATATTTCCTCTTGCATTTCTCCACTCCTGGCTCTCTGAGGGCTAATATTGGGAAGAAGCTTCTCGGAAGTGTGTTTTGCTGCAGGTCTCAGGCCGATTCCTTTGGATGAGTATGTGCTTGCCTTCAGAGAGCTTGGAGCCTCTGGCAGAGTCACAGAAACCTGCCTGGGGAGTCCCAGGGTCTCTATCCAAGCCTCCTCTTCCTTTCTGCTTCTTCTTCTTTTTCTTTTCTTTTTTTTTTTAAACTTCGGACTTTCCCCCTTCGGAAGTGGTTCTCTAGCTTACACAAGTTAAACATTTTGACTTTCAAATACGAAGCTCTTCCACCATGGACTTTTTTTTCCTCTAGGTTCTCAAGCAAAATTGCCGGTGCCACAATGTTATGATGGAAGGATGCTGAAATGACAGGCCTAGTAGACGCTTGTCTTAATCATCGGCTTCTTAATTTAGTTTTAGTGCGGTGTGTGTGTGTGTGTGTGTGTGTGTGTGTGTGTGTGTGCACGCGCGCGCTTGTGCGCGCCCCCGGGGATATTGAGGGTGCGGGCGCGCTCTAAGAGCAGCCGCTTGACAACCTGCAGCTCCCTAATGAGTGACGAGGCAGGGCTGCTGCAGAAAAGTAACACTTCCCTGGTGTGAAGACCTCTTACTGAGAAGTTTAGTTCACTACTGTTCTCGCAAACCTAATCGTATAACCTGTAACCAAAACCCACAGAACAAGGATACAACACGCTAAAGAGTAACTTATAATCACTAAATGCTAGCACCATTACCTGCTGTTAGGAAGGGATTATGGACGAGTTGGCTTGAGTGAGGGCAGACTCGCTTGTCACAGGTTCTCTGGAAATACCTGGATGCCTCTGCATGGGTTCCGCTAGTTCCCAAACGTCACAGGGTCAGGGACTCCCCCTGTATCTGCAGGAACAGAGCTTTATCCAGAGCTTGGCACTCGGTGCTGCTCCAAGGACACCCTATCCAGGCAGCGGAGAACAGGGTGGATTTTAGGCAAAAATGCCTTCCCCTCCTTTAACCAGCAGGTAACAAGGAAAAAAGCAAGGCATCGACCAAATGCGGGAAATAGGACCTAAGGAAGACTTAACCGTAACACCACCAAATGGAAAAACTAAACATGCTGCTCCCTGCAATTTGCTGTGGAGCTTTGGCTATTAATTAAAACTAGAGACAGAATAATCTAATTCATTTCCCAAGCAGTTCTTCCGCTGAAACTACTCACTCTTTTCAAGGCCTGTCCTCTTTTGGAAGGATGGGGGGTGGGGCGCAGACAGAAGAGAAGTTTACCACTATATATGCCAGAAAATTAACTTTGCTCTGACTTAGGCAAATAGTGTCCATTTATAGATCTATACGTATAAGAGATCAAGATTAAGCTGATGATGAGAAACTATTAAAGGGATATAGAATTTTTTCAGATCTGAGACTAGTGGATGCCCTCTGTCTTCTGAAGGTAATCACAGAGACTGAATGAGGTGGAAACAGAGAGTTAGGGCTTCATGTGTTTAGGAAAGAGGCCTGAGGTGGATGTGGGCAGTCCTTCAAATCCAATTTGCACCCAAATTGGCCGGTAGGATATACAAAGCTCCATCCAGGGACTTTCAACTTGCACAATACTCTGTCCAAGAACCCCTCCCCCTCCATTTCATCTAGTAGCAGTTCTAAAAAGGAGCCATTGCTGAGACAAACGTGGGCTGCTGAGTAAACAGTGCATGTTTTGTTGAACAAGCCCATATATATATATATATATATATATATATATATATATATATATATATATACACACACACACATACATACACACACACACACACATATATATATATCACTCTATCTCACTATAAATTATAATTACAATTAGTAAAAGGAATTCAAACTCACTTCCCCCCAAACTGCAAATAACTTTTGTCATTAGGGAGAATACATCTTGAATGTGATTATATTAAACTATAATCTATTTATTCCTACACAAATATCCTATTTTAAGCCTTGCATCCATGCAATCCTTAAAATAATATAACACATTTTTAATTTGCATGCAAAATATTTTCCAGTCAATATAAGCTCCTGGCACGTAAACTCAGATTATTCCAGCTCTCATTAGCAGACCCCCAGTTTTTGCCATTTGAAAGTAAACAGAACAAAAACTTATTTTCACCTGCTAAAATTTTACACAGGATTACAAAACAATGAACATTCAGCTTTGACCTAAGAAACACCTTAAAACATTAAAAATTCATCAGTCATTGCTGGTGTTGTATTCAAGGAATGCTCCTCCAGTTTGCTGCTGAGCTCGGATTTGAATAAAATGTCCAATGTTAACAAACAATACCCACGTTTGGCACTTTGTGTATTAAATTGATCAAACAGATTTTAGGAGGCACAATGCACAATTTGTACAGACCTGATTGAGTTAATATAATATCAGCAAATTTTACATCGAAATGATTCTGTTTCTTTTCTTTGTGTTTAAAACCAGCACAGATTACAAATTTTAATGATCTGAAAATGTTTGGTATACAAAATCATGCTTATTTCAGTATTAGCAAAAACACAAGAAATTTTTCAACACAAACACCCAGCTGTGTCTATTTTAAAAGCAGTTCAATGACAGCTTGCACTTATGAGCATGCAATCAGCTAATTTCGCTTTTTTTTCTTCTGTGTTAATCAACACTTTCCTTCCTGCATATCAGAGTACAAATAGTATAGTTACTCCACATCAGTAAATGTTTACGTAACCTGTCCTTTCCCAAGAATCCGGTTACACCGAATCATTTCACGCTAGACCGACTACGAAAACGTACCGGGCCGTCCACCTCAGAGGGAGCCCTTGTGTGCCATTCTAAGTGGTGATGAGAAGGGGGGCTGAGGGGGGAGAAATGGGGAGGAGTAGGTAAAGGAATGGAGTGAGGGAGAGGAATAGAGGGAGGAGAAGGGTGGGGGGAGTGAGGGGGGTGGAGGGGGGAAGAGGGGAGGAGGGTGGAATGTGAGTTGAGGAAAAGTAGGAATAACAGGCCTGGGGAGGAGAGAAGAGTGGGAGGAGGAAAAGTGAGCAGAAAGAGGAAGGCCCACAGATCTCCCTCCAGCCGGGTCCGCAAAACCCATCAGCTCACCGGGCTCCGTAAGAAATCCGGAGCTTAGAAGTCAAAGTCTGGGGCCATTTCGCCATCAACGCTGATAGCTGGAAACTTTGCATTTTCCCACATGTGAATAGAGTTTGTTTTAAAGTAAGGAATTCTGTAGAAATAGGGGGGAAACACATAAATACAGTGAAAGGATAGTTGAGGTTAGCCCAATGTTCAGAGCTCATTTATGGCATTCCTAACAGATACGTATTTAAAAATTAGTTATTTGTAACTGCCTATTATTCTCTTCTGTAATTGCCTATTTATTCTGTCTCTCTCAGAATTTCAAGGTGGGGGTGGAGAACGTGGAATAACTCCCTATGAACCTGAGTATTCATCAACTGCATTCTTTATATTAGAATTGGACTTTAACATCACCCATAGGCACCACTTCTTTCCTCCGTTTTCTGGAATATCCAATCTGTCAGATAATTTAATGGGGAGTTTATCAAAGTGAAGAAATGTTCACATTTTATGATTATTTACCTTATAGAGGAAGGAAAAGGTATTTTTCATTTGTGTTTCTCCTGCACCTCCCTCTTCTCTCAGGCTACATCCTCCGTAAAATGTTCTATGTTTCGTGCCCATGTGGGATGAAACAGCCTTTGATCAGTGTGCTCCACAACAAATTCCAATCCCTGGGAAATGTTGGGCCTTAGCCCTGCCCCTGGCCACGGGATCCCTTTAAAGCCCCCGAATCACAATCTCCCCACTCACTTCAAACCTCAACCAAACCTTCCCAGTCCTAAAGCCCAAGGAGCTGGACTTGTGGGACCCACGTACCCAAGGCTCCTAGGCGCCTTCCAGCAGCATTCAGGATGGGAAAGGGCTGGCTGCAGCATGCGGTTATTGCAGGATTAAGGCCCGCACAAATTAAAAGCATTTGAGAAACGTAAAGAAAAAGAGGGAGTGAAAATAGGAAGGCTTTTAAAAACCGGAAAGAAACAGACGCCCACCCTTATTTTCCTTCCAATGTCAACAAGCAAAATGAAAACATTTCCAGGGTGATCGCTCGCGGCTACTCGCTTCCAGTTCGGATTAGAAGCTGAGGAGACAGTAGAGAGGCGAAGAGAAAACGGCACCGAGTCACCCAGAGCGTGAGCGACGGTGTGGAGCCGGCGAAAAGGGGAAGGAAGAGACACGCATAGAGCATGTGTTACCTGGTTTATTTCGAGACTGTTTGGTATTGTTTTCTCTCTGTGCACCCCTCTTTTCGGAAGGCCATCATAGGCGCCCACCACTGAGCCGCCCTCGCCCGCTGCCGCCGCCGCCGCCACAGCGCGGGGAGCCCCAGGCCCGGCTTCCTCGCGGCGCCTGAGCTCCGGGCTCGCCGCTGCCCGAACCGCAGGAACCGAGTAAGTAACCCCTGTCTGGCCCAGTGCTCGCCAGCCCACTTCCTCCTCCTCATTCCTCGGTTTCCAAACCGCTCCCTGGCCCTCCTCCCCTAAGGTGTAGGACACCCCTCCTCCCCACGCCAGAGGTGGGCCTTCCCTCCCCAGCCTCCAGAGCCTCGCTGGAGTGTTACCTACAAGGGGCACAGTTTTCCTACGGGCTCAGCAATGCTGGACCGGGCCTGCAAGGCCGACTTGGGAAAGTAGTGCCTCGCCTCTTCCTCCTCCATTTCCTGCCCTCTCCTCGCATCCTCTCCCTGCACTCCCACTCTCCTCGCCACCGCTGCCGCCGCCGCCGCCCCCACTTTTAAAAATAAAATTGGATACCAACTTTAATCGATAAGGACAAATATTGACGCTCAAACGAAAATGACCCAAGATAGTGAGAAAGAAGCCAGAAACGTGAGATATTTGCCGTAAGAGGGGAATTTCGGTTGAGCAGACCCGAGGGGTGGAGGGGGTGGAAGGGGCGCAGAGAGGGGGCGCAGAGAAGGACCGCGGCGCAGCGTGCTCCCGCCGGCGTATCCCTACGCGGCTCCGCGCGGCCGTAAGGCCGAGGCCCGCGGAGAGGGGGAGGCGAGCGCCCGAGGGGGCGGGAGCCGGCGGGCGGGGCGGGGCGGGGCGGGGGTGGGTGGGCCCAGACCCGCCGATTGGTCGACGGCAGGAGAGACGCTCCCGCACGCCGCCGGCTCTGATTGGCCCAGCGGTAGGAAAGGTTAAACCAAAAATTTTTTTACAGCCCTAGTGTGCGCCTGTAGCTCGGAAAATTAATTGTGGCTATAGCCGCCTCGATCGCTGTCTCCCCAGCCTCGCCGCGGCCGCTCCGGGACGCGCCCGCCCGCCGCCCGGCTCTCCCCCCCTTTGGGCTGCTGCTGCTGCTGCTGTGACTGCTGCTGCGAGAGGAGGAGGAGGAGGAGGAGGAAGCAGCGGGGGGGGGGGGAGCGGGGGGTGGGGGGGAGACCAAGAAGTAGAGTTGGGAGCGAGGGAGCTTCACCCCCGGGGCGGTGGTTGTTTCTTTTTTCTCTTTCTTTCTTTTTTTCTTTTCCTTTTTTTTTCTTCTAATTCCTGAGGGGTGGTTGCTGCTTTTGCTACATGACTTGCCAGCGCAGGAGCCTGCGGTCCAACTGCGCTGCTGCCGGAGCGCTCAGTGCCGCCGCCGCCGCCCGCGCCGCCCGCGCCCCGCTCGGCACCCACCGGTCGCCGCCGCCCGCCGCGCCGCTGCCCAGCTCCCGCGCCGCCGCCGCCGCCGCCGTTTCCCCCCGACGACTGGGTGATGCTGGACATGGGAGATAGGAAAGAGGTGAAAATGATCCCCAAGTCCTCGTTCAGCATCAACAGCCTGGTGCCAGAGGCGGTCCAGAACGACAACCACCACGCGAGCCACGGCCACCACAACAGCCACCACCCCCAGCACCACCACCACCACCACCACCATCACCACCACCCGCCGCCACCCGCTCCGCAACCGCCGCCGCCACCGCAGCAGCAGCCGCCTCCGCCGCCTCCCCAGGCACCGCAGCCCCCCCAGGCGCGGGGCGCCCAGGCCGCCGACGACGACAAGGGCCCCCAACAGCTGCTGCTCCCGCCGCCGCCGCCGCCGCCCCCGGCCGCAGCTCTGGACGGGGCCAAAGCGGACGGGCTGAGCGGCAAGGGCGAGCCGGGCGGCGGGCCCGGGGAGCTGGCGCCCGTCGGGCCGGACGAGAAAGAGAAGGGCGCCGGGGGGGAGGAGAAGAAGGGGGCGGGCGAGGGCGGCAAGGACGGGGAGGGGGGCAAGGAGGGCGAGAAAAAGAACGGCAAGTACGAGAAGCCGCCGTTCAGCTACAACGCGCTCATCATGATGGCCATCCGGCAGAGCCCGGAGAAGCGGCTCACGCTCAATGGCATCTACGAGTTCATCATGAAGAACTTCCCCTACTACCGCGAGAACAAGCAGGGCTGGCAGAACTCCATCCGCCACAACCTGTCCCTCAACAAGTGCTTCGTGAAGGTGCCGCGCCACTACGACGACCCGGGCAAGGGCAACTACTGGATGCTGGACCCGTCGAGCGACGACGTGTTCATCGGCGGCACCACGGGCAAGCTACGGCGCCGCTCCACCACGTCGCGGGCCAAGCTGGCCTTCAAGCGCGGGGCGCGCCTCACCTCCACCGGCCTCACCTTCATGGACCGCGCCGGCTCCCTCTACTGGCCCATGTCGCCCTTCCTATCCCTGCACCACCCCCGCGCCAGCAGCACTTTGAGTTACAACGGCACCACGTCGGCCTACCCCAGCCACCCCATGCCCTACAGCTCCGTGTTGACTCAGAACTCGTTGGGCAACAACCACTCCTTCTCCACGGCCAACGGCCTCAGCGTGGATCGGCTGGTCAACGGGGAGATCCCGTACGCCACGCACCACCTCACCGCCGCCGCGCTCGCCGCCTCGGTGCCCTGCGGCCTGTCGGTGCCCTGCTCCGGGACCTACTCCCTCAACCCCTGCTCGGTCAACCTGCTCGCGGGCCAGACCAGTTACTTTTTCCCCCACGTCCCGCACCCGTCAATGACTTCGCAGAGCAGCACGTCCATGAGCGCCCGGGCCGCGTCGTCCTCCACGTCGCCGCAGGCCCCCTCGACCCTGCCCTGTGAGTCTTTAAGACCCTCTTTGCCAAGTTTCACGACGGGACTGTCCGGGGGACTGTCTGATTATTTCACACATCAAAATCAGGGGTCTTCTTCCAACCCTTTAATACATTAACATCCCTGGGACCAGACTGTAAGTGAACGTTTTACACACATTTGCATTGTAAATGATAATTAAAAAATAAGTCCAGGTATTTTTTATTAAGCCCCCGCCCCCATTTCTGTACGTTTGTTCAGTCTTTAGGGTTGTTTATTATTCTAACAAGGTGTGGAGTGTCAGCGAGGTGCAATGTGGGGAGAATACATTGTAGAATATAAGGTTTGGAAGTCAAAATTATCGTAGAATGTGTATCTAAATAGTGACTGCTTTGCCATTTCATTCAAACCTGACAAGTCTATCCTTAAGAGCCGCCAGATTTCCATGTGTGCAGTATTATAAATTATCATGGATCTATATGGTGGACGCAGACCTTGAGAACAACCTAAATTATGGGGAGAGTTTTAAAATGTTAAACTGTAATTTGTATTTAAGAAGCATTCACGTAGTAAAGGTGCCCAAGAAATTATTTTGGCCATTTATTGTTTTGTCCTTTTCTTTAAAAAAAAAACTGTTTTTTTCTTTTGTTTACTTTTAGACCAAAGATTGGGTTCTAGAAAATGCACTTGGTATAATAAGTATTAAAAAACAAAAAACAAAAAAAAAAGGAAAGTTGTTTCAGTTGGCAGCACTGCCCATTCAAATGAATCGGAAGGGGACAAAATTAATGATTGCCTTCAGTTTGTGTTGTGTATATTTTGATGTACGTGGTCACTAACAGGTCACTTTTATTTTTTCTAAATGTAGTGAAATGTTAATACCTATTGTACTTATAGGTAAACCTTGCAAATATGTAACCTGTGTTGCGCAAATGCCGCATAAATTTGAGTGATTGTTAATGTTGTCTTAAAATTTCTTGATTGTGATACTGTGGTCATATGCCCGTGTTTGTCACTTACAAAAATGTTTACTATGAACACACAGAAATAAAAAAATAGGCTAAATTCATATATATCTTGATACTTTTGTCTCTTTTATTAAGTAGAGCTAATTTTTGAAAGACCATTCAAGTTCTAGGAAATTTAAAGGCTTTTTCAGCCAACTAAAATTTAAACTGCTCCTTTTATTTGAACTAAGACTTTGAAAATAGTATTTTTTCCATTGTGGAGTCCAATTTTACAAGGAGCAGACTGTGTAATAAACGCTAGCTTTAAACAAAGTATAGGCTTTTCAGCTGATACCTTTAAGTTTCTGTAGATAAACAGCGAAAAGAGATTATTTAATTTTATGTGCATAGCTATTTACCTTGTGTTTATTTTCAAATCAGTTAATAGAATGCTTTTTATATATTTTGTTTCAGGTATCTTGTTTATAGCACTTGGCAAATTATAAATAAATCTATGTATATGGTTAGATAGAAGTGAATATAATGCACACATATGTAATATATATAGACACACGGAGCCCTTCAGTTCAGGTACAATTTGCGCTATGAATGCTGCAAATATTTTTGTTTAAATATTTGTATTTATACTTTCTAAGTCAGCATTTATTTTTGTGGCTGTTTACCCACAATGAAAGAGTTCTAATAAAGATGTGCTGAAGTTGCAATATAGATTTTGCTGAAGTGATCACCTGTTGTAATGACTTGCAGATCAATGTTTATATTTTATTTTAAAATTATAACAACTTAAAATTCTAGATGTTCAGAAGAAGTGAAATGCCTCTCTCTCCTTCTTTCATTTTTACAACATAGAGGTATTTATTTGATTCCCTTTTAAATATGTCTGTTTAATTATATCTAGAGATTGTCCTTTTGCTTACAGTCATACTTTTGTTTCAACTTGCAGTATACATATGCATGCATACATATGCATACATATAAATCTGAAACAAAATGAAAACATTTTTTGAATTGTTTCAGCAACCCAATTGCTATGACTCCAGAAAATAATTAGAAAACCTAACTAAAAGGTTTAGTAACTAATTGGATCCTGTGGTGAGTCCGTGGAGGACAAGTTGTTCATTTGTTACAATTGTATAGTCTGAAATGTGTTCTGCAGTAATGCAATAAGCTGGCTACTTCTTACAATGGGCCCAATGAAAAATAATCTGTCCCCAAGATGTTATCGGCAAACACTTAGAGAGTTGTGCAGGGGAAAAGAAAAAAGAAAAAAGAAAAGGCCTAGGAGAGAAACAGGCTGACTCAAACAGAATTGAAATAGAAATACAGAATAGTTAATATTGGAAGTATTGGAACATGGGGATGGATGGGCTGTGGAATGGAGAGATAGAGGAAGAAAGAGCTAGAGAGAGGAAAGGGAAAGAGAATCTTGAAGCTAAAAAAAGAAAAAAAAAATCCCCACTACCAAGAAGAAAGAATGAATGAATGAGAGAGAGAGAGAGGCCTAAGAAAGAAAGATAAAGGCCAGAAAAATTAAAAGAGCTGGAACCAAATATACACAAATGGGAAATGGACCAAAATAGACCAAGACAGCTAGTTTAATTATGTCCTTTAAGCAGACTGGACATGATTTTATCTTCTCAGTCTCAGAGCAGTTTCACTAGAGGTCCTAGTTTCTTGAAACTTAACAGTTCTTTAGGGTGAAGCATGAAAGAAAATTCCACAAATAATTAAATTGTTTTAGAAGCCAAATATATGGCTGATATTTAAAATAGCAAAGGAGTCCAAATAAATGAGGTTAGGCAAAGGAAATCCCCATTACACATTTGTGAACCAAAACAGCTCAAGGAAAAGCATGTGTTTAGACTGAAAAAGGTGATGATGTATTGTTTGCTTTTACCATGGATTTTATTTGTAGAATGAGATTGTACTGGGACTGAAGAAATATCAAAAGTTAAAAAGAGGGTTGGACTTATATTGAGGTAAAGGGACATATTTATAGAAGAAAAATTTCCCCATTAGTATTTTTTCTGGCCACATTAAATAACTATACTTATTTGTGATTGTTTATTTGCATGATGGAAAAGTAGAATTTCAATGGCAAAGTTAATACTTTGAGGTCAAGAGTAAAACTGACTTCTTTGAATTCATTAGGAACTAAGGACTGAGAGGAAAAGTTCTACTGGGACACATGTCCAAGTTACATATATAATGGATGTGATTACAAGAATGGCTTGTTTAATAGACATACTAGATACGAAGAAGGGTATACACAGAGAAAGAACTTTGTGAAGATTTCCTGAAGCCCAAAGTGAACATTTCATTTATCTCAATCTGTCCTGTTATCCATCAAGTTACCTTCGTCAAAATCACACAGCAATCTAGCATTTAATAGATTTTTTGCAAGGAATTGGTTATAATGTTGTGTTGATATCTGTTGTCCCCTACCTTTGCTAGTTAAAATTAACTTATGCCAGAATAACACGTTGAAACTTTTTGAAGCTTTTCTTCTTTCATACTTAAAATTGTTTTTATTGAGATGAAGGTTGCTCTTTCTGAGATTTTTGGAAATGAAAGTGATCACAACTTAAAACTTGAAATCCCAAATTACAGTTTATATCCTGATTTCAAATATTTTATTTGAATTTGTCTGGTACAAGTTAATACAAATTATTAATATATAAAACACTGAGAAAATGATTTAGTTAAACTAGAGCAATGGAAGGATTCTTCCAAATATGTTTCTTCAACTTGTTTTAAAATTGGAAATCAAATGAACATGAAGCCCAGAGCTAATAAGATGTAATACAGATGTATTTATGGTCGTGGAAGATTTCATGTGGTTTCTATGACTTGCATAAAATCGAGGGGTAGAGAGACAAAAAAAAAATGAGAGTTGTAGTGTATTGATTTAATTATATATAAGTTGGTGGATATTTCACCCAAATAGGTGGATAAATCCAAGATATTTAGAACTCTGAATATATAAATGTGTTTTTTAAGCGTGTTTTCTACAACATTGTTGAAATTTGCATGCATGGAAATAATTTTGCTTTTGAGAAATTAATTTTATGAATAGCTAAAGTGGCTGGTTGTGTTTAGGACTAAATGCCTGTTTGGGAAATAGGCTAACAAAGGGTGAAGGTGAAGACCATTAGAGTTTTTAGAGCTGGCTGAGACGGGTTGCTGGGGTTGTGTAACTGTGCCTAGAGGGCGGGGTTCCTGTACATTCCTACTTCACCAGATAACCTGCCCCCAACACCACTCCAGCTTCTGCCAGACAGATGGAACTCTCCAACATGAAAATCTGCGCAGCCATTCCAACAAGCCAGGTAGGTGAAACTGGAATTAAAATTCTCCCCTCTTTCTTTTTTCTACTTGAGGCCAGATCCTGGAGATACGGAAAGAATAGGGGTCATCTAGATTCTCCTTTTGCGCATACACACGCCTGCATTCTTCCTAAGAGCTAGCAACCTGTAAGAGTTCAAAGGCGCTATCTTTCACAGTACTTCATTCTTGATTTTCTTTTGCGCGCTTTTTTTTTTTTTTAAGGCTTTCTTTTCTCATCCCAACAATTCTCCCTTCCTTATCCTCCCTTTTGGGCCTCCCCTCCCCCCAGCTACCAGCAGTTAAAATAATCTACCTCTTAGTTTTCGGCCCCCATACCGACCTTTTCCCAACTCTAGCGGTCACTTCCCCGGGACCTTGTCCTGAGGATGTAGGCCAAGGTGGCTCCGGGAAATATCGGGGAATATATGATGTAGTGTTGCGTTTTGAGTCTTTCTGCCTTCCGATTTCTATCTTTTTGTTTCTCCCCTCCATCCAAGACTGCCTGAGGTTGTCCAAAGGATGCCGAGGAAAAAGATTTAAGGACTGGGAGCGCTCTTACCCCAAAATCGGTAAGTGAAAGTGCTTTACGGAGGGGAGGGTGTCTATGCCCGATAGACTGCTTTTGACTAAGGTGTAAACCTCGACTTTGAGGTCAGGACTAAAATACTCCTCTCTCTCTCTCTCTTTTTTTTTTTTTTTTTTGGAAAAATTTTCTTAAAGGGCGCGCTATCAGTAGAAGTAGCTGAAAGAATGCGTGATTTTCACCCCACGGCAGCAGAAGTCATGGTGGATCCCTAAATAACGGGGATGTAGACATGGCAAAAGGAGATGGAGGGGAGAAGGAGACGAATTTATATGGAGCAGGGTTAGTGGTGGACTGAAATAGGTCCAAGAGTGCAAAGTAATTCATTTCGTGGAAATATGATTTCCGAGTCTTACGGAAGCTGCGGGAATACACTAACGGGACTTAAAAGTTCAAACCCGTAGGTATTTGCTCCCCCTATTTGACACAAAGGTTTTTGCTCCAGAGCCAAGGACTTGCCTCAGTCTAAAGTTTTCTTTTCTTTCTTTTTTCTCTCTCTCTTTCTTTCTTCCTTTCTTTCATGAAACGCCCCTCCACCCCCTATTTTCACACGAACGTTGCCAACTTCCCCCAGAGCTGGCCCTCCGTCCCCAGCTCCTTGGCCAGGGTTGGGCCAGGGTCCCTCCCGGATTTAGCGGCACTGCTCCGGGTAGAGTGCGGCACGGATCGAGGATGGGAGGCTTTCTTTCCTCTATTCGAAGGAATAGGGAAATGAGCACGGTGCTTGGCTTGACTTTGTCCCTACGGGGAATATCCCAGTTCTCGGCTTTGGGAATCTCAGACAAATAATTGATTCTTAATGCGCACTTAGGAGACGGCCGTGTAAGCTCGAGAGCCTGGCTGTCCCGAGAGTGGCGGCGAGCGCGCCAGACTCAGGTCGCCTCGTCCCGAAGCGAGTTTGGGCCCTCTCCGCAGTTTCCCATTAGGCTTCCCGGCGCCTCAGGGACTCCAGGCTTAAGTCCGAGAGGGGCACGATGGCGGGACTTGAAGTCATCGCTGCAGGGACCCAGCAGCGTTGTTTTCTCGCATTTCGGAATCGTAGAAACGTGGCTTAGGCTGCTGCGTCGCGGCAGTGCGGGCGGTGCGGTGGCCGGGCTGGAGGCGCTGCCGGGATGCGGCGGCGGGGAAGCCGGGCGCTGCGCAGGGAGCAGCAAGGTGAGGGCGCTCTAGTCCAGGACAAGCCGAGCTTAGAGCTGTGTAGCTCACACTGGCTGATGCCAGGAAAATTGACTCCAGAACCCTGGCTGGCTCGCTTCGCCACCTTTTTCCTTTCTTCTTATTCTTCTGTGTTCTACACGCCCCTTCCCCCCACCCCCCGAAAGTTGTTTCTTTTTGTTTACCTGGTGCAGTTTCAGATCTCAGCACTTATCTGCTGGTTGATAAAACTGTTTTCTCTGTGGTAGACATCTTTTCTCCTTTCCACTCTCTACTCCTCTTCTATTTCGCTTTTTATCCCCCTGTTTCTTTTTTGCCCAAGCCTGTGGTCCAAAGCAAAGGATTCTTATGGGAAGAGAAGTAGCCTTGGGGTAGTAATTCCCTTAGCAGTAAAGACAGTCCTGGATTGGGGAGACGGAGGCAGAGGGTTAGGTGGGCAGAGCATCCTGCCTGAGTGGGGGATTCTCAGGCAGTGAACTTCAGCCTTGGAAAGACGACAGGAAGTAAAGGACCACGCAGAATACAGCTCTTCTACTTCTGAATGTCCCCCTCCCTGTCCTCCATAAAACCCAATTTCCATGCTTCAACACCATCCTGACCTGGCCCTCTATCAAAACTTGAGGTAGGCAGAAATCCCAGATTTGTCCTGATCAAAAAGTCATTTAAGATAGCAAATAACTCTCAGAATTATGCCTATGAGGGTAGAAGGGGAGATAAGATGTCCCATGTCCTTTTCATGGTCTGTTGTCGAACAATTATAAGCCTGTCCCCGTGTCTTGAGCCTTGCGGAAAATCTGTGCAGTAGGAAAGCACATAGCACATTGCAAGATTTGTAGATTAGTGTCCGAATGAAAGAGTGTTCAGTTGCTAGACATGTTTGGGGTATTCATTTTCGATATAGGTTGAATTTTCATCCGCGGCCAGCACTCCCAGAATTGAGATGGTGTCTTCAGTTTTTTCCCCCTTTTCTTCTTACTGTCCCATCCTTTGAATCAGAATGCGTTTAGGTGCAAACCTATCTTGCTCCACGTCTGTATGGCAAGGCGTTGATTATGTTGATTGAGCAGGAAGACTAAAAACTGTAGTGGGGTTAGGGAGAATTCTCTCTCAGTTCTTTCATTTTCTCACTGCTCTGAAATTTAATGACCTGATCATTGTTGTTTGAAGTTAAATTATCTGTTAAATTAGCCCTAAACAATAACTGATGGTATTTTCCTTTCGGGTTCCGTCACCCCTGAATTCTTTTCCTTGGATGGAAAGGAGGGGAATCAAATAATAATATACAGATATCAAAATTGGTCACATAATAATATAAAGATAATCAAAATTGATATTTATGTGCTGGTGATATTCTGTATGAAAAAAAATCATTTTCAAAGAAGCTGAATTTCATAAATAAGACATTTTTAAAGGCCTGTGCTTCAGAAGGACCACACTAATTCAAAGATGAATGTAAATAAGCATCTTTGTTGATTAAGAAAAAAATATGAACATCATATTCTCAATACTCTACAAAACCTAAATACCCAAACTCATCATACACCGGTGCTTGCTGATCTAAATTAATTCTGCCCTCCAGGGATAAATATTCTCAAAAAGGAAATTTAACTTTAAGCAAAATCTGAAATGTTGTAGATGTGAATTTCTAGAAATTCAAAGTGTATTTATTTCTTTGAGTCAGACACTTGTTTGTTTTTGCAATCACTATATGAAACAATTTTGGAAGAACGCAGATGCTTTTCCCCCCTTCCTTGTTTCAGACTGCTTGCATATGCAGGCATAGGCATGAGAGCTTCCAGGGTATATTGAGGAAATGACATTTTCCCCCTCATTTGTTTTAACAAAAGGCCCAAAGGATCTTTAAAGCCAAAGGTACTATAGTAGTTGAAAAAAATCTTTAAAAATAATGAGCACTCCACGTGTTTTTCCCATTAAAATATGCTGAATGAATAATTAGTGGCTATGATGGTTGAAAATTCAGAACATGAATAAGGTAGTAATTTTATTATTTGATACTTTTATAATTTTTATAATTAATGTAGTTTTAAGTTCGGCAAAGCTTTCTTGGAAAAAGTAGAGTACTCCACCCACCCCATCAAAAATACTCTAGAAGGAATAAAGTAGAATCAGGTAGAAGTGGCAGCAGGTCTTGTTTATTTATTTATTTCCAGTAGTAGTGGTAGTAGTAGTAGTGGAGTTGAAAAATACACTTTTAATTATGCATCAGGAGCTCTGATTGCAGGTGGGAAGACTAAAATCGATCATTCCTGCATCGATAGTGTTGTCTATTACTGCATTGATTTGTGTGTATTTATGCAGAGACTTTCAGTTATTTACTTACATATTTCAGCATCTCTCTTGATTATCACAGGTTGGTTTTAATGAAAGAGCTTATATAGGGAACACATTTGACAGATCAATTTTAAGTAAACTTGGTAGTGAATTATAGCAACCCAAAGAGTTTATGAAATTACTTATTCGTACTTGCTTGTTAGCAATTAGGATCCTGTCTCTGATTAAAACCTCAAGCTATTCGAAAGCTTCCATTCTTCCCTCCATAGTATTGATGTGTTTTAATCAAATAGGAAAACAGATGATTTTATGGTGTTGGCTGTGATAGAGTGAAACTGATGAAAGAGTCTTTTTCCATTGACATGACTAGTTTACCCTCATGACAATAAGGTGGCCATTGGGTTTACTAATGCTGTAGATGAAAAATCAAGGAACAACGAGATCTGAATATAGAAATAGCAGTGTTTTAAAACATCTATTACCACTAAGTTTTGCCAGTGGTATTTATGCTGAACAGGATATTCCAGGGTTCTTCAGTGCATATTAAATGGATCTAGACATTATATATCTACTATTTAGTGTATACGATTATACCTTACGAAGACAGACATTCACCTTAAAATAATAGTTCACAAGTGAATCAGGGTTCATTTGAACAAATACAACTAAAGACCACGGGTGTGTCTTTTATATGTACAAGGCAATAGTGGGAGATTGAGATACATTTGTATCTGTCCTCTTACAGTCATTACAAAATGTTGAAAGATGAGTTGAAAATAGAAAAAAAAAGTGGCCTAATTCATTGAGGGCTATTCTGTTTCATAGGTCTTTTCTTGCAATTTGGAGGATGAATTTTTCCTTGTTAATAATTTGGAATACATCTACCAAATACGGTTAACAGTCCTTTTCTTCAGCTCTTGCCCTCCCCACCCCGTACCTGCAAAGAATACAGAGAGGGAAAATAACTAAATTCTTTCTCAAGATCGAAAGGGCCTTGGGAGATGGAATTACTCTCTTCACCATAGCGAGAGTTTTCCTGAAACTACTTATCCTCAGCATTAGCGCTGTGAGAGGTGGAGCCTCTCAGTCAGGCGGCTGCAGGCAGAAGGTGGGCGAGCCCTGGGACCTTAAGGTTTGAAGAAGGTTGAGAGGAGGAGCAGAGAGAGAGCTTTGCGTTTATGTATTTGGTTTATTTTGTTTTTCTGTCCTTTGCCAAGCCCCTGAAGTTAACACAGCGATGTGGCCCTGTAAGACCAAGCACTCTCAGAATCTTTTCGAGATTGAGATTCCAGAGCATCAGATGAACGGGACTTAGAGCTGAGGCGTGCTCACCCATCCCTCCCTCCCTCCCTCTTTTTACGCACACACCAGCTCGTCCTCACGTGCATGGGGTAGTGGACAGTGTTGACTTGAATTGCTCTTGCTCGCTCCAAGCCTTTCCTGTGAATGAACCCGAAAACACTCGACAGGTCGTGAATAATCGTTTTAATGAGTGTGCAAAGCGTGCGACGGGGTGCACCGAGCTGTCGGGTTAAACAAACAACTTGTACCCTGACCAAATCCGATTGTTTAAGTGCAAAGTGATGTCAGTACCATTTCCATTGCCCTTCAGAAAACCACAGATCTGACACGCGGGAGTCCAATTTTCCCCATTAAAGAAAAATAACAATATTTTCCAACCGTGTATGTGATCTTCTTTAATATTAATCTGAGCCAAACAAAACCTCATTTGAGAATCAGAGAAGTAGTCATGTCACTGCCTCGAAAACAAATTGAAAGAAAGGGAAAATGAGGAAGAAATCAGAACAAATAATAAAAGTCTGATGGAGGATCTTTTTGATAGCTCACGTATCATTGCTGATCAATATTGTAAAAATCATATCTATAGCTAGCTAGCTATCTAAGCTCACTAGAGGCAAATATCAAGTTAACTGCATCTAAACAACTGGGATTGATGATGTGGTCCTGTACTAAGACAAAAATAACCAACCTGTAAATACTTTTTTCTAATGAAAATTTAACTGAAGTATTTGCTGTTTATATTAGCCTGTGCAGGAATAAAGGGATAAGTAGTTCCCACATTTATACTTTCAAGGAAAACAGTTTGGAAGAAAGTAATGTTAAAGGAACCCTGATGGGCCACCATCATCTAAAACAATAACAAAGAGCACAGTGAACTCTTCATGAATCACTATCCCCTCCCCACTTTTTTTCACAACTATACTGGGGAAATATTTTTGTTTCTTTCTCATCTAGAAAAAAGATCTACTTACTTGGAATCAGCCACGTGTGCTCCTTTCCTCGTTCATTCTTTTACCTACTTTTACAACTCCAAACATCAAATACCACGTGATGAGTAAGAAAATATAACCTCAAAATTAAAAAAAAAATCCCTTTTACATATCGTCTCTAAAAATTCTGTGGAGAGGAGAAATATGTAAAATGTTTCCCTCACCAGCACCTCATATACATTCACAAATCAAACAAAATGGCCAAGATGCTTGGAAATCAGTGTATCAGTTCCAAATAACTAGCTCCTTCAACTCAATAACAATAGGAGGATATTAAGGTTTACATTTTCAAAACTAAGTATTATAGATTGCATTATTGTTCTTTAAAGACTGAAAGCATATAACGTCCTACAATCTGAAAGGTCACTTGTCCTTATAATTGTAGTCAGCTTGTAGAAATGTTAGGGATATACCCCTGAATATGGAAGCTCAGCATTTGTTCACTTAACTCCTATTGGGTATGTTGTCATCTACATATCTGTCTGTCTTTCTGACCATCTATTTCACATATGAATATGTCAACCAATTGCAATTAAATGAATTAACCCACCTAAGACACATAATTGAGGTATTTGATGGAGTAAGCAATTTCTTATGAAAGTCGTTGGAGTTTTATTATTGTTGCTAGTTTTCATACATCTCTGTCAATTTAGCCTCAATGGAAAAAAATGGAAGGTATTGAAATTCAGTTTCCAGCATCAAAACTTGGAAAAGACAGCCAGTAGTTTAGGACAGTGTTTTTGTTGATTTTGACTGTTATCTGGTGACTTGTCTGTATCAGAATATCAATTCAGAATATCCTTTAATTTCTAGGAAATTTGACAAAAATGACTATCAAAAACTAGGGGCTTGCATTTTTTATTGTTTTAAGTATTTTTGGACACACAACAGACTGTAGTTATTACCTAAACAGCTTTCTTCTCTGTGGGCTGAGTTGAGGAATTTTAGGAGTCACTGAAAGAGCTGCATCCATTTCTGTTTTAGATTCACAAACAGCAAAGCTAGAGGGTGCGTCTGTTTCTGTGTGTATATATGCAGTTAAAGAACTACACTATCAAAACATTAATTATATTTGAAAGAGAGCTTGCTGTGGGGAGAAATGCATTATTGAATTTATATTCCATGGAATGTGTCTGTGGAGAGGGCTGAAATTGTATACCTGTCTTATATGATGCACCCTCTTCAGTGAGGTGCCTAGCAAGAGCAAACAGATGAAGGAGGCAAACTTGGACGGGAGAGACCTTAGGTATGTGGATAGTCCTAAGCAGAGGGAATTCATGTGCAAACTCAAATTACATGAAGAACAAGCATGGGGTCTTTGTTCCTTGTCAACAAAAACAAATATAATGTTTCTCCTCTATCAAACAAACCACAGAACGATCTTAGCTGAATTTGGAGCAGGGTTGGGGGAGAGATTGAGTGACTAAGTATATTCCAATTATCATAGTTCTGATCCTCAAGTCCTGTTTATTTTACAGCTGCCAAATTTTATATCCAAAATTTAGATTCTCTTCCTCCCAAATCCTACATTGGTATGAATCATCCCTGATCATTTTTAGTTTTTGGCTTAATTACTAGTTTTCAGCTTTAAATTACCAATAAACTAATTAATCTGACTAATCTTTCTAAACTTCTGTTGAGTAGTATAATAGCTGCAACAACAACAAAAATAAAATAGCAGAAAATGCAGCAATAATGACAAAAATAGAATGTTAATAATAATAATGCAAACAATAATAGCAGAAACAATTTTAAAATAATTTCTCTGGCTGACAGGATGAAGATGGAATCCATTTCAGTCTGAAATGTGTGTTTCACAGCTGCAATTGGACATTCTTGTGATTTGTTGTTTCACTGGTTAGATGGATGATCCATTCTGGCCCAACTCAAGTGTTCTAATAGAGACTCCCTTGGTCTAATACGGTAGGTCTTTTTAATGTTGTTGAGTACTTTTGTGACCACTCCTCTTCAATGCTATGGGCATGTCCCTCTTGGACACCATTTCCCCAAAAATCAACCTGGGAAAGAGACTGGCAGACATGTGAAGGGATTCTTAGATAGAAGGATCTGGTGCCTCTGGCTGGAGCTCAGCTGGTGAATGGGCAAGGTGTCCTATTTGGGAATCATGTTCACAAATCTGATTTGAGAAGTGCAAAGTAACTGAGGTTCCTGTGAATCCAAAGAGAACACTGGCCCTAAGGAACTCAGGTCATTGGGCAGGACACAAAACTTAGAATTCTATTAGGACCCCTGGATGAACTCTTGATTCCTTCAGGGATGGAGGGATGGAAAAAGGACAATAAAGTGAAGGGAAAAGAAGTGGACAGAGACCAGGTGAAAGATGTTTGTACCTGGTGGTGATCTAGCTGGTAATGCTAACCCATCTCCTTAGGAGGAGGGAGGGGTGTTTTTGTTAATTGTGAACCTGCCAAGGTTTATCCCTCTAGGTGCAAGAACAGGCACCAGTTCCTCAGACTAGGCTGGGAACGATCTGCCAGTGAGTCTGTACTTGCAGGAATCGAACTCTCCTCTGAGCCCAAAGTTCTCCCTATCTCCTGAGTCCCCTGTGCACCCCACCCCCAAGAAAGAGGACTTGAAAGAAAATAAAAAGTGGGTGAGGAAGGAATTAGATTTGGTGTTTGTCAGGCAATTGTTGGGGTTAAAGCAGGTTGTTTGGTAACTGCTTTCATTTTGGAGGAAAAAGAAAGCTGGTTAGGAGAGGAAGGGCGGTTATGGGAGAGGAGAGCAGAGAAAGAGAAATTTCTCCGCAGCCCAGCAACTAGGACCAAACGCAAACGGACCTTCGCAATAGAAGGACAGTTTGAGAGCAAGGAAGGGTGACTGTTAAATATTTTTGCTTTGTTCTATTTTCCTGCAAATTATTCCTGCAAATCTATTTCCCTGAAAGTTTGTGAGAAAATAAAACTTGGCACACCTTGTTAAAAAAAAAAAACTACAAAAAGAAAGGCAGAAGTATCAGGAGCCATCTTGTCCTCTAGAAAACTTTTTTCTTTGGATATTACCGAATACACACAATCCATAACTAAACCAAACAGTAGCTGAAGGAAGAAAGGGAGGGAAAAGAAGGACGCAATTTCCTTGCTGGTCATACCATGCATCTATCTCTTCACCTTTCACAGACCGTATATTGCTCTGCTCTTCAATGGTACCCCCAGGCTTTCTCTGTGCACTAATAACAACTAATAATGACTAAGTTCACTTCAACTCTTCTGTAAGTACAGCTATGCAACTTGAAATCAAACGAGAGCCTTCCGTATAAAATCCAATACTAATTAAAATAATATTTTGTGGAAAATATTGTTACTGTCTTTTGTTTGGATTGTTCCTTTGATTAAAAGACAATTATCAATTGTTCCGATAAGAAAATTAAAAGAAATCAACATCACCAGTAAAAGTAGCCCTCAGTCCTGTTATGTACACCCCCAAAGTATGGTTTTTAAGAATTTATTTTCAAACACTTTGGTTTTAATAGTGTGTAACTAAGAACCTCTGAGTTATTGGCGACATGCTTACCTAAAGGAAACTAAGTTAACACTTTTGTAATGAGAATACTTGACAGAAAGTAAAGAAACAATAAAAGCAGGTATCTCACAAAGTAGTTAAAGTTGTGCAGACATTCACCTGCACTCAGTTTGTGTACCTATTTAACAAAATTAATATCCCAATATCTTAAAAAAATTTTAGCCAATATATAAAAATGCTTACACATACATATTATATACACCATGCTGCATATATTTCAAATATGTATTTATTTTTAATAGAATCTGAGAACTAAACAATTAGCATTTCTAGCTTTTTAACTACCAATAATTGTTTATTTGTGATCTGTAAACTCTGAAGGAAAGCCAGAACCACTGCATTCTGCTTAGATTGTATTATGAAGCAAATATAGGTTTCTTCCAGTCTTGGGGTGTGCAAGAGTGAGGGATTTAAGAGTAAGTGGAATTAAGGTCTTATATATGTTTGCAGTAAACCAAGATGTAGTAATTTCATTCTTTAAACATTCACATGCTACTATTAAATAAAAGAAATATATAGTTTCAAAGATAGGAAAAATAAGCCCAAGTCAAACTATGGTATTTCAGAAAAGGAGTGGTTTCAAACGATGCTAACATTTTTTCCCAACAAAGAATTTTTCAAGGCAGGTATAACCAGATCTGTTGCACAAGTGGCAAAGCAAATATACTAGAAATGGGCTGTAGAGGGATTTAATGGACTGAATCTATCTGAATATTTATGAAGAGTAATACTCCTTTGAAGAGGGTTGTGTGACTATCTATCATGTGCCTTTAAAATGGGGGAGGGGGAGAGATTTGAGAGGGTGGACATGTCCAAGCATCCTAACTATTGCTAATGATGAAAGGATGTGACCAGTGTAGAAAAGGACATAATCCCATGCCAAGAGAGGAGCTGCAAGTACTATTTGCCCTATCATGTTTATTTTCTTTAAAGTGCATATTCAAAAACATATCCTTTCCGATAGGCTCTCATCTGCAGTTATGGCTTCATAGACAGTAGTCAGCTTGTATTAAAGTGCAATCTAATGCTCCAGTCCAACTTTGAAAAGAAGACAATGGACAGGAAAAATAAAGTGACAAGTCTTATCAATAAAATTCTCATTGGCAGTTGGAGAATTGGGAAAGAGGCTTCAAAACAGTGTAGCGGGAGGAAAGCAATACTCTTTAGGCGAGTTTTGGGAATATGCTAAGTAAAATGCTGTTCAGAAATTGGGATTAATCGAGCAGTTTAAATACAAATCTGCCGGAAATCGTGCTCTGTGAGAATGAAAATGAAGAAATTTATGCATATTCTAATTTTCCCTCTTTGGCTGCTATTTTGGAGGAAGAGACTTCTTTTGCTGATGGTGGGACTTTTTTGTTCTGCACAGGAAATGTGTAAATGAACACAAATGTGTGTGTTTTTTCCCTTTCCCTTTCTCTCCTCCATCCCTCCTCCCTCTTTCAACAATCAGAAGTTTTAGGGTCCTCAGTTCTGCAGCCACCGGGTACCAGTGTTTCTCCCCATCCCCAGGATGATAGGGTGCAGGAAAGGCAGGGAGTTGAGTTAGGGCCCCTCTGGGTCGCTAACCTTTGAAAATTAACCTAGAGTTTCCACTCCATCTTTGGACATTCAAAGAGAGTAGAGAGTAGGGAGGAGTTATACACTTAATGTGATGAAAAATCATCTCCAGAGCTATTTCCTCTCACACCCGAATTCTCAGTGACGACTAGGTTGGGGAAAGTTTAAAAGTGATGTTATAAACCATGTTGTGCAGATCCACTGACCATCAGCGCCCAGTCCAAACACTTTCCCTCTCGTGCCTTTGGGAACACACGGGGCTGGTGAAGTTTAATTCTATTAAGACCAGTAAGAAGCCCTCTAGCTCTCCTAGTCTGATGTAAGTAAGTAGCCCAGTGCTGAGAACGAGTGAAGTGGAGCTCTACGGATGTTTTTTATCTTGTGGAATATGTAAGGGTCTCCGAAGACGGTCCAATGAAGGGTCTGGGGCGAAGGTAGGGGCGGGGGCGAATAGGTCCCTGGTGGGAGAGAGACTGAGAGACGAAAAAGAGAGGCGCTCCCCTCGTCCGGCTCCTGCGTTTGCAGGCCAGGCGAGAGCTTCACAATTAATTCGGGGCCGGGGGAAGACAAACTGAGACAGACTCCGAGTTTCTATCCTCCTTTCTACACCCCAGATAAAAACCCTGCAGCCAACTTCATTCTTAACAATTTAATCTGAAAAGGGCCCTGAGGTGCCCCTCTGCCGCTCGCAGAGCGCCGCAAGGACCCCCCCCCCCCCCCCGGGCATCGGACGAGGCGGGAGCCGTCCTCTGCCAGGTCCGCCACCCGCTCCGCCGCTGCGGCTGGGGCCTTAGAGGAGGGCGGCCAGGACAAAGTCCCCGCTACGAGCCCCGGCCTCACACACATTTTCAGCGTCCCCGGAGGGCCTGCCTTTTACCTCCCCGTCCGCCGGGACCCCGCCCCGCCTCCCACTCCAGTCTTCCTCCCTCGGGAAGAGGCGCCGCGCGGCCGACGCCGGGCAGGGCCGCACCCCTACCCCGCCCGCGCGACTCGAGGCCGTGGCGTCGGTTCCCCTCCGCGTACCGGTGTGGGGCGCAGATTCGCCCGCGAAAAAGCTGGGAGAGGAGCGCGGGCCCTCGCTGCAGACCTCACGTCAAGGTGACCGCCACATCTAGGAACCTCTTCGGAAAAGCTCCAAAATGCCTAGTTTGCAGAAAGTCTGCTATGGTGTGGTGGGGCCGTGTGGTCAGAGAACCCCCTGAGAAGCCTCGTAAGGTCTGGAGTCAAGCGCTGCCCAGACCTATTTCTCCCGCGCACTCCAGGTCCCGCACTTCCGGTCCCCGTGGGGTCCCGGACCCTCCCCTCCCCCAGCACTTCCGGCCCGTGGGTTCCTGCCCTACCGCCCAGTCAAGGGGCTGAGGGATATCACTGAGATCTCTCCCTAGCTGGTGGGAACTTTACCTGTCCCTTCATTTCTTTTTATTTTGACTCTCCTTTAATTTCTTCACTTCCTTAAACGTGAGAGTGAGGGTGGGGAGTGGAATGGAGGAAGGCCAGAAGGTGAGAGAAAAAGCCCACTGAAGAGAAAACTTTTTTTTTTTTTTTTGTCTTTTCAGATCCCCATTTCCCTGTGTGAATTCCCTGCACAAACTCACGTCAGCAACTGAGATTTAGGCCTGTTTTCCAGCAGGGCTTAGGCCAGTGTCTGCACTTAGTAGGCATGCAATAAGTGTTGAATGAATTACTGAATTAATGATGCTGCTCTGCTAGGCACATAGTGCTTAGGGTTGGTAGATATCCTGAGAAATCGACTGACTTGACTTTCGGGGTTTTGTTGAATTCAGTTGAGAGGGTGATAAATAAATGATTTTTACAGACATTTTGATTTTTTTTTAGGGACTCCCCAAAACAGTGGGAGGAAATCTCTTGGAGTTATTGAAACTTCTTCATATGTATGAGGTAAATTGATGTGATTTTTTAGAATTTGGGGGTTTATCAGCCCTTCTGTAGTTTTTCCTATTTTGCTTTCTGTTTAAAATTTTACTTTCTGTGGAATAGGTCAAGCCCTTGAGAAGTTAATCTTTTGTAGCCAGTTTGAGGCAGAAACTGATTCCTCTTTTGCTTTCCTTCTATGTTATAGTCTAATCCTTGCCAATCTTGAATTCTTTTCTGTGTTATGTCCTGCGTATCATTCACCTGTTCTTGTTCTTTACAATAACATATATTTGTAAATGCTGTAAGAACATTATATAACAGGAGAGAAATTTTACAGTTGGGAAGTTGTGAGGCTGGATTCAGTTAGTCAGCACATCATAAATTCATATTCTACTGAGCACCAGTTTATAACCTATAGACTACTCTCTAGGGCATTTACTGTCCCACTTTCACTGACTGTAAAATAGTGAAAATATGTAATCAATAAGCTGATAACATGAAACCAATCTGAAAGGTTTTAATTGTTAAACAAGTTTAAAGTGTATTTATTAGCATCATTATTAAGAGGCATCAGAGAGGGCTACAATAAGAGGGCTACCTGTTCTTATCCTCTGGGCACTTACAATCTAGTTGGGCATAAATAATGTAAATGTAAATTGATAGAAACCACTACTAAGCAATATTCAGTGTGTGGCATATTGAAAACACTCAGTAAACAATTGCCTCACAAATTAATTTGCAGTCAGGTCATTCTTTTAACAGAAATATGATACTGATAAGAAATACAGGGAGGATTAATTAGGGAAACTTTCATGGAGAAAATGTATTTGTCCTTTATGTGCAACAGAGGAAGATTAGAATATGCAAGCTGTTTGTGTTCGAGGGGGTGAAGGAGGCATAAAAGAAGAATGAGAAAGATGTTTGATGAGATGGAGTTTGGTGGTAATTTGTAGGAAGTTTTAAGACCATGCAGAGGAGTTTGTATTAGATAGTAGAGGTGATAGAGACCTGTGGTGGCCCTGTAAGCAGAAGACAGCATGATTAAAATTGAGAGTGAGATTTATATTTAAAATGATTCTAGCCAGCAACTGAGCATAGTGAAAATTGAGGGAGAAAGAGTAGGAGAAAAGATTTTGGTGCAGTTTGAAATGGGATATTACTACAGAGTGGCTAAAGACAGAGCCATCCTTAGGCTCTTTCTTCCCAGTTTTTATACAATGGGAATTACATTGAAATGATAAAATCAGTAATGAGCCTTGATTAGAGCAAGAGCCACAGTACTAATGGAGTAAGTACTACAATTTTATTCTTCATTGTTGGTAGTGCTGGGGGATGTTAGGTATAGAATGATGTTAGGTATAGAACGAGATATCTTCATCACCAGTTAAGCTCAAGATATCTTTTTCATTTAGCTTATTTACCTATTATTCAGTTGTAGTGGTTCTTGGGTGGGTGTGATTTTTGATACCCTCCCCTCTCCTCCACCAGGCACATTTGGCAATGTCTGGAGACATTTTTACTTGTAACAACTATGGGGCCACTACTGGCATCTAGTAAGTAGAGGGCAGGGATAGATATTACTAAGCATCTTACAATTCACAGGAGAGCACCCTGCCCCACCACCCAACCAACAATGAATTATCCTATTCAGTCCAAAATTGTCAATAGTGCTGAAGCTGAGAAACCTTCAGTTGTGGGAATGAAGCATGAGCTCTAAGTCTGGAGAGCTCCACAACAAGTCCCAGAACCTAACTTCTATTATAGTAACAATTTCAATTGAAGAAATGCTCTATTTGTTTAGTGAGTCTAATGTACCTCTGAAAATGGCAGTGTCTCTACTTGGCCCTGAGGCCTTAGGAATAGGAAAATCAGAAAGTACTTGCTTGGATTTGCTACTTTTTATAAAGTAGAGTTAGAAATCATCCTTAAGGATTTGTCATCTAAATGTTATTTATTAAATTAATAAAATGTGCCTTTGGAGTTGCTTAGCAACTTATGGAAAGCTTGCTTTTTAGAAGTTCATTTGTTTGTTTAAAAACTAGGGTAGGTTGCATATTATTAGCTACATTACATAAATCAACAAAGAAATGTACACTGAAAATGGAATAAGATGTTTCAACACATTTTCTGCTTTCTGTGTCTGGCAATTAAAACACTCTAATTGTCTGGTAGAATTGCATCAAGTATTCGACAAACATTATGTATGAAACTTGAACACAATATTGAGTATGTAAGAGAACCAAAGGGGAAAAATTCAGCAAGTTTGTCATAAAGCATGTGTTTATCTTAACCTTTCTTCTTCAAAAATCTTATCTACTAAGTACTTTTATCAGACACTAATTATACTCTTTCTGAAAAGAATTTCTCCAACACCCTTCAGTGCCCGCACCCTTTAATCATATCTCATTACATCTACCTAATCCATATCTTTTTTCACATTGCCATGGCTCATTAACAGTTTTAAAAGCTAATCTTAATCTTGGACATTATTATTCCTTGTAATTGAGATGAAAATAATGCCAATAATATTTTATTCCTAAAATGTAATGGATCATTTAAAATTTGTTCTGAAGCCATTTCTTCTTTAAATATTAATGAGAAATTAACTTTCAAACATGCATTAAGCTAGCAGGAACAGTGAGATGTGTCTGAAAACCCTGAAGCACCTTTTTGAAGAAGTTATTTTTATAAGCTGTTTTAACAGTGGATCATCAGTCACTTTGAAGGGAAGTGATCCTTGATTAACAGTTGGCTGATATTGTGCTTCCACAGATCTGTGGTAATACAGGTGCTACCTGTGAAGCAGGACAGGTAATTCACAAAACCTGAGGGCCTTTTTTTTACTGACTGAAAAATGTAAAAGCTTAAAAGGGCCTTCGTGTTTGTGTATTATCCCACTAAATTGTTGTAGACAAGACAAACCAAATGTCCCACTCAAATAATGAACAGTAGGCACCATGTTTCCCATAAATTTAAAGAAAAGATTAAATATGGCTATTATTTTATTCCTTTTGATTTTCCATTTTTAGAAAAGGAAATGGATCAAATATGCAGTTACATGACTCAAGTAGAGCTTCATGATGATGACTTTTTAGGACTTGAAAGTCAAATCCTGCCTCTCAGAATACAACTACATAGAGCTAATGTTACTCTCAGTGTAAACTTCCTCCACTATTACAATTGTGATGGTTTCTTGAAAGTAATCTTTAAGAGTCTTAGGAAAAGTTTAATGGCCCATTGTTTTTTAATGCACATACTGTTTAGCGGTAGTGTTTAAAAAAAAACAAAACAACAACACAGAAGTCATTGTCCAAAAAAACAGCTTTTGGACAAGCACCTCAAGCTTATGATTCAGTGGTAGTAAAGATGTAGTAAAACTTTAATTCTGCTCTGATTTTTTTCCCCCTTTCATTAGTTCTGCCAGACAGTACAGTAATTCGCTCATATTTCAGGTGTTTAATTGGATATTTCTTTAAGTTTTTTCTTTAGAATATATTTTTTTCCTTTTAGAATTTTGTGTTTCTTCTGATTTCTATTCATTAATATGGTTCAGCTTGTTGTTAACTGTAGGAAACTGTTATTAAGCAGAATTAAATGAAACTTTATGATAGTTGATAAGTTTAGTCCGCTGTGTCTCATCTTTTGCTGCGGCTAAAAATTGAGTTGAGGGAGGAGGGTATAGCTCAGGGGTAGAGTACATGTCTCACATTCAGGAGGTCCTGGGTTCAATCCCCAGTCCCTCCAGTAAAAATAAATAAATAAATCTAATTACTACCCCACCCAACCCCACCCCAAAAAAAGAATTGAGTAAGATAATTTGACTTTTAGGGTCTGTAACATAATTTTTTAAAAGTCACTCAACATTTTTTCTTTTAAATTCTTTTAATTTACTTACTCGTCCTTTTTGGGGAGGGTAACTTTGCATAAGCTCAATGAAATGCAACAAGTTTTCACATGTGTTCTTTTTTGCTTTACTGAAATAGCTTGAATATTCAGATCTTATCAATGTTTTACAATGACACCACAGACAATGCTTACTTTAATGGAATTTCCCTCCTTTCATTATGAATTAAATTAGTTCTAATAACAAAAATAAAATTTTGCATACAATATACTATAATACCACGACAATTTTAAAAATTGCAAATATAGTATTAATAGTTTAAAATTGTTTTTGCTTTTGTAAGTTAATTTTTATTTTTGACTATTTCTCTCTTATTAAGAAGTTTTGCCTCTTCTGTACTAATCATCTATTTTCTTGTCCTTTCCATGTTTCTATTTTCAGAGGCTTCTCATTGGCTGGTGCAGTGCAAGTTGATGGCACAATTGTTCACTTAGAATCAAAGGATATCTATTTATTGGTGTGCTGTTATCAGTCAGAAGTTTCCAAATACAAGTTCTCCAATTCAAAGGAAAGTATCTGGATCCAGGCAGAAAGGCGTCTGCGAATTGCCAAAGTGTGCATGATGCTTCAGCATTCTTTTTTAATTTCTGTTTCTGGAACACTCCTCTCCTCAGTATACTCCAACTACTAGATAGGTTCCTAGGTTCATCCAGATCTGTCCCACATCTGAATTTTTGGTCATTTTCCCACACTCTGGCTCCACAAATAAAGAAAAAATTATAATAAAGGAATAAAAATTGTTTGTTTCTGTCTGACTGAATCATTCCAGTTTGAAGCACCCTGGTGGGTTAATTAGCCTTGTTATTGCATTTACTATCTCCCACAGACTTGTTTGTGGAGAAGTCCTCCTCTTGGCACTTGCCTAGTTGGATGAGAGAACATTAGGACGGTGGCACTGGACTTCGCTCTTGAAATGCACGGGACTGTGGCAGCATAAAGCTTGAACAAGCTTAGTTTTCATTCACAGGGTGCATCTGGCATAGCATCATCTGCCAGCATTGATTTATTCGGGGCCACACCTTCCAGAGCAAAAGTTCTAGCTTAGTATGGGGATTGGTACTATCATGAAGAAAAACATGGTGCCTGTTGTAGGAAGAGTTTGGAGAGTTCTACCCCAGCAATCAAGATGGTTAAGATGATTAACTGAATTTTGTGGATATACTGTTTCTACCGTAAGTGAAAGAAAAAGAGAAGAGCTGCTGTTATTCATCCTCACTCATTTCTCACAAATAGGCATGATTTTTCATAGAACATTATCTTTTAATTCTTGTCGCTGTTTTTTGTTCTTATAAATTATAATGAGAGAGGTATTAGCAAGAAATTTGAAATAAAGGACACAGGTGAGATTGCCTTTTGATTGTTAAATTTCCAGAGCAACACAACCAGCACAAGGATGTGTACACAGTTTCCTTAAAAGAACAGATAAATTCCTGTGCAGCAGGGTTTGACATAAACTAATTGAAGGTATTGACATATCCATGGAAAGAATTTTAGCCATGAAAGCAGATGAAAGTTAGAAGCAATGTAGGCAGAGTCTATCCAAATATGGTTCAGAGATGAGGGAATGGACTCAATTCCATTAGACTTCAGTCCAATGAAAGGCCATTCTTATTGTGAATGGATATCAGGATATTTAAACTTGATGCTGTTAAACATTCTATCCACAAAAATACCTTCATTTTGAATCTATTTTTTCCAAGCAATATTCAGATCATTATTTGGCTTCCAAAGTATCTGTTCCCAGAATACACACTAATCACATGAATTTCAAATATTTTACTTATGACAGTAGTTACCTTTAGGTGAGTAATTATGTCCCAGGCCTTCAGGGAAGTTACTTTCATTTAAGTTATTCATCATAAATGAATAATTTGATTTCTGGGTCAAAACATTACAGTTTTGATTTGGTGATTACTGTACATCTGCCTTTGATAGATGAATACATTTTGGCATGTTGATAAAATCAAGGTGTAAGGTTTCTACCATGATGAGCAGGCCCAGGATTATAATGTATTTACTAAGGTCCACCCTTCCTGTCAGCCTTTCCTATGACCTACGCAATGAACATACAACCATATGATTCTGTTTGTGGGTAGGATAGTTATTGAAGTAAATTAGAATTGCTCAAGTAATAATTGGTTAGGATCAAATATTACCCTCAATGCAATATTATATATTAACAGGATGGCCATGGAGTTAAAAAGACTCTGAGTACTGGATTCACAACTTATTAGCTGTGAGATTATCTTAACTTTTACAGACAGCAGTTTCCTTCATAAAATTAGTATATTGTCAAAACTCCCTCATAGGGTCACTTTGAAATTAAATGAGATAATTCATATAAAGTGCTTAGCACTCAGCCCAAAGTATGGTGACAAATGAATATTAGCTAATGCTTTAAGCATATATCACTAAGAGTAATAACAATATTCTTATAATAAGATGACACAGGTTCAGCACATGACTGGGGAAGCAAGACTTTGACACAGACCAATTGTAAAATACTTAAGATCATACAGTTTTTAAGAACAATTCCTACTCCAGTATTTAGACCCTGTACAATTACCACTTTTGCTTTCCACTGAAGTACAAAATTTTATTTTTATCCTCTATAACTCCTATTATTCATAATATTTTGAGGACTAGATAAAAATGAATAATATTCTAGACTTTCTCAAGTCTCAGTGGCTTAATACTATCAAGATTTATCACTCATTTATGTCACACTTCAGTGTGGGTCAGGTAGAGAGTGGGTGGTTTTTTGTTTCATACAGTTTCATTCAGTCATTCAGGGACCCAAGAATGGCTCTGCCATCTTCCAGAGCCCTGGAGTCCTCCACTGGATACTCTGCATTGGGTAGGGACAGAAGAAATCTTGTTGAGGATTATGAAAGATAATACCTATTTTACTGGCCTGAAGTCAGTCACATTAGGCCCAACCTAATTGCAGGGAAGGTTTGCGAATATAATTTACTTGTGTGTTTAGGAGTAAAAATAATGGGTTTGCTGAACACATAGTGTTATATTTACCTCACTAACCAAACACTTCCACCAACAAAACTGTCTTATGACTATTCTCTAATATTTCATCAATTAGTTAAAGATGGTGAGGAACTTTTGCCTACAAAATGTATTTGCACATAATTGTATAAAGCTCTCTATCTCATATTAGAAAGCCTTTATCAACAGAGATTGGAGTCTAGGAAGGCTTTCTGCCACTTTTTGGTAAATTTTTGTTCTGTAGGAATTCTCTGGGTAACTTTTTGTGGAGCATTTATCTTACTTTATTTCTACTTGAAGCTTGTATATATGAAAGAGATTATATCCTCAAATGAGCATTTTCCTAGCTTTTATCATCTTCTGTCATTATCCCAACATTCTTTTATTATAGTTGTTATTGAGAGCATACTTTCAGATTTTGCATGGAGATTAACTGTAAAATAAGTAAATAGTGAATTGTTTTGTTAGAATAAAGTATAAAAGTCAATGCTCTTAAGAGGTTTTTTCATTGCTAACTGCTATTTCTAAGTGACTACAGTACTCAGAAAACAGCAGATTGACAACCTTAGATTTAAGAATTTTTTTATGAAGAGTTGCTGTGACAGTAAACTACACACAATGCAAGCTTTGCTATGACTCCAAAATACGACTTTTCCTAAGGTTCCACTTTACTTATGAAAGAGTTCCTTATATTAAAATCTGTTTTGCACATGGATTCCTAGGCACTCTCCAAAAGACAGATTTTTAATGTTTTCATGATGGTATTTATTCATCATGGTTAAAGGAATCGATTCAAACTGCTTATTTTACACTTTACCCAACAAGTCACAAATGATAGCAACCAGCACTCAACACTCACATTTTCATAATACCAATAATGTGTTACACTGGCTGTGTAGATTAATGGGTTCATTTACACTAAGGGTATTTTTAATTATATTGATAATATTTTGGTATGCATAAATATTTTAATTATTTTCTTATAATTAATATGCATATATGAAATTGGTCTTACATTTTGCTATTTTATTAGAAATTAAATTGCCCCTTATTATTAATGTTTAATCAAAGGATATGTTTGTGATACTCATTAAGATTTCTTAAATGACCATTTTAGTAATTAAGTGACGTTAAAGACCGACATTCTTTAGATGGTTATATATTCATGTGCAAGCTTCTGTTTTTAGTGGTTATAACACTAATTAATAATTCTTTTGTGAAATGTTTGTTTTTCAATTGCTTTTTTAGTGCATTCTACAAGTTTTCATATAATTACCTGTTTGCAAATTAAAAGAGGTTATAGAGTTCAAAATGACATAATTTTTGTTTCTATTCTAGCCTAACCAACTTTAGCCTTTATTAAATAAATAAGTGTAGAAAAATGAATATTCATAAATACACTCGTTCTTTAATTGGAAATGCGTGCTATTTAACTGAACAATTCTGTGAGAGAAAATGTTTGCAAACATACATTTTAGAAAGTAAAATCACACTTTCATTATTTTATTAAGTAGAAATAAATTAGTGTGTGTAGTCATATAAAACCATGACTAAATATTTTAGGTGTTATGCACCTAAAGCTCAGTTGTTTTGCATTATTTATATTTGCATAAAACAGTTCATTGATTATATTGTTTGCATTATATAAATAATTTTCTTTATATTTTAAAATAATGATTGATGAAGAGGAGGAAGTGTTTACAGAGCAAATGATTAGAGTTATTTTGACCTTTACACAGGCATCCTAAAACATTCATTTTATTTAGTCTAGTAAATGTGAACCTCTAGGAGAATTTCTAAGTTTTCAGTCTACTTGGACATACAAGTTATTGGACATTCATATCAGAAATTACATTGAATGCTACATGTTCTTTATGAGCTTCATATAATATATTAAGTATTTAAAAGGTTTAAACTAATGTGTTCCTTTTGTTTCATAACTTAAATTGACATTATAAATTCTGTGTTTGTAACACTAAACTTTTATATTACACAACAGACATTTAAGCTTAAGTTTTTGTGAATATTTGACAAAAATAATTTCAGCCCTATAGTAGTCAAGCAGAAATTATTTAGCACTTGCAGTTGTAATGTAAATGCTAATTATAATTCATTGGCAAACCTTTAAAGATTTTATGTAAGTTGACTTCAAGACATTTTCTCCCAAAACAGTTGTTACATTTCTCCATGTTTCCTGCATGGTAGATTTTGAATTTAGCATCTGACATGTTTTCTCAACTACTGGTTTATAATGAAAACATGTAGGTACTCAAGGGAATGTGTTAAAAGCAAAAATTCTATGATCCTTGAAAGGTAAATGACAGTGCTGAGATTGTTACATCTGGATTAGAAACGTTTCATCTGTTTATCTATCTAAACAAACACAAATAAGATAATTAGGATCCTAACAATGCATGTTTTAAAAATAACAACTTATGGTTTTGATTAGGTCAGAACCCAAATGATTTTTTAAAGTTTTCTTTGTTCCCACAAATGAGTAAAAAGGGATTGACCTTCAGCATCAAATGCCTTTAAGTGATTACAGCAAATGTGGTATTTAATATTTTAAAATTTGAAGGTAAAATTAATCCTTAACTTTAAAAAATCATATTTATACTAAATATGTATATTTATATACATATATACATAAACATTTATGCATATATGTAATCATGTATGATAAAGTTTGCCTAATTATTCAGCTAAGTTTACATCACCATATTTTCATTCTTGTTAGAACAGAGCTAGTATCTTCTGGAACTGCTAACTTGTAACTGTGAAAAATCAATCCTATAGGAAAGTAAAGTGAATCTCTTGGAAAATCACAATTTTATATTTATATTTATATTTATATTTATATATTTATATTTAAAACAAATTTTTAGCATTAGAGTAAGCTGTAAGTTGACTTTAAAATTCAGCTTTGTACATAGATTAGTAAGTTACAGAAGAAATTTCCATGTAAACTAATATTTTCTAAATCATATTAGTTTTAATTCTTAAAAGAAAACTCTTTTGATATCCTGAACAGGAACTTAAAATATTTTGTTTATATGCCAGCTACATGTCTTGATTTTAAATTAGTATAATCATACATTCTTGCTGAATTAATGGTTTCTTTAAATTCTGGTCACATGACTTGCTGTTAAATTAATACAATCATATTCTCTTATTCAGTTAGTAGTTGAGTAGTTGTTTAATTAAACATGCCATTTGTTTACAATGTAGTGTTTCAGAAATACTAGTTCAAAAGGTAGGATAAGAATTTATATCAAACATTTCAATCTGACAAGTGAATTACATTTCTCCCACCATAAAGAGGTAAGCAGAAAACTGTAGCAGTGATGAAAAGACATATTCTTATTACTCAGAGATATGATATGCACTAGTCTACAAAATATGACCTTTTCCACTTCCATGATTAAGACAAAAGCTCTATAACTACTAAAATAAGGACTTGTCTTGATTTTTTGGTATTTTAAATATTTTATTAAAATTGTCATTCCTTTTGTTAGTCAACCTAGAGGGTAAAAAAAGCAGGGTGGATTTTGATACAAAAATCTGGATAAAATGAAACCTATAAATTATTGTACATGTATGAAAAATTATGTCTCAGTAAATACTGTATTGAAAAGTAAAACATACGAACGTCTCCCACTTCCCAAAGCAGAATTAGGAGGATTGTGTCCATTTTTTATAGTTTAGATTTTGTTAAGTAATCTTTGTTATAATTTCTTCTTTACACAGAGCTTTTGTTATTATAGCAAGTACCATTGCTTTTACTATAGTAAAGGCAATCTCCTTTCTGGTTAAATTTATGAAGCGAAAAAAATAACACCATAAAAATTATACATGTAAAGTAAAAAATTTTATGTGATGCTCAATTTGCAAGGAAGTTTGAATAATTTTTTTAAAGCCCTGTGGAAGTAGGAGACAGGTTTTGTATTTTGGTTATTTTTGACATAACCAAAGTATAATACTTATTTTTGAGAAAACATTTCTGATTTTGATTTTCCCACGAGAATTAAAACTTTATATAGGAAAACTAAGATAACTAATGGTTATGCCTGAACTTGTAGTTTGTCAGAAGAAAGCAAATTGATGGTACTACGTCACAAAACATAATCTAATTTTCTATCATTTACTCAAAGTTCAGCTATCATGAACTTGTTAAATGTCTTCAAAATTACTGAAATATTACCTCTAGCCTATGAATTATAATTGTAAACATCTATTCTCTCATTTTTCAGTTGATTCTTTATGAATCCCTCTGTTGTGTTTTAAAAATTATGGTAGGAATATTAATATTAACTAATATTTACTGAGTGATTATTATGTGCAAGATACTTTACATGTGTTTATTTACTGTTTCGATAAATTTGGCCACCTCTGCATACACACACATGTACACACATGTATACACATTATTATGCTCACAATATACTTACATTTCATTGAATAAATTAAAAATATGTATGAAAGAGAAATTAGGAGCCAGTCTTGCATAATTATAGTTCATGAAAAGGGATGTTAAAATGTGGTAAAACCAATCTGGTAATCATTTTATTTTGGCAGTTATATTTTTTTCTCTCCTCAGTGAACCACAAAGAAAGAAGATGGGTATGATTTTTACAGGGGTGAAATAGGTTGTCTGTCAGTTGGGTTTAGGCGACAGTCTGTCTGCAAGCCGTAAGATGATCCGCAGAGCGCCAGAGGAAAGCAGGCAGGATTCCTGGCTTGGAAGAATAGATATTGATCTACCTTAGCCACCTAAACAATGCCTCACCTGTTTGCCTTGTCCATACCTTATTTTACGCAGTCTAATGCTTGTTTTGTTTGACTTTTCTTTTATTTCTCTGGATCTGAGCTTTGATACACTTTGGGGAGTACATAAACACAGTGTTGTACTTGAACATCACCATACTTCTGAGTTCTTTGGTGGTTTAGGACCACCCCTCCCTCTTGAATAGCTCTGTTATTGAAAATTATGAACCAGAGCTAAATTACTAGGCCTCATACAGAAGTGGTTGATCCAACAGCCTAGTGTCCAATAACACTGAATGTGAGATGCTGCTAATTACTGCCCTATGGACTGCGTTTAAAATTTCTTAAATTTCAACTTGTAAAAGGCTTTATTATTATTAATTCTTTCTCTTCTCTGCAGATAGTTGAAAGATAAGTTACTATAGTATTTAGAATTCTATCCACTTATTTTGAAGCACAGCTATGTTACTATGTATTGCCTCAAGCACTAATGAAATACAAAACTACATTCAGCTTCCCAGTAAACTATAATATAAATATTTTACCAGCACTTATTATTAGTTTGCCATTTCCTGCTGACAGCTATTCCAACTTTGCCAGCAGGCACTGGGTCTCACAATTGTATTATGTTTTAAACAAATAGCGACAAACAAAAATTCTTGCAAAATAAATGAACAAGATTTCCTTTGGAAAGAAAAAAAACCCTCTTCCAATGTTAAATGAATATTTCTTTCAAACTCTGACATGTAATATTATTTAATTTGCATATTGCACATTCCACTTTCACTGGAAAACAATTAAGTTAACGAGGAACTAAATAATGTGCGCTCAGGGATAATTTAACATTACTAGTTCTTTGATTTTTTTTAAAAAAACTTTTTGCTATTCTAGAAAAACCTTTATCCTAATACTTGTACTGATAATGAAGGGTTCTGGTTTTCAAATGATGCAATTTAAAGACTAGCAGAGAATAAAAGCATCTTTTCTAGAACCATAAAATGAAAAGTTTCATATAAAACTTTGTGTTTGTTCTGTCCTGCCAAGGAGTACCATAACATTTAGAATGATGAAATCTAAAAATGCTAAGAATATGTCTTGACTTTAAACTGGTATGACTTTCTAAAGACCTTCTATCAGTGATAATCACTCACCAGCAAACACCATCCACTCCTTGCCCTACTCTTGCTTCATCATGCTTAGTGGGATAAAGCACCACTTCTGTTAAATCAAACCCTTAACCTAGTCAACATTTGCCCACCGGCAACTGAATGCAGTTAGAGAAAAAAAAACCCAAAACAACACTGACTGATCTCACCTTAAATTTAGGATCACTTTTCACAAGCGGCTCCTTCATGCTGTCTAGAGATCATACTGCACTTTCCTGGCTCATTAATATTCTATATCTCACTTCAAATCTCTGACACTTCTTTCCTCATCATCATCTAAGCTGTTGACTGCGATTTCTACTCCACTAAGAAAATTGAAGCAAGCAGAAGAGACATTTCATGAGCTCTTACCTCTACATCTATTGATGTAACTCTACATGTGCAAATTTACTTGACTTTTTATTACCATACTCCTAGAAAAGGAGGCCAGCCCTCAACTAGTGTGCTAGATTCTGTCCCGTTGCCACCGACTCTCTGAGGTGGGTCTAGCAATTCTCCTCTTTCCTGCACCATATACGTTTCCTCTGACACTGGATGGTTCACATCAACACATATACATGCTGCTATTTCTTGCATGCCTAAGAAACTCACTTTTGACTTTACTTCCCCTTCTGGCTCATTCCCTTTACAACCTTTCCTTTTCTCTCATTCTTTTTAAAATAAAACTTGAAAAAGAAGTTTCTAAGCATGGTTTCCAATTTCTCCCTCCTATTCTTTCTTTAATCCATTCCAAACAGATTTTTTTTAGCACCAGCATTCTACTGAAATGACTTTTATCAAGGTCAACCATGAACTCCTTGTTGCTAACTCCAGTGGTCTGTTCTCAGGCCTCATCTTACTTGAACTCTTGTTAACATATAACCAAATTGATCACCATCTCCTTAAAGCATTTTTTCCCCCTTTTCTTTACTTGGCTTCCAGAACAACAAACTTGCAGTGTGGTTGTGTTTTATGTTTGTTTTGTTTTCCTCCCTCTGAATGTTCCATCTCAGATTTTTTTTCCTCCCAATTTTCCTGACTTCCAAATGCTGCAGTGTCCTTAGGTTCAGTAAATACATCAATTCTCTTTTCTATCCTTAATAACTACTTTGTTGGACTTAATTCACTATCAAGGCTTCAATTTCCATTGATATAATATATAAGCATATGTTTAATATAGTAATAATATAAAAATATAAATTATGTAAAATATACTTACATATAAAATATAATATATAAGCTGATACACATATATAAAAATATAAATATAAATGATCAGTTCAGATTTCTTTTGTGAATTCCATTATTTACAGCCACCCACAAGACATCTCCACTCAGACAGCAAATTTACATCTTAAGTTCAATGTGTCCAGAAGCAACCTTCTGGGATTCTCCCTCAAGCTGCTCTTCACCCAGTCTCTTCCTTTTCAGGGAAAAGCAACTCCATTCTTCCATTTGCACAAACCAAAATTCCTTAGAATTGTCTTTGGCTGTTACCTCTCTTTCACATACAACATCCAGTTTGTCAGTAATTTCTGTTGGTGCTCTTTTCAAAATGTATACAAAATTCACTCATTTCTTGCCATCCTCATTGCCATAACTCAGGTCCAAGCCACTCCCCATATCTCACTTGGGTTATTACAACAGACTCTGCTTCTGCCCGTGTCTCTCTTTAGCTTTTTTTTTTTTTTAATTCTGCCAGTAGCAAGGATATTTTCAAATCGAACTCACATAATCTCATTTCTCTGCTCAGCCTCCTACTGTTTTCTTATTTCATTCAGGCTAAAAGCCAAAATCCTTACAAAGATATACAAGGCCCTGTGTGACCTGTGTGCTCTTCCTTACCCTTCTGATTTCATCATAACCATTTACCCTCTTCCTCCATTGTTCTCTCTAGCCATTCTAGCTTCCCAACTGTCTCAGTTATACACAGACTGCTCCTGTCACAGGGCCTTTGCATTTCCTCTTCCCTCTGTGGTGAAAGTTTCCCCTCCCTCAGTCATGCAGGCAGCTACACAGGACTCACTCCCTTCCTTTACCTAGAGGACAATGAGTCCTTATAGACCATATGATCAAAATTCAACCCTTCCGCCATGCTTCCTGTGACTCTTCCCTGCTTTATTTTTCTCCTAATCTTTTAACAAATGTATTATTTATGTCACTTGCTGTTTGTCTTTCCTACTAGAAACTCCATGGTATCAGAGCTTTGTCTTTTATCTTAGTTTGTGATAATCTCAGGGCTTATAACAAGGCCCTGGTTGATATAAGTTGTTTAATGAATAGATGGATGAATAAGTAAAGATTTGGGGAGGGCTGCCTAAAGACAACATTTTACTAAGTTTTAATTTTTAAAAATTGTTTACAGATTGTATGGTGTCTGATGGATTGGGGAAGTAATAATTAATGATGTCTTTTTCCTCTCTGATGCTTCTGGTCTGTCCTATCAACAATGCCATGTACTAGTTAATTTCAAAGATTCTGATATCAGGCACGTAATAATCTAATCTTCTTACAGATTCTAGATTTCTCAATTGAAAAAGGATGCTAGTCAGTGGCTATTTATAAACTTCATTTGGATGAATAAGAGTAATTTAAATTTACCTATTCTGAAATGTTTAAAATTACAATCAGAAGGAATGTGTTGATGATCTCTTTCCCCTCTGGACCTTTGTACCTACTTCTCCCTTGGTCCAGAATACTTCGACTCCTTTTTCAACTTTTCAACCTCTCTCCTTGAAGTTTCAGCTTAGCTGTCACTTTCTTGATAAAAATCTTATTTTAACCACCTCCTGCTTTGCAGACTGGGTGAAGTGCTGTATTTGCCTCTATCATGATATGTATCACACTTTGGTGATACTATCTGTTTTTCAGGCTGTCATAATAAATAGACTTTAAACTTATTGAAGGCAGAGCTTTTGTCTTACTTTATTTTGTGTATGTATTATATAATTCAGTGGCCACGAATGAACACACATCTAATAAGGGTCTATTATGCTAGGCACTTCTGCTCTCCAGAGATAGGACTTAATCAGTTAAACTGAGTCTCTTGAGAGAATGAAACAGGGGCTGTGTCTGCTTTGTTCCTTGTTGCATTTTGTGTCTGTGCATAACAAGTATTTAACACAGGGTTGTTAAATGCATTAAGTTCTGTGCGGTGACATTAAGGATAAATACGGGCACGTATATACATATCATTGCTCCCTACAGTCTATAATGGTAAGATTCAAGACTTTGAGATCCATCACCTGAAAAATGCATTCTGTTAACATAGAGCAAACATATCGTGCTGACCTAGGTTTTTGGTAGTTTTCTTCACAAAAATCTTTACCTTTATTATTTGTTTTAGATTCTTGTTCTCTTCTAAAAGCCTGGGAATAACTTGTGATAAAGCTGCATTCTTCTAGGATGTTTTGAGGAAGATCTTATTCCCAAACTCAATTTGAAAAAGCTGATTTGTTAAGTTTGTTTCTTTTAACACTTACGTCAGTACACATGTTTTTATTTTGTCATTATAACAGCATTTTAAGAAATGCCCAATTTCTCTCTATTTCAGCTCCCTATTTGCATCCATAGACTAAGGGGCAGAGAGTGGAAAAGACAAAATAGAGAATGTGGAGAAACTAAGGGCACTCAAAATTCCTTCCACCTACTTTGTTTAATTTGCATAATATGAAAACAAGCATATTACTCAAATGTAGGAACTGGGTTTGTCTTGTTCTATTCTCAAGTGCAAGGTAATTGTCAGGTGAATTAACATCCCTTCCCAAACCCACAAACACACACACATTCATACACACACACAAAATCATTTCACATAGCTGTATCTTAAAATATAATTAATTTAAGGTTAAAAGAATATTCTGACCCATAGATTGGGAGAAAATATCTGTCAATCACATATTTAACAAAGGGCATGTATTTGGAGCATATAAAGAACTCTTACAACTCAACAAGAAAAAGGAGCCCAATCTTAAAATGGGCAAAAGATATGAATAGATGTTTTTCTAAAGAAAACTTTAAGCTGGCCACTTATCATGTGAAAAAATTCCCAACATAATTAGTCATCAGGGAAATGCAAATCAAAACCACAATGAGATACTACTTTTTGCCCATGAGGATGGCTAAAGTAGAAAAGATGGACAATAACTAGTGTTGACAAGGATGTGGAGAAACTGAAACTGATACATTTGCTGGTGGGATTGTAAAATGGCTAAACCACCTTGTATAACAGTTTGTCAGTTCCTCAAAATGTTAAACACAGAGTTACCAGATGACCCAGCAATTCTATTCCTATGAACCCCAAAGAAACAAAAACATACGTTCACTCAAAAACTTGTATACAAATATTCATGGCAACCTTATTTATAATAGCTTCATGTTGAATGAGTAGACTTGCTTTTGAGAATTTAGGAACATTAATTACATTTTACAGTTTAAACAAGTCTCTCAATCGCCTCTTACCTACCCAGCATTGCTACTCCTCCCTCCTCTCCATTTTCAGAAGAGTAACTAATTGTGATAAAGTGAGACACTTTGTAGTGAAAAGGATACAGTTTTAATACCTTTAAAATATTTCAAAAAGCAATACAATTAGCTAAGCACTTATGTTTTATTAGTAATAGCAAGCAAAATTAATAAGTAAATTCAACTAAAAATGATTATGTGTCAGAGTGTATAGTTTTTACATTGACATTTCACATAATCTGACTTTGCTTAGAAGAGAAATCACTCGGCTGTTAAAATTACTTTTAAAGAGCTGTCAAAATTGGAAAACCTGCTGTCAAGAATATGATGAGAAAAGTTTAAAAATGGTAAAGTATGTTGACTTAGACAAAAAATATTACATTCATAGAGGAAAACTTGAATATTTATCATTATCTTCAAAAGTGGTGATTTTTCCCCCTGAAATCGGACATCAGTTTTAAAATTTGTATTCTGACACATGAAATTTATATTTGTACCACAATTAGAACAATTCTAGGGGCTAGAAAATGCTAAAATATTGATGTCATCTATATGCCTTCTTACTACTATATGTTACTTTTTTAATTGAAGAGGAATTTTAACCCTTATCCTTATTTTTGGCATCTCCGACTTTTTTTTTTTCTTGATTTTTTTTGGGAGGGGGGTGATAATTAGATTTATTTATTTATTTTGAATTTCTTTTAGAGGACAAACTGGGGACTGAACCCAGGACCTTGTGCATGCTAAGCATGTACTCTACCACTTAAGCCATATCCTCCCCTGTATCTCTGACGTCTTATACCCTTATTTATCAAATAAATATATTTTAACTAATGGAGGAATACAAACCTATGTTTTCTGGAAAGTTTGGTAAGACTTTATATGTTTATTCTACCTATTAAAAGTGTAAAAAATTATCTCCCATATGTCAGATGCTCTGTTATGTGCCTCATTGTGTGCCACTGAGATTTCTAATTTCAAAATGATTTAACTTGAGACTTCATGCTAATCTTCACTTAAAGATGAATCCTTCCAACTCTTTCATAATGTAATTCAAAAGACATAAATATTTGAAGGCATTCAAATTGAGGGTGGATAGACTGGTAAAATTAAAGCATCTTTTAAACTCTTTCCATCTTAAAATGAACAAACGCTTTCAGTAAGTTAAACCTTGAAAGGTTCAATTTCTCTTTGAAATAAAGAGCCACTAGGACTCTCCAGAATATTCTAAGCATTTGATTATGGCCTCCTAATAAAAATGAATAAGGATTTATGTCTAGATGAATAAAATATGTAAGTATAAAATAAAATACAAGATTTTCCCCCAGTTGTTTCCACTTTCCATTTATTTATCTATAAATAATATATAAATTGAAGTTGATTATGTTAAGTAACAATTGTATTGCAAATCTGTTCTACTTGTGTGACCTTGGGTATTTGCCTCTTTTTCCATATGTAAAATACAAGTAATTGTAGTACCACTTGTCTGGCACATTCACAAAAATTTTATGAGAATTAGTATGCAAATAATTGTGAAAACTTTGTAAATGTAAGTTTAAACAGCCCTATTTTATTTTATAAAGAAGATAAACAAAGTAAAGATATAGCTATAATGGAGTGGATTATTTGAGCTAGAATTGTAGAAAAAAAATTTCCCTGCAGAAAGAGTAACAATATAATTGTCCATGATGAGCAAAGACTATTTTATGATATCTACTATTTTATTGCTTATGTGAAATAATTTAGGACTATTAGATTTCCTAATATTTATATAACTTTATATTTTAACACTACTAAATTTAATCATCAAAGTTTTAAAAACTGAACTTCACACACCACATAATATATGCATCCTAAAACATACAAGCTTAAATAATAAAGGTACTTACAAACATTGCCACAAGTGAGATAAATGTAATTCCATGGCATTAACTTGAAATGCCAGTATAATTTTAGGGGATGTCAACTATATAGGAAACTAAGTGTGAAGCTTGCAAATTTAAACACACTGAACCTGAATATATAAGCCTTATTGGTCTCAGAACCATGCTGACATACCCTTACTACTCACATGTATAAGAAACTACAAATTTAGAACTCTAACTGGTAATCCAAAATACAGTATGTGTACATTGGAGAAAAGTTTGTGCTGCTATGGGAACTTTGGCTTTTGTTTACATTATATTGTAAACTATATTATGTGCCTTGGTTCACTTTAATGACTACCTTCATATATTGCTAATTATACTATTTTCCCTCATTCACTCTGATGGTTAACTCCTCAAGGTTAATATTGCTCATCTTTATTGAGTTAGTTCATATTTTTCTTGAATACAGAAATATGAACTTACATTTACCTTCATTTGTGAAAATTGCATTATGCATGTAACCATCACCTGTTCATTACTTTCAGTAAAAAGAGTTTTAGCTTTTATAAAATTTGCAAAATCACATTTATGAAAATTATAAGCTTGACCTTGTTTATCTGTAGAAACAACATATTCCAAATGTAGGAAATAAAGTTTGTGAATATTTTTATTTGCAGCATAAAAATATATAATTTCTTTATTCAAAATTTCTTGCAGCATTGCGAAAGTGGAAATCTAAGATATTGAAAATTATTTACATTTTTAAATGTATATGCAAAGATATGATGAAATATTCACTATGTGTATACAGAATCCCCTCTGAGTTAGTAAGACTCTATAGAGCTAAGTAATGTGTTATATTACAAATATGCCTATAGAAAATAAATTGAATCTCAAGCTTTTAGTTACCTTTCCATATTTTATATTAAAAAACTTGAAAATCAGAAAAAAAATTCAAAATGAAAACTCTGTATTGGTTATTTTAATTAAGATAAACTGAGCCTAGTATGTTTATTCTGAAATGATCACTGCACTCCTACTATGCGCTAGACATGTGCTGGGCATTCATGATAAGATAGGTAAGCTCTCACGAAATTATAAGCATGTAAAGAAGCAATTACACGATAGTTTTTTAAATTCTGTATTTTATAAAGCTTTTGCAAAAACCCTTAATTTTTTTCCCCTTCTGGATCTTATTTATTGTATTTGAGATGATACAACAGGTGCTTTCTGAGCTACAAAGGATAAGAGAAAATCCTCTAATTACTAAATGACAAAAGTAAAGGGTGTAACATTTTTCACAACGGTGTGAACCACATACTCAGAAACAGATGTGAGTTTACTACAAATGATCTAATTCCTAGTCATCTATGGCTACTTTTATAACTTCATGCAGATAATGAGTTAAGCCACAATGCACTATAATATTTGGCAGACTTTAAGACAAGTATCTTATATAATTACAAAACAGATTTTAATATCCAAAGAAGCAAGACTTGCAAGTAGGTGTTTTAACCATACTCTACAGCTACAAAGTTCTATTCTTGATAGCACTTGCCCTTTTAGGGGAGTCTCCCAGTTTCCAAAGGATAAAAGCAGAGAGTAGAATCAGCAGCATAACACATACACAGAAGTCCATATTGTAAAGGCTATAAAGATATATAAAGTGAGAAGATGCCTCTGATCCTTCACACTGCATACAAATTATGTGAATTGTGTTGCCTATCTCTTGTCATGTTCTTTTCTGTTGGTCAAATACTAAGCAACTACGCTTCCAACCGGAGGGTCTACAGAGTTGCAGTCTGTTGAAAGGGAACAAATGGACGGGAAAATCTTTGAAATAGTCAAAGCAGGACTCTAGTTGTCTTTAAGGATGCCCAGAGAGATGACTTCTTGACTGCTGATGTTGCTGTGATATATATTCTGGTGTGAAAAGTAACATTTGGTGGCTTAAATGGATAATCAGGTGAACATGTGCTATCCAGAAAAAACACACCACCTTCATACACAGAACCTGATGGACCAAATAGGTATGGTCAGTCTCCATTCGTAGATGCTAACTCTTTTAGATCTAGCACTTCCTTTAGGAGAAGGATCAAAGTTGATTTCAGCTAGGTCCTTCTGAATTCTTTTTGCGCTAGTGGAACATTTGGGGTGGTTTTGCTGTGGAGCTTAATGTTTTTATTTTGCTGGATGGTAGAAGGTTTTCTTTTTTCCTTGTTCCTTAAGCTCTGCAGCTGCGTCTCTCTGGTCTGCATCGGAACTAACACTCCTGGTGCTGGTGCTGTCATGATGGGATCTTTGCTTATTATTGGACATCTTGTGACATTACTTTTTGAAAAAATCGACCGTGTACCTGGCCTGCTAATGCACTCTTACAGTGTGAGGGCAGGAGAGAGGGGGAAAAAAAAGCCTTTCTTAGGATAGTGGAGGCAGCTAAAGGTGGGAGAGTGAGGGAATAGGGGGTAAAAAGCCAAGGAAGCTTGGGCGGGGGATTGTGGAACATTGAAAGTAGAAGGGGATTGTGCTCCTTAAGATTTTTTTCCAGAGGAGTTATTATTTTTTAAGGGCAAGGTCACTGACTGTGTTTGGGGGCAGGTAGGTTTGGGCTGAGGCAGGGATACTGGAGTTATGGATGGTTGACACTCTGCCATTGTCAAAACCCGTGGCACAAAAACGAACTATAATGTATGCAAATAAAAAATCATTTAGAAGGTTGACAGATCCCAGAATGTAATGCATACTGTGACAAAACAATCTAATCATAAAACAAGTACAAAACAATCTCACTAAAGGAATGGGGAGAAAAGTTGTTGGCTTAATTAAATTTGGAAATGAGTAGAGATACAAGACTAAAGGCAAAGGAAGAAACTCACATAAACTGTGTGCTTTAGTTAATTTTGTTTCCCATGGGGGTATGGAATAAAAATGCTGAAGCCACCATGCCTATATACTAGAATTGAGCAGAGAGGTAGATGGAAGGCAGATGGTGAGAGCCAAGTCTCTTATTGCTAGAGCTGGAGGATACAAATAAAAAAGGCTAGAATGATCCATTTGGAAATATCAGTTGGAGATATCAGCATAAACTCATTTTTAGCTTACTATAGATTCAGAAGGACACAGGTAGAATACTTATAGACAAAGGCACACCTTGTTTTATTGTGCTTCACTTATATTGCTTTTTTACAAGTTGAATGTTTGTGGTAACCCTGTGCTGAGCAAGTTTATCGGTGCCATTTTCCCAACAGAACTTGCTCACTTCATGTCTCTGTGTCATATTTTGATAATTCTCACAGTCCTTCAAATTTGTTCATTGTTGGTGTCTTTGTTATGGTGATCTGTGATCAGCAACTCTTGATGCTACTACCACAACCTTCTGAAGGCTCAGATGATGGTTAACGTATTTTAGCAATGAAGTATTTTTTCATTAAGGTATATATACTGTTTTCTTTAGACATAATGTTATTACACATTTACTAGATCATAGCATAGTATAAACATAACTTTTATGTGCATTGGGAAGCCCCCAAGTTTGTGTGATTTTCTGTATTGTGATATTTGCTTTATTGCAGTGCTCTGGAACTGAATTTGCAATGTCTTCAAAGTATGTCTGCATATTTATATACAAAGGTTAACGTACATCCACGTATTTTCGTATTCAGTTAGCTATGAGAGCCCAGAAGCAAGGACACCTAGTAGCAACAAATAACACTTAGCATCCAGATCTTGGTTTCTAGAACCATTCTCCAATGAAAGGAACTAAGGATCCTTGGAGAAATGGCTGATTCTAGGCCTGGGGCAGGAAGTATACAAGATGAGCTGGGAGAACCTTGTAGCGTCAGAAAGTAAGGAAGTGCTCAAAACACACACATACACATAATGATGAGAATATGTCAAAGGGATACAGAAGCCCACTAAAAGAACTTTCAATAGCCAGAGCTGGAATGGTTTAAGTAACCAAATAATAGAGTATTGAACTATAACCCAAAGTACAAGATATATACATATCCATGAGTCCATACTGATAAATAAATGAGCAAATAAATAAATGAGAGAGAACAGACACATTTCCTGTGCAGTAGAATTTTAAATAATTTATGTCGATACTATATCCTCAAGAAGATGGAGCATAACTTCTCACTTCTTAAGTATGGGCTATACACAGGTATTTCCTTTGAAAGGGTATAGTATGGAAAGGAAGAAAGAAGAGTAACTTTCAGTGGAGAAATCTGAAACACTACCTCAACCAGGTAACCAAGATTAATATCAACAGTGAAGAATCATGTTGATAATAGTATTTTTGGTAAGAAGTGATGAGAATAGCACTTTTCCTCTGTGATATTTCTCTCCAAAACACCTAACACCAGTGTAATCATGAGAAAACAGACAAATCTCAATAGAAGGACATTAAAAAAGTACCTGGCCAGTTCTACTATAGTCTATCAGGGTCATCAAAAACAAGGACAGTCTGAGTAACTGTCACAGCCAAGAGGAGCTTAAGGAAAACTGACAACTAAATTAATGTGATATCTTGAATGGAACTCTGGAACAGAAAACAGCTTTTGGTAAGCACTAAGGAAATCTGAATAAAATGTGGATGCTAGTTAGTAATAATGTATCACTATTTGTTCATTAATTGTGATAATGTATCATACAAATGTAAGCTATTTATAATGGAAGAAATGGTATGTGATATATGGACATTCTCAGTACTATCTCTGAAATTTTTGAGTAAATCTAAAACTATTCCAAAATAAAAAGTTTATTTAGACAAACTCTTACTAAACACTCTACTGGATCCCATTCTTGCATTCTACCAAGCCAGGCTGAGTTTTCCAATTTTTATTTCTATTGAACCTTCTCTGTCTGCTGGTCTGGCTTAGTCAGAATCAACTCTCACCCAGGGTAAGAGGAATGTGAAAGCACCTTAAGCTGACAGAGTCAATTGCTTCAGGTTTTCTTTTTAGAAATTTCTGGTGCTGTGTATCAGTCCTGTCTCTTCTGTTCTTTTCCCTTGGTTGCTTTATAACTTTTCATTGCTTGTTACTGTCTTGTCATTGATCATGTATTATTATCTGAATCAAAGTTCTGATAGTGACTACTAATAGACCTTGAGTGAACCATATGATTAAACCCTTTCTATTTAAGTAACATTGCTTGTGTGTGTGTATTGCCAATGCCTTATTTAAAGTAAGTCTCCTTCAAAAGAGAACCCTCATACACTGTTGGTGGGAATATAGGTTGGGTATTCACTATAGAAAACAGTATGGAGGTTTCTCAAAAAAATAAAAATAGAACTATCATTTTATCCAGCTGTTCCACTTCTAGGCATTTATCCAGAGAACACAAAAATACTAATTTGAAAAGATACATGTACCCCTGTGTTTAGCAAAGCACTTTTTTTTTTTTTTACAACTGCCAAGATAAGGGAACAATGTTGATGCCCACAACAGATGGGTGGATAAAGGATATATATGCACAATGGAGTCCTACTTAGCCATAAAAAGACAAAATCTTACCATTTGCGGCAACGTGAATGGTAACTTTGAGGATATCATGCTGATATAAGTCAGATGGAGAAAGACAAATACTGTATGATTTCACTCATACGTGGAAAATAAAAACCAAATAAACAATTGAAAAGCCAAAATAAATGTACAAATCAAACCAAACAACAACAAACACAAAGATACAGAGAATACAGTAGTGGTAACCAGAGGTAAAGGGGTAGGGGAGAGTAAAGGGTGACGAATGCAAACTAAATTTTTGGTGGTGAGCACTACGTAGTATATACAGAAGTAGAGATTTAATGTACACATGAAACTTACATAATGTTATAAACTGATGCTATCACAAGTATATAAATAAATAAATTTCCTTTCTTCCACCAGTAATACCTCCTTCTACCAATTTTGAATATTTTGTTCTGATCGTTCTCATCTCAACCTCACCAAAGTTTTTATCATTTTATGTCTTGATATAAAAGTTTATACAATAATTTGTTAAATTTTATTGTATTGTTGTCACCATAGTATTATTTGCTACGTTAATTGTTATATTATTTGCTACATACTTGTACATGCCATATTGAACTAATATTGTTTTCATTTTTTGCTTTGAAATAACTTCAAACTTACAGAAATGTTGCAAGAATAGCACAGAAAACTCCTAGATTCCAAGATTTACTGATTTTTAAATTTATAACACTTTACCACATTTTCTTTATTACCTCTCTCTCTACCTCTCTGTTTCTGTCTCTGTCTGTCTCTCTCTAGTTTATATGTGTGTATGTAAGTGTGTAGTTTATTTTTCTAACCCATTTGAAAGTTGGTTGAGATATTAAGCCTTTTTCTCCTTAAAAATTTGAGTGAGATTTTTCAAACTACATAGGAGCAATATCTTAAGTAGGGTGAATGTCTGTAAGATCCTGGAAGATATGTGTCCATAATTTAGGAGAATAAGACACTTTTAAAAGTAGGAAATAAAACACTATAGCTTAAGGTTTAGAAGCTTCAGGAGGAAAGTCTGTAATTGCAGTGTGATTCCCTAATAATAGTATTTTAGAGGACAAGTTTACAGCTACCTTTAGACAGTGTGAAAGAAGCTCACAAGTAATCTTCTCCCAAGAGATGACATTGAATGGAGTGGGGCACCCAGAAAGACACTATAAGTCTAATTAAAGTATTATATCTATTTATATATAAGGTGTTCATCTTTTTAAAATAACATGATAAAAATATAACATAATAGGAAAATATGTCCTATTTTAGAAGTATGGCATAGCAAGCTGTCCAATGCAAACTTGTGAGTGAGATAATTTGAAGCAGAGAAAACATAAATACAGTATGAGCCCACATACCACGAAAAGTTAACAAACAGGGAAGGGAAGCAGCGGGGGAAACCCCAGAGCTTTTAATCTTATTTTATGGTGGCATTCATGTACTGAAGAGAGTGAAAGAACAGCCCCCACACTTCCAGAAATGAGTCAGTTTCATGTCTCAAGCTGATTATAAACCATTCAAGGGTGGCAGCCTCCCACAGCTGACTTTAACTGTGATTAGAATAGAGGACGGCCATGAGTTTGGGCTTACCATATGTACCCTGACGCCTCAAAACCTGATTATCAGGTAAACTTGGAATTTCTTTAAGAACAAAAAATTGGCTTACAAATAACGTTTCATTTATGTATTCTGAAAAACCCAGCTCATCAATAGGCCAGTCATAAATGCTTAAGCCCTGCTCCACATTATTCAGCATACATTCAGCATACTGGACTGATTTTACAAGTTTAGGAAACCCATCTTAGTTTTAAGCCCTTTCAATTCTCCGTTCCTATTCCCATCACAAAGGAAAGCAATCCATCTGATGAATGTAGGTCACACTATTCCCAGTCTCTTGTGAAAATCAAGCAGTGTGGATCCAGGACTATTGGTGGTCTACAAGGCAAAATACTTTCTAGTTCATGTTATGGTCTTGATGACAAAACACTGGGTAGAGGTGCTTTTAAAAACTTTTTTTTTGGTGTTGTTTTCTTTTCCAATCACATGGAGGATTTCATAGTTAGAGATTTCTTTCCTCTGAATAGAAGCTTAGAATACACACAAGAAGGGATAAAAAAAAATCTGCTTTGCAGAATGGAAAGAATTTCTACATTTTCCTTCACTAAAAACAGAAGTCCTGAAACTTACTTAAGGTACTCACATTTCTGCTACATGTTTTCAAGTGTATGAAACCACCTTTGTAGTTGTTACATGATCAGCTTTGGCTAAATTAATAGTAATAGCATCAGAACTATAATAAGTGTGTTTTCTATCATCTGGTAGATGGTGAAAACAGCATATATTGGATACTTCATACTTGTTATATTCCGGTATGTAGAACAGGTTAATAAATCACAGGGTAAATTTAAAACATCGTAGGCTGTAATTTAAGAAAAAAATGTTTCTTTCTTCTTCACAAAACTACCATTTCTTGAAAACAAAATGTGGAACTATTTCCCAGTATAACTTGTGGACACTTTACATCAAATATTAAATATTCTTATTTATTTGTGTGAAAATTCATTGAAAGCATGGTATGTTAAATTTAAGAGAAATAGAAGTTAGCTTTTTAATTATCATCTTTTTCTCTAGCTCAATTTAACCAGTTAAATCTGGTTTTAAAATGATGAGTCTGAAACAGTTGTAGTGGAATATTTGGAACGAAAAATCCTTTTTTCCCCCCACGCTACAGAAACGCAAGCCAAATTAAAAGAGCATACAACCCAAAGTTGCATAGTGATATTCAAAAGGAAATTTCACAATTTGAATATGTGTAACATAATATGGGTGTTATGTGTGCTGATTTTTCACAGTAGCTCCTTATTTCTCTTCTCAGATGAACATATCTAAAAAGTACGTTGAATTATTAAGGCTCCAGGAGTTTTAAAATCCCAACTATTCCACTCACACCAAACTAACTTGACAATGATGTGTATAACAGAGTCTACTCAAACACAAATACATATTTCATTTTCCCCAGGAAGAGGTTTAGAGCAAAATTAAATTTTAACTTACTTTCCACGTAAAGTAAAAAATAAGAATGGTTACTATACCACTTGATATTTCTCCCAAATAAAAATAAATAAAGCACATAATTAATCCAGGACAAGTAATCCAGGATTTACATAAGTGGCACTACACATTTCTGAAATGTCCTCCAAACTAAAGGTTTATAATGAGTGAGACAAGAAATTATAATTCACTCTATCAAAAATCTGAAGAGGGAGGGAATATTTTTGCTATGCACAAGCTGAATCAAGTTAATGAGGCATCTAACATTGCAAAAAGAACGTTGTCTATAAATAAATTCAGTCTGATTGGGATGTATTAGTTGTCTGATAATATTCTGTAGCCTACAGATGCTTGGGGTGGAATGTAGATTTCTTAAAAAAGAAAGGCCAATGGAATTACTTCTGTAAAGCTCCAGGTCATTTCTTTTGAGTGGCATTAAAAGAAAATTTCCCTTTAAAACATGGCTCAGCATTCAGTATAATATTTCCAATGAAATAAATTTAGCATAAGACAAATGTTCTTCAGCTGAAATCAACCTGAACCTTGGAATTTGGGAAAAATATCTCCCCACTCACTTATATTTTTCTTTTCCGTTGAAATATGCCTGTTAACAGGAACTACTCACAGGCTACATACAGAAATTCTAGTGTCTAAGAAGATATAATTCGATTCTCAGCTCTTGCTTAGCCTCTACCTACAACTGGGTATATGGACTTAATGCTTACTATTGATGGGAAGGCTGGACTTTCATTAATGAGGGCATGTTATTTTCGATTAGCTTCCAGGTATTTCCACAGTGTGGTGTGAATCTAACGCTCCAATCAAATTGAAAGCTCAGGTTTTATGGAGCGGGTTCTTTTGTAGGACTGTAGGGTCTAGAAGTATAATACATCGTATAATGGCTATCCCTTGCTTTGTTCTTAGAGAACTATTTTAAATTGTCATATACTCAGATTTATAACTCTGAAGATACATATCTCCTTGAAAGCATCTTCCACATATTCAGTACAAATTTACTTCCACCACTTTCATCCTTCGGAAATTGTTTCAAAAATGCAAAAAGGGTGCATCTTTACCCAAAATATTTCAAACAGCAGGGAAAGGTACAAAGTGAAAAACAGAAGCCCTCACTCCCCCATCTTTCCACAAACCCAATCCTTACTCACCTTCTTAGTCTGCTTTCTTTTCTTTAAAAACATTGAGAAATATGATTATTTTATTTACTTGGTTTCCTTTATATCATAATCTGAGAATATATCATTTGATTTGTTTGTTGGTTTATCATCCCCTTTAATAGAATGAGATGAGGGCAGAGGCTTTGTCTTGTCTAGTGTGTTATTTCCAGAACTGGAAAGAGTACCTGAGACATGATAATTGCTCCATAATATTGGTCCAATGAAAGACTGAATAAATTGATTGGAAAGAGAAGACAGTGGATAGGAGGAGGATAGGCGATGTACCTGATATCAATTTATGCTTCTCAGCTCCAAATATTCACCCTTCAACACCTGCTCTACAACTGTACCCTCTCCAGTGAAGTCTGTGGAAAGGGCCTCCATTCCAAGTATTTTTTTCCTTTGGGTGCTCTCTCAGTCCTTGGGAGATTTACAGAAATTTCTTACATTTTATAGTTACTCTTTTCTCATAGCTTAATAATTATTTATATTAAACTACGCCTATTGAAATCTCTATATTGTTTCTAGCTCCTGACTGGACCCAGAATGACTCAGACTTGGTACAAGAAGGGGGATGGACTTCAGGAGGTAGACTCTTAGAGATGGAATTCTGAGATCGTTTGGTCATGCCCTTGAGCTTCAACAGTGTTGAGTTTCTTGTCTTTGGGAAATAGATGCTAGTAACCCATGGCTTGTAGAGGCATCACAGTTAATTAAGCTACCAACTGTGTTAATTGTAATGAAGTGCCAACTAAAGCACATTTTTGGGGAAGTCAAGTGGTTGTTTCACTTAACCAGATGGAAGTAATGAATTCTATAATGACTGGAATGTGGGATGAAATATTTTTGCGTGCACCTGAGCATTTATAAAGAGAAAATTATAATCTTAACTCCATTATTTCTAAACTTAACTTATAACTTTATAATCAGAGAGTTTCTATGATATTCCTCAAAATAAACTAATTCTTTGTTTTAAAAGCTAACATATATATATACACATACATATATAAATTCTTGTAGTCACAGGACTGATACTGCTGAAAGTCAAGTGGAAAACGTACTTGTGTGAGTTGCTGAATTACAATGACAGGTAAATCCACACTCTTCCTAAGTTTCTCATGTGAAAGTGGAAAAGAATGGAATTCTGAAACTTACAATGGGGATATCTGGTTGGACCTAAACGAAACTGACAATCTTGAACCCGCATGCCATTCTAAGCCTCCCTCATCAGGGAAAGTAGCTTCCTCCTCAGTATTGTAAGAGGATAGACTTTCCTGCTTGAAAAACTGGTGATAACCACACTTGAAAAGATGTTTTGGAAAAGGATGCTTATTGTCCTAAAGATATACCACAACCTCCCTGTTGCCAATAACTGTGGTTCCCCAGTGTCAAGTCTCAGCATTCTCCAGGGTGGATTTTCTCACTCCCAGCACTACTGACATTTTGAACTGGATAATTCTCTCCTGTGAGGGGCCATCCTGTGTACTGCAGGATGGTTAGCAGCACCCTGGTCTCTATACGCTCAATACTCTCCTTCAGTTATATAACCAAAAATGTCTCTAGCAGTTGCTGAATGTCTCTGAGGGTGGAAATCCCCATCAGCTGAGAATCACTGCTCCAGGGCAAACAGTTACACACTACAGCTAGGATGAAATAGCTTACCAAAGGAATTGGAAGACTTTGTTAATATATATTAGCAAAAACCTAGGGAACATGTATGAGAATGGATTCTAAGGTGTTAGACCAAAGAAGGCAGAATATAACACCAAATTTATTGATATTATTTTCAAGATATTCAAATTTTAATATGTTAGCTCATGTAGCTGGAGCTAACAGCTTACCTGGGTTGATTGAAACTTGGTTTTAACAGTGGCCTATATTTGATAATATTGAGATTCCAGGGTCTCTCTGACATGTGTAGAAGGGAATCCAAAGGTTTACAGAGACAGGAAAGTTGGACTGAATTTACCATGTGCAATGTATATACCCACCTGCTAAAAGGTTCCATGAGAAATCCCAGAGAATACTTCCTTCACTATTAGTGAAAGGAATATCTGTATCCCTGAAAAACTCTATGCTTGGTCTCCTTTTAGGACAGATATGACAGTAGACAATGCCAAATTTGAGATGGGCTCCTTAATTTCAATGGGGATAATGTGACCCCAAAATAGCAGAGGCTAAGGGCCACACTTAATTGTCAAAGACAAGGTGATCAAGCCAACTAGTGAAGGTCAGCAAATATCAGAAATAAGAACGCAGACATAGAAAACAAACTAGGAGGGGAAGAGGTGGGAAGAGATAAACTGGGAGTTCGAGGCATGCAGACACTAACAAATAAATATAAAATAGATAAACAGTAAGCTCATAGTGTATAGCACAAGGAACTACATTCAATATCTTATAGTAACTTACAGTGAAAAAGAATATGAAAACAAATATACGTGTGTTCATGTATGACTGAAGCATTATGTTGTACACCAGAAATTGACACATTGTAAACTCATTATACTTCAATAAAATATATATATATTATATATACATTTTATATATATAATATATACATTATATATATAATATATACATTATATATATACATTATATATATATATACATATATATATATACACACACACACACACACACACCAAAAAGGCAGAAATAAGAATGCATTTTCTCAGAGAGAGCTTTGTAGGTTGTTAATTGATCAGAGTCTCTAGGAATGAAGTAGATTATTGATCTTAAATAATGCGAATACTCTAAGTCTGGTACCCAAAAACCTAAATTGAGTCGCCAGTCTCTTACCTGGTTTGAAGTCAGTTCATAGACCCAAGGCCTTTGATTGAAAGGGAAGCCAGATGCCTTTGAGGAAAGACTTTGCACTATTGCTGGACGCAAAAACTCTAATTCTTCCTGCAAGCCTTTTCCAACTAGACCAGCAGCATTCCTTTAGAAGACATTCTTTAGGAAAACTCATGTGCGTCAATGTTTGAAGAACTGGAGGACAGAGTTCAGGGCAACCACAGCCACTTATTTCCAGGAAATAAGGAGAATATCCTGGAAAGAAGACAACCAGAGAAAGGTTATCTCTAATATTTGTGTTTAAAATTTACCTAAATCTTTGGCTGATCCATGCACAGGGCAGACTCCAAGCAAAAGCTGACAGAATTAAAAAGAGAAAGAGACAATTCCATAATTATAGTTAGAGATACTAACAACCCTCTCTCAGCAATGCATGGAACAATCAGAAAAAAATATCTGAACAATATTATCAACTGCCTTGACCTAGCTGATATTCAACAAGAGTACAACGCACATTCTTACCACTGCATAGAATATGTTCACCAAGTTAGGGCAACTGCTGGGATATAAAAGAAGTTTCAGTAAACTGAAAAGGATCAAAATCTTACAGAGTATCAAAATAACTATGTCAGTAAGCATAGTACCTAGGACATTTTGGTACTTAAAAATCTGTTAACTGAGTTAATTTATGCATGAATAGATCACGGATCTCAGTTAAGTTAATAACCACTTAACCACAAGACACAGTATGTTCGTTGTGTTTCAACATAAACTGCAGGTGATTTGGTAGTTGTGAGCATGTAGTGGGTGCTGTGATGTGATGCCAAGATCCCTCTTGTGGAATGAAGGCCTTACTCCTGCTGCTATGAGTGCTGCTAGCATCAGGCTCTCAGCTGTCAGCTACCGAAATGGAGGTTTTATTTCATACGCAGTGAGTATTCTTGTTCAAGGTCAAAACCTGTACTAGAGCTGCCTCACCCAGTGACTATGTGAAGTATGGGTATAAAGACCGGAACCATTCATCCTTCTCGGAATAATTCTGAAGGGCCATGCAGCTTCGGAATCCCCTGCAGGCTTGCCTGAGGCCTTCGCTTAGACTGCATCGGAGCTCAGTTTCTCCCAAGGCTCAATCCTTCCTTCTCTTCCTTCTGCAGTGTGGATACCAAGAGCTCTCTTAATAAATCTTCTGAAAACTCATCTCCATTTCTTTCCAGGGAAACAACTTGCAACAAGCCTTTAGACAGAAGAGTTAGCATATCTCCCTGTGAACTGTTTTCCATTTTCCTGGCTTTTGTATCCTCTTTTTTAGTTGTAAATACTTTGTTGCTACTCTAGATTCTTGAAGTTTCCAAACAATTAGTTTTAGATTGCTGCCATAAACACCACATTACCATTAGTGTGTTAACAATAAGATACATTTATTATGTCACAGTTGTATAGGTCAGAAGTCTGTTCGAGCTCAACAATTTTCTTTGCTTCAGATCACACAAGGTCAAAATCAAGGTTTTAGCATGTCTTGGCTTTTATCTGGTGGCTCTGGAGAATACTCCACTTCCAAGCTCATTTAGGTTGTTGACAGAATGCAGTTCTTTGTGGTTGTACGGTTGAGGTTTTGCTCCCCTGCTTGCTGTGAACTGGGAGCCTCTCCTTAACTCCACCTACATTTTTCATCACATTGCCTTCTCTATCCTCAAAGCAACAAGGACACAATTAGTCTTTATGGTTTGACTTCTGCCATATCTCCTCTGATGTCAGCCAGAGAAATTCACTACCTTTAAGGACTCATGTGATTAAACTGCGTTCATTTGAGTAATCTAGGATAATATCCTTATTTCGAGATCTGTAACCTTAATGACACCTAAAAAATCCTTTTGCATGTAATTTAACATATTCATAGATTGTAGAGATTAGGGCATCAATATCTTTGGGGTGCCATTATTTGGCCTGTCACGTGGGTTTAGTTGCTTACAAGTTTACCTCTAAGACAATGCTTATTTTGTAACTGTTTATTGGTTTCCAGAACTTCCATATTTTTCCTCTTTGCTAAGAATATGACAAAGAAGTAAAGCCAAACTACTAATGAAACGTCAAAATAAAGATATTTTCCAACAGGTGATGAATGAGAAAACTCAATGTTATATAGGCTTTGGGTTGAGGGGATTTCTTGAGGATTTACTACAGAAAAACAAACAAACAAAAAAGAATGCAAGAAAAAGAAAGATAAAAATTAAAGAAATAGTTGGCTTATCCAAGAAATGCAGTGAAAAAAAATAATAGTTTGACAACTATGCATTAAGCCTATAAAACAATCAGTCCAAACTATGATGGAAGTCAGATTGATATATAAGGAATATCTTCAAAAAATGCACTATACCAAATATGACTACAAAGCTATGGATGATTTTAGTAATAAATGTAAAGACATATGTTTCTTTTGAAAATAAAAAATAAAGAAAATGAATTGGTACCTCCAGGAAATTCCAGGAAAGAAAAACATTCTGCAAGAAGTAATTTTCTAAATATGCAGCAAAATAAAATATATTATGATTTTGAGCAATGGATGGAAATGTAGGGAAAAATAACTGACCCTGATATTTGGAATATTCTACTTTGAGCAACAGAACTTTAGTAATCTAAATAAATTTCCATAGATATAATCACACTTCATGGTAGAGTGAATAATGTGTGTTATAATATCACAGCATATAATATATATAAAAAGTTTTGAATACTTAGATTCATATAAGATGGTATACATATATGTATGATTTCATTTTAAAACTTTAAAAAAGTTCAATATGTTACTGTTAAGTGTATTTATTGGAAGATTGGGAGAATTTGAATAGGGTACTGAAATTAATAAACTTTAATAGAATTAATAAACTGGAAATTAATTATCTGGTATGTTTTTAGTGTCAGAGTCAGGAATGCAGAGGAAAAAACTTATAGCATAAGTAAAATAATTATTTAATAATATTTGGTATTATAAGTATTTATTATTTAATAATAATTCTGATAGGGGCTGTTGCTGTGAAAGCTTCAGATTTCTAGTTTGGAACTTGAATTAGGGGAATAAAAATTTTTTGGCTTAATATAGAAAGCATTGATAAAATTAATGTAATATTATTTTATGGGTCAAAAGTCTACAGCCTTATCAGTATTAGATTCAGGAACGAGTGGAAACTGTTATGTATGAATTTTCATTGGGTAATAATATATAGCACTCAGAATATGAGTGTATGGGATGAACAAAGTCAAGAAAAATACAATGTCATTCACTTCAGCAGAAGTTGAAATTTGAACACTGATCATGCTGGTGAATGAATTAAACAACAGTATATGAAAAAAGAAAAGGAAATTCAATTCACTGAGCATGTGTCCACCTGATGAGTACTCAGAATTAAACTATTCACTTAATTATTTTGTAGGTATTCATCACATTAACCACTTTGCCTTTTGCTCACAACTTCTTCAAAATGAGAAGGAATAACTCCATATCGTACCTTTTTTTTGCAGTAAAAAAAAAACTGATGCCGCAGTCTGTTGGTACAATGATATGTTCACAAAAGTCAGGACAATGTTATCTTTTAACACAAAAAAAACCTTAATTGTACATACCATGTGCAATTCTAAAATCTCAACACTACTCCTTCTCTTTTTTTTGTCTTTTTAAAGCGATAAACATTTTTACAACTTTTCCAAAGGAAGCTTGTATAAGTTCTTGACTAGCTGAAGACAATTCAGAACAGTTGTTGCCTGCTTGGATCATCACCTTCTCAAGGCTGGCAATTGATGTCCTACTTCCCCAACTCAATTTTATTTAAAAATGCTCTAACCATCAGCTTTCCAAAATCTCTAAAAGAAGCACGAGAGGAAAGTGCTGAGCTGAACAAAAACAACTGAGGTAATTTTTCTTTTTCTTTCTCTCTTTCTCTCTTCTTTGGTGTGCTTTTATTTAGCGCTCTTAGAAAATATGGTCATATAATTTTCTGTTCCCTTCAATTTTTTTCCAAAGAAAGAAGTCATTTTAGTAGATATCGATAGTTGATATATAAAAATGTAATTAGGCAAAATCTATTCTAAGAATATCCCTTCTTTCCTTCCCTCTCACCTCATGAATTTTTTGTTTTCTTCTTCCAAAACTCTAGGGCAAGTACTATAAATTATTTTGTCCTTTTGGTTAACCAAGTTACGTTGAAGCCATTTTTTGTGTTGCCATTTACGTGATGAGGTACTGCTTTTCCTAGGGCATATGCAGGCAATGTTCGTATCTTCGACTTCTTATCTCCTCTTCTGTCCATTCTTCTTTTACGTTTTCACTTTTCTTGTTCCTTGTTGTTGCTCTCCTCCTCCTCTTCCTATTTGCTTTTTCTTCCTGCTCTTTCCCCTCCTCCTTCACTTTTTCCTCTTCCATCTTCTCTGCTGCCCACCTCCCATCCTGACCTTCTGCCAGCCCCATCATCCCCCTCCTCCAACTCCCTTCAGCCTAGTTCTCTGCAGAGAAGCAGACCGAACCTGTTTCTACATTTTACATTATGAGGATAATAGATGCTCAAATCTATTGGAAAAGGGGAAATTCTAAATACCATACTTCCCTGATGCAGGCACTGCTAACATCACTCTAAGCAAATAGGGTCATTCTCTATACAAAGTTCTGCAATGAGCTTTACTTGCTTCACTTTATCTAGCACACTTTATCATCACTGTATATAGAGCTACCTCATTTTTAAATGGCTCATTTTTTTAAAAGCTGCATAGTGTTCCAGCAATATTCTATAAAATAATCTGTAGCATTAAACAGTGCTGCTACTAACATCTTAGACATGTGTCTTTGTATGCATGTTTCTACTATATCCAATAGAACCCATTGTTGCATTGAAGTATAAGTTTAATTTTTTTTTTGCTAAATGAAGCAGAATTTCTGTCAAAAATGTTGTACAAATTTATACTCCAGCAACAGTGTTTGAGAAATACCTACAAAATTTTATCATTTCAAAAAATAAAAATATTGAACTACATGTGGGTACACCATAATAATTTTAGTTAATATAAAATATTTTGAGCACTAGAATATGTTTCAAAAATTTAAAAGCAAGCTAGCCAGCAATTTGGCTTTAATAAGGACTTCATTTTTGAAAAGGCATAAGACCTGGGCAAATGTTTCTACTCTCAGACTTTGAAATGTACCTAATAGTGCTGGGATTTATTGGAGTATTTTGATAAAACTTTTTTTGCTTTTGCTTTTGCTTTTATAGAAAAGAGACACTGTGGTGTAGGTGAGTTTTATTTAAAAAAACTAGCGGAAAGGGTTTGTGCTTTTAGAAAAGAGGTTTTAGTTGGTAGCAATAAGTGAGTCAAAAAGTCAATCACGAAGAGTGAGATGTCCGTGCCCTGGAAGTTAATTAGCAGTTACTTAATAGAATAGAAACTTTAATTGTGAATTATCAGGCAAAGAAAACAACAGTCTTGGTGGGTTTGAATCTTCCCAAATCTTATAGCAGATATTTAGAAGTTCATATTGGAACAAAAAGAAGTTGAAAGTCACTGTAGCTTTCTAAGAGAGGGAATGATGTTATCCAAACAACATTTATGGAAGATTATTCCAGCAGCTGTGTTGGACTTCTTTAGTTGCCTTTCAGTTTATTGCCTGATTGCAAGTAGCATTTCAAAATATGGCAGAAGAAACATTTGAGAAGTTGATCTAAAATGTTTCATCTGTAAAAAACCATAACATTCTGGTAAACTATATTGTATACATATTTTTTTTTAATTTTAAGACAAATCAATATTAAATATTCAGATAATGTGGGAATTTTGCACGTCCCTCAGAATGGAGAAGTAATCCAGGTGGTGTTTCTGCAAGAGCTCTTCTTAATTACAAGTATAATAAGTAAATTCTGTCCTCAAATATGCTCCAGACATTGAGAAGGTACCTAATATAGGCCTTCTCCATTTTCAAATGGGATTACTTTCCATGTATTCATTTAGAGGCCAGTACCATAGGAGTGACTTTGCTTTATTTGACTCCTCCACAAACTTTTGGAAATGACTGCCCTGAGTTTGGACAGAATGCAGTTTATGGAGGCCTATTTGATTACCTGTATTCACACCTTTAAAAATGTTCAGCGGCGTGGAGTGAATTGTGTACTCTCAAAAATTCACAGGTTGGAGCCCTAACTCCTAGTACCTCAGAATGTGACTGCATTTGGAGATAGGATCTTTTAAGAGGGTTTAAGTTACAATGAGGTCATTAAGGTGGGCCTTAACCAAATACAACTGATGTCCTTATAAGAAGAAATTTGGACATAGACATTTACAGAGGGAAGACAATGGGAAGACACAGGGAGAAGATAGCCATCTATCTACAATCGAAGGAGAGAGACCTAGAACACATCCTTGCCTTGTGGCCCTCAGAAGGATCAACTCTGTTGACACTTTGATCTCAGACTTCTAGCCTCTCAAACTATGAGACAATACATATCTGTTGTTTAAAACACCCAGTCTCTGTTAGTTATAGTAGCTGTAGCAAACTACTAAAGTTATGCAACTAATCCCAATTCTCAGTTTTCTAAATAAATAGGAAGGAATTCAGACAGATTTATGTGCAACAAAATTTACTACAGTGGTATTTGGAATGCTGAAAAATGAAATTAACCCATTTGTTCAACAATAGAGGAATGGCTATGTAATTTCTTATATAGATATATAAAGCCATTAAAATTATATTTTAAAAGAATGCTTAATGACACAGGAAATGATCATAAAAATGTTAAATGAAAAATTAGTTGATAACATTATTTACACAAAGATCCTACTCTAGTAAAAATAATTATATTTGTTTAGTCAAAAGAGTAGAAATATATCTATCAAAATATAACATGCTAATAATTGACACTGTCTTTTGGTGGTAATATTTATTTTCTTCTCTTTATTTTTCTGCATTTTTTGTGTATCTACATTAAAATATTTTTGACATTTAAAATGTTCTTATTTATTGTAAACTGACTATAACTCAATAAAATAAAATTTTAAAAAATACCCAAAGAATGGCAAAAAAAAAAAAATTGTTCTTATTTGGGCAAAATAAACAGAAATGGAATAAAAGCAATAGATTCAAGTAAGTTTTAATTTTAATAATAATAACACATATCTTCACCCTTTGATTGTATGTTTATATAAGCATGTGTAAAAATAACTGCCTTTACTTGTATTTTCAATAGGTAACCTCTATTGGATTTAAAGTTTATATGATAGAGGAAAATATATTTTAGCACCATTTAATATTGAAGTAATTACTATTGCTCTGTCAAGTTTAGTTAAACTCTCTTGCCATCTACAATTTTCAACCCTATAAAGGGGATTTCTATTTTCAGATACTGTACTGTTCAGCTTTAGAATTTCCATTTCTTATAGTTTCTATCTTTTAGCTGAGATTCTCTATCTATTCACTCATGACCAAAATTTCTTTAAATTCTTGTATCTATGAATAATAGCTGTTTCAAAAATCATTGTTTACTAATTGCAGTGTTTGACTCATCTTGTAGTCTGTTTCTATGGACTAGTTTTATTTTTCTTCTATTGGACTAGTTTTGCCATTCATTTTTGGTAATTTAAAAAAAATCCACTTTTTAAAAAAATAACATGTTCCACATTGTGGATGATACATCATAGAAACTGGATTCTGTTGTCTTCCACTGAAGAGGGAACTTTAGCAATTTACATGAATGACTGTGCAGAGGAGAAAAGGGAGTATGTAGACCCTTTGTTCCTGATTTTAAGAAATGTTAGACCCAGGGTATGTGTTGACACAAATAAGTGGAAAATTTAAATTTCATCAAATTTCCCTTTAGCATGGAAACTTAAGGGCATATGTAATAAATAGAATCCTGGCTTAGAGTCCAATTCATAGTGGTTGGATCCATCCAATACTCATTTTCTGAGTCTCTGAATGTATAATTTGAATTGATATACTTGGCAGTTGGAGTAATCACCACATTTGTTCTTTGGCCTGTAGCACAACTGCTGTAACAGTGGAAAAGGCCAAGTGAAAACCTCTGAAATATTCCATTCCTTCTACTCTCCCCAGCATGACAGTAAACTAAAAACAATATCATACTTTACAGGATATGATAGAGATTAATGCAACGTTTAAAAACTTAAAGGATATAAGTATGGTTGTCCCTATCAGTATCTATTTAACTAGTCAAATTGGCCCTTAAAAAACCAGATGGGTGCTGGAGAATGACTATAGATCTCAATTGCAGATACTTTGCTGGGGTTGGTTATCATTGTTAGAACAGGTGAATAATGTCTCAAGTATATGGTGTGGTTAAAAATTTAGCAAACGCATCTTTTGCTATTCTAATTTGCAAAGACAATCATACATAATTTGCATTCACATGTGATGAGCAGCAATATTGATTTACAGAGTCGCCTCAGTGCTATGTTAATTCTCCCACCCACTGGTATAATATAGTCCAAAAATACCTAGACTGCAATGACATGTCACAGAACATCTTGCTGATAAGTTACATCAACGACATCATGCTGATTTGTCTAGATAAACAAAAGATGGCTAATAACCAGAGACTTTGGTAAGACACTTACATTCCAGAGGGTAAGATATAAAACCCATGAACATTGAGCGACCATATCAGTGAAGATTTCAGGTGTACAATGGTCAGAGGCATGCCACAATTCCCCTCAAAGAAGAAAAACAAATTCCTTAATCTTGCACCCCACTACAGTAAAGCAGGTAGCACATCAACTAGTAGGGCTCTTTGGTTCTGTAGGCAAAAAGATTCCAATCTAGGTATACTTATTTGGACCATATACTGGATGACAAAGAAGGTTACCAACTTTGAGTGGAGTCTGGAGCATTAAGGACCTAAATGTAAGACCTGAAACCATAAAACGCCTATAAGAGAACATAGGCAGAACACTCCTTGATGTAAATTACAGCAACTTTTTTTTTGGATCCATTTCCTAAAATGAAGGGGAAAAAAACCAAAAATAAACAAATGGGACCTAAAAACTTAAAAGCTTTTGTACAACAAAGGAAATCATCAACAAGATGAAAGGACGATCTACTGAACAGGGGAAAATATTTGCAAACGATATGACCAATAAGGGGTTAATATCCAAAATATGTAAACAGCTCATACAACTCAACATCAGAAAGTACAAACAACTCAATTAAAAAACAGGCAGAAGAAATGTATAGACATTTTTCCAAAAAAAGATATACAGATGGCCAACAGGCATGGGAAAAGATGCTCAACATCATTAATCATTAAAAAATGCAAATTAAAACTAAAATGACTTATCACCTGATACCTGTCATAAAGGCTATCATCAAAAAGACCACATATAACAAATGTTAGTGAGGAGGTGGAAAAACGGGAATCCTTGTACACTGTTAGTGGGAATGTAAATTGGTGTAGCCACTGTGGAAAATAGTATGGAGGTTCCTCAAAAGACTAAAACCAGAACTACCATATGATCCAGTAATTCCACTCCTGGGTATATTTCCAGAAAAGATAAAAATTCTAGTTTGAAAAGATACATACTCATCAATGTTCATAGCAGCACTATTTATAATAGCCAAGACGTGGAAGAAACCTAAGTGCCCATCAACAGAAGACTGGATTAAGATGATGTGATATATAATATGTAAAATATATACATATACATATATATTATACATATGTATAATGAAATATAACTCAGCTATAAAAAAGAATAAAATACGCCCATTTTCCCCAGTATGGAGACAATATTATCCTTAGTGACATAGAGAAAGACAAATATTGTATGGTATCACTTAGATTTGTAATCTAAAAAATAAAAGAAACTTGTGAACAAAAAAGAAACAGATTCACAGATATAGTGACTAAACTAGTGGTTACCAGTTGGGAGAGGGAAGAGAGGGTAGCAAGCCAGTGGTAGGGAATTAAGAGGTACATACTACTATGTGTAAAATAAATACACTGTGAGGGTATATTGTACAACACAGGGAATATAGCCAATATTTTATAACTCTAAATGTAATCTTTAAAAACTGTGAACTATTATGTTGTACACTTGCAATTTATACATATTGTACATCAACTGTACCTCAATGAAAAAATGAAATAATTATGTGCATCATCTTCTGCTCCTTAAAAAAAAATTGACATTAAGTTACTCAGTCTTATTTATGGTGATTTGTGTAATTTTTCATTTGTTTTCACTGCTGTGCAATTTCTGTCATGTGAACTTAACACTATTTATCCATACTCCTGTTGGACATTGGTGGATTCACAACATTCATCAATTCTGGAAAAGTCTCAGATACTATCTCTGCAAAACTGCCCCATTCTCTCTTTCTAGTATTTCAATGAAATACATGATGGAGTCTAATTCTATCTCTCTATTTGGAACCTCTCATTCGTATTTTTTATCTTGTTCTTCGTACTGCATTCTGGATAATTTCTTAAAATCTGTCTTCCCACTCATTAATTTTTACTTCTTCTTAGTCTGATCTGCTATTAAACATGCCCCTTTGATCCCTTTGGTTTTAAGCTTCAAAATTATCCTCTAATTCCTAAAATTTCAATTTTGGCCCCCTTTCAAATCTCTTCCCATGTTTTTGTTACTCTTCTGTATTTTTGTGTTTGCATGTTCTATTTTATTAAACATTTCATTAATAGAAATTTTATATTTTGATCCTCAGAATGTCAATATCTGAAATCCTTGGGAATAAATCTGTTTGATGTTTGTACTGATTCATCTATAACGGCTTGTTTTTCACATGCTTGGGGATATTTAAAAGGTCGTGTTTGTTTGATCCTAATTTGTGAGAATCTTGGACACCTCTATGCAACCATAACATGTTATGAGCATTCAGCTTCTCCTATTAGGGCAGATTATATTTCTTTCTTTCCACTATTAAAGCCTAAGTTTCTTCAAAGTACTAAAATTTTGGTTTGGTACTTTGGTACTTCTGGTCTTTTTTCCCTTCATTAAATAAGCATTTAATTATTTAGGAGGGGATTAACAGCCTGAGAACACTTCAACTTTTTTCTAGACTTCCTTTCTAATATAAGGGTCTAAGTTTCAGGTTCCTTTTCTTGGAGTTAGTTCCTGAAGGTAAGAAGCCTATCAACCTGAAACTACGTAAGCTTCTTTCTAGAGCCTCTGGCTAATGCAAGAGCCTGGGATTCAGCTCTGCTTCCTTGAAGCTTGCTCTAGACTCTCCTGATGACCATGGTAATACTGACAGTTACCTTCAGGGACGCTCACGGTGCTGATTTACCAGGTGCTTGCTAACTCCACTGCACATTCAGCAAACAGGTATTTTCCCCCTGTAGGGGTGCCCTTAGTATTTCCCATACTTCTGTGACCTCAAAAATGCATTGAGAACATTTAGCAAGTATTGGGTTGTTCTGCAGCAGGAAGGTCCTTTGGACTATTTTGGGTCATAATGCAGTACATGGACTTGGAATTTGCGTTTTTATTCTTTGTTATTTATTTTTTCCAAAAGAACACTAATACTTTATTAAACCAGGATAAGAAATCAGATGTCCCAACTTGTACTGCAGTTTTATATTATTTCTTCAAATTTTTGCCATTTGTTATACTTGACATATGATATTATATTAGTTTCAGGTGTATAACATAGTGATTCTGTATTTTTAGACATTATGAAATAATCACAGTAAGTCCGGTTACCATTTATCACCATACAAAGTTGCCACAATATTATTGATTATATTCCCTATGCTGTACATTTCATCCCTGTGACTCATTTATATTATGACTGGAAATTTGTACTTCTTAATATCCCTCACCTATTTCCTCCATCCCTTGACCTCCTTACCCTTTGGCAACCACCTGTTTGTTCTATCTATGAGTCTGTTTCTGTTTTGTTGTAACGTGCATTTTAAACAAGCTTTCCCCCACATTCTATTTATGCACAACTAATTATAAGAATCAGTTGTATAGACTAGCCATGAAAATGAATGGCATGTTTCAGCAATGGTGAGAGTTTCAGTCTGACCAAGCCCAAGACTGTGAAAGACAACATATTAAACTAAAGATGTTGATTAGATTCAGAGGCTTGAAGGACTTCAAATGCAATTCTAAACAGTTTGGAATTTTTCTATGGAAAGTAACAGAAGTGTTTTAAGCAGAAAAAAATATATTTAAAAATCTGTCTACTAGAAAGATAAACAAGCGTTGCAAAAGAAGGTTTAAGAAGAGAGAGACCAGAGGTAGAGAAGTCAATTAAAATGATGCTTCTCAACTCTGGCTGCATGTTAGAATCACCTAGCACTGACAGGACTTTGTGACTAATTATACATGAGAGGTACAGGAGAAGTTAAAGATGATTCCAAGGTCATATGCAGAAGGTAGTATCAAGGTTCTCTTGTGCTCAGCCTATGTTCAACATTTCATTTCCTATGATTTAATTATCTTGGGGAGAGTTTTATAAGTCTCTCCTTCTCTCTGTCTGTCTCTATCTACATATATTTATCTATATCTATATCATATACAGTGAATTATTCAAGTTCAAGTCATCTGAGACCTTCATCATATTTTCTGAAAATTCTGCAGTAAGATCACATTCACTATCTCAGCCACCATAAAGTTTTCTATGAACATACATAGTCAGGTGCATATTTACATTTTTTTAAAGAGCATTTTTTGGCTTACAGAAAAGCCACTAACAAAGTACAGAGAGCCTCTGATATTCCATCATCTCAGCACAAGCCCCACCCCCAGTTTCCTCTTAGCATCTTGCACTGTGTTGTTAAAACTGATGAACCAGGAGACAGGATCAAGACCGAGTAGGAAGACCCTGAGCTCACCTCCTTACATGAGCACACTAAAATTACAACTACTTACAGAACAAATATCACTGAAAGCAACCTGTAGACAAGCAGAAAAGCTTTCCTACAGCTAAAGATATAAGGGTGTCACAACAAATGGATAAAGAGTGGAGTTGAGGTCTGGTCCAGACCCACACCCATGGCGTAGTGACATACAAGCAGAAGGAAATCAAAACCACGAAGGTCTTCCCCAAGGAGCGAGGAGTCCAAACCCCACCTTGGGCTCCTCTGTCTAGGGGTCCTACATTATGACAAGCCCCAAAACATCTAGCCCTGAAAACCAGCAGGGCTTATGTTTGGGAGAGCCAGAGGACTACAGGAAACAAGGGCATATTCAAACACTCATTCACTTTGAGTCCTAGCTCAGATGCAGCTGTTTGAAAGATACTGGGGTCAGGTCCACTTATTGATCTTGGAAAGCCTCCTGAAAGGGCAAGAGGAGTTGGGACTCCCCCTAGGGATGGAGATGCTGCTGGAAATTTTTGTGAACTCATTCTATAGTGCCAACATGACACTGGCTATTAGCATTAGGGGCCTGCCGTAACCACCAGTGCAATCATAGGAGTCACAGTCTGCTGGACATCACACCCAGCCACTCTGAGAACCTGCCCTGCCCAGCAACTTACCTGCAGCATTTGTGTGCTACCAGGGCGTACAACCATCTGTTCCAGGGACCTGTTCCACCTATCAGTGCACACACAGCAAATGTGCTGGACACCAGCTCCATATTTTAGCATGCTTGCAGCAGTCAACTCCATCAAAATAAAAAGGAACATGCAGCTCTTATAGGAAACAAGCTTGGAGCATCTGGCTCTGGAGGCCAGAGGGGAGCATACCGCTCGCCTCCATAAACATCTCCTACATAAGACCACTTCTCCAAGATAGGGAGATAGAAGAGACCTACCAAATACCAAAGAAATAAACACAGAGAATTAGGCAAAATGAGGTGATAGAGTTACATGTTCCAAATGAAAGACTAAGACAAAAGTACAGACAAAGAACTAAATGAAATGGAGATAAACAATCAACCCAATAAAGAGTTCAAAGCAGTGTTCACAGATGTTCAAGGAAATTGGGAGAATGAATAAACACAGTGAGAACTTAAACAAAGAGGTATAAATTATAAAAAAGAACTTATCAGAGCTGAAGAATACAATAACTGAAATGAAAAATACACTAGAGGGAATCAAGGGTAGAATAGATGATACAGAAAATGAATCAGTGATCTGGAAGGCAAAGTAGTGGAAAGCATCCAAGCTAAATAGAAAAAATAAAAAATAAAAATTTAAAAAATGAGGATAGTTTAAGGGACCTCTGCAATAACATTTGCATTACAGAAGTCACAGACAGAGAGGAGAGTGAAGACAGACAGAGAAATTATTTGCATATATGATGGCTGAAAATTTCCCTAACCTGGGGAAGGAAACAGACAACTAGGTCCAGGAAGTACAGAGAGTCCAAAACAAGATGAACCCAAAAAGATCCACACCAAGACACAATATAATTAAAATGTCAAAAATTAAAGATAAAGAGATAAATGTAGAAAGAGAAAAACAGTGAGTTATGTGCAAGTTCTAAGAATGCTGAAAAAGGTGAGGAGGCTGCAAAGAAAAGTTTGAACCTAGCAGAAGCTGGTTCATGAGGTTTAAGGAGAGAAGCCATCTCCATAACATAAAAGTGCAAGGTGAAGCAGAAAATGCTGATGTAGAAACTGCATCTTGTTATTCGGAAGATCTAGCTATATCATTAAAAACTAAAGAGGAAGGAATACCTCCAAATTTATTCTATGAAGCCACCATCACACTGATACCAAAACCAGACAAAGACATTACAAAAAAAAAAAAAGGAATTATAGGCCAATATCTTTGATGAATATAGATGCAAAAATCCTCAACAAAATATTAGTAAACCAAATTCAGCAACACGTAAAAAAGATGGTTGGATTCTTTCAAGGATCACAGGGATAGTTCACATTCAGAAATCAATCAGTGTGATACACCACATCAACAAAAGAAAGGACAAAAACCACATGATCATCTCAACAGACATGTACACTGCACACGTACACTGTATAAGTTAAAGGTGTATAGCATGATTCGATTACATACATCATGAAATAATTATCACAATAAGTTTAGTGAATATCCATCATTCTGTACAGATACAAAATTAAAGAAATAGAGAAAATTTTTTGTGATGAGAACTCGTAGGATTTACTCTCTTAACATCTTTGGTATAAAACATACAATAGTATTAATTATATTTATTATGTTTACATTGCACCCTAGTACTTAATTTATAACTGGAAGTTTGTACCTTTTGCCTACCTTCATCCAGTTCCTCCTCCTCCCAATCCCCATCTCTGGTAACCACAAATTCGATCTCTTTTCCTATGAGTTTGTTTGTTTGCCTGTTTGTTTTTGAAGTTTAATTGACCTACAGCATTATGTTAATTCCTGTTATACAACATGGTGATTTGATATTTCCATACATTTCAAAATGATCACCACAATAAATCTAGTTAGGATATGTCACTAAAGAAAAATACTACAAAGTTATTGACTACATTCTCCACACTGTACATTTTGTACCTGTGACTTAGTTATTTTGCAACTGGAATTTATCCATGTTAATAATCTCCTTCACCTATTTCTTTCCTCTCCCCTCTCCCCTCCACTCTGGAAACCATCTGTTCTCTGTATTTGTAACTTTACTTCTGTTTTGTTATGCTTGCTCATTTGTTTTTTTAGATTCCACAGTATCTGTCTTTCTTTGACTTATTTCACTTAGTATAATATCCTCTAGGTTCATCCATGATGTTGCAAATGGCAAGATTTCATTCTTTTTATGGCTGAGTAGTATTCTGTTGTGTGTGTGCATGTGTGTATATATATATTTACCACATCATTTTTATCCATTCATCTATTGGTAAGCACTTGGGTTGCTTTCAAAGCTTGGCTACTGTAAATAATACTGAAATGTACACAGGGGTGCATACATCTTTTCTAATCAGTGCTTTTCTTTTCTTTGCATAAATACCCAGGTGTGGAATTGCTGGATCATCTGGTAATTCTATTATTAATTTTTGAGGAATTTCAATAATGTTTTCCATAGTGACTGCTACCAATAGTGCACAAGGGTTCTCTTTTTTTCAGGTCATCACCAACATTGTTATTTGCTGTCTTTTTGGTAATAGCCATTCTGACAGGTATGAGATGATATCTCACTGTGGTTTTGACTTGCATTTCCATAATAATTAGTGATGTTGAACATCTTTTCATGTGACTGTTGGCATGAAACAACAGATTTTTCAATATAGATGAAACATCTTTCTGTTGGAAGAAGATGCCATGTAAGATTTTCATAACTAGAGAGGAGAAGTCATTGCCTGGATTCAAAGCTTCAAAGGACACACTGACTCTCTTCTTAGGGGTTAGTGGAGCTGGTGACTTTAAGTTGAATCCAATGCTCATTTACCATTCCAAAAAACCTAGGGCATTTAAGAATTAGGCTAAGTCTACTATGCTGTGGTCTATAAAAGGAACAACAAAGCCTGGATTATAGCACATCTGTTTATAACATGGTTTACTGAATATTTTAAGCCTACAGTTGAGAACTGTCATTCAGAAAAAAAGATTCCGTTCAAAATATTACTGCATGTTGACAATGCACCTGGTCACTCAAAAGCTCTGATAGAGATATACAATGAAATTAATATTGTTTTCATGCCTGCTAACACAACATTCACTCTGCAGCTCACGGATCAAGGACTAATTTTGACTTTCAAGTTTTACTATTTGAGAAATACATTTTGTAAGGCTATAGCTGACACAGACAGTGGTTCCTCTCATTGATCTGGGCAAAGTAAATTGAAAACCTTCTGGAAAGGACTGACCATTTTGCCTATTTTGGAGAACACTTGTAATTCATGGGACCAGGTCAAAATATCAACAATAACAAGAGTTTGAAATAAGTTGATTCAAACAGTCATGGATGACTTTGAGGGGTCCAAGACTTCAGTGGAGGAAGTAACTGAAGGTGTGATGGAAATAGTAAGAGAAGTAGAATTAGAATTGTGGTCTGAAGATGTGACTGAATTGCTGCATACTCATAATAAAACTTGAGCAGATAAGGAGTTGCTTCTTATGGATGAGGAAAGAGAGTGATTTCTTGAGATAGAACCTAATTCTGGTGAAGATACTGTGAGATGGCTGAAATGACAACAAAAAATTTAGAATACTACATAAACTTAGCAGAGGCAGGGTTGGAGAGGACCGACTCCAATTTTGAAAGAAGTTCTATTGTGAATAAAATGCTATCAAACAGCACTGCATGCTACAGGGAAATTGTTCATGAGAGGAAGGGTCAATCAATGCAGCAAACTTCATTGTTTTATTATTTTAGGAAATTACCACAGCCACCCCAATCTTCAACAGCCATTACCCTGATCAATCAGCAGCCATGAACATTGAGGCAAGACCCTTCACCAGCAAAAAGATTACAACTCACAGAAGGCTCAAATTATGGGTAGCAATGTTTCAGCAATAAGGTAGTTTTTAATTGAGATATTTATATTGTTTTTTTTAGACATAATGCTATTACACACTTAATAGACTCCAGTATAGTATGCATGTTAAGTCTCATATGCACTGGGAAACTAAAACATTTATGTGACCTACTTTTATTTTGATACTTTATTGCAGTGATCTGGAACTGAACTCATAATATCCCTGAGGCATGCCTATAGAGAGATTAACTGATATAAGATATGCAAACCTACAAGAAAGTACCTGTGTGTGTTAACTACTACATTAATTCTGCTAACGACAAAAATTATAATAGAGTTCATCAGAGAAAACCTGTTAAATCTGCATTTAAAAAATTCTCTCTAAACTCAGACCTGGAAGAAATCTACTGAAAGTTGAATGAAACATTTGTTAGACCTGTATCTGCAAATCCAGCAGAAGAGTTACCACACAGTTACACGGTTTGTTCACGTAATGTAGTCTTCAAGTGGCCCACTTTACCTGAATGCTAAATAAATGTCATTAGAGACCTGATCAGGTTTTTGTATTTAGCTTAGTAAGTGTGGACCTGGCCCAGCTGGCATGCTGGGCCTCCTTCCATCTTTGGTTTGACCTGATGCTTCCGTGCAGCACTTGCCATTCTTGCATCAGCAGTAGTAGTGCTAGTTCCTTCTCGCCAGACACTTTCACAGGAGCTCAGGCTGAGCTCCCTGGATGATTGCTTGCTACACAGTCACTGGAGCAGCTGGTGGAAAAGTCCATGTTGATCCCTCTGAGGCCTCTGCCTTTGGAAAACATTCTGAGTTGTTCTGCATCTCAGAGGAGCAAGTAACATGGTACAGAACTACCAAGGAATCTCCATTTATACTTCACTAGCTTGTAGGAACTCCATGGATAGTTCTACAGCACCAAAGAATTAGAATGACCATATAGTTTTTTGCCCAAGGAACACTCCCTTGAGAATGAAAGGGGCCATAGATAATAATTAAGTTGGGACAACAGACGTAAATTGGGGCTGTCCTGAATAAACTGGGTTGTACAGTCATTCTACTAGACTCTGGGTTCTCTGATCCTGTTATCCTGTTTTAGTTCAGTTCCAAACCTGAATAGCCCTGTTCCTCTCCCTGCTGTGTACTGTGGAAGAATATCCCAGAACATCCTATAACTAATTTTGTTTTCCTGATACAGAATTACTTTTGCTACTGCAATAGTGTTAGTATTTTTCCTTGGTTCTCATCAGCTAGTCCAAAACTTGCCTCATGTCAAAAACCATGTTGTGTACATATTCCAAAGCCATGTTCTAACCATTCATTCATCCCACAGTATTTATCAAGTATACTGTTTGAAGCAGGAGCTGTTCTACGTGCAGGGAAACAAAAACACACATGAGTGATAACATGCCTGCTTTATGGAGCTTATGTTCTCCCTAGTAAAAGTTACAATGAAAAATAAATAAATAAAACAGGGGTGGTGCCTGGTTGAAAGAAGACTACTTTAGATAGACTGGACTCTGAAGGCCTCTGAGATCTGAAAGATGAGGAGCCAGATAAGTGGATATAATCACCTAGAGTGAAGAATGTTGCAGGAAGGACAAATAGTAAGTATAAACACAGTCAAGTAAGAAAATGATCTTAATGTGCTACAGAAATAAGAAGTGTGTCAATGTGGGCAGAATGAGTGGAAGAGTGCTGAGGGGTTAGATCATTCGTGGCTGAGTAGGCAGGCCATAATACAGAATCTGAGGGTTTAATTCTCATTGCAATAGAAAGGTTGTCAACAGTTTTAAGTATGTGAGTGGAATAATCTGATTTATAATCTTTAAAATATAACTCTGCTTATCAGAAAGGGACTACATTCTGAGCGATAAGGGTTAAGGGTGATCAGGTAAAAGACTACTGTTAATAACCCCAGTAATTGGAGGTCTGAACTAGGGCAGTAGTAGGGAAGATGGTAACAAGTGGCTAAATGCAAGGAGTATTTTAGATGTAGTGCTTACAGGAATTGGTACAAGTGTGGAGGAAAGGAAAAGATGACTCTTACATTTGTAGTTTGGGTGAATGGGGTGCCAGTCAGCTAAGACAGAGAAAGTGTGCGTGTGTGTGTGTGTGTGCGTGTGAACGTGCACGTGACTGCAAGCTAGAGGGAAGTTCAGGCCCATGATGTTTCCACTTCTTAGTTCCAGAGTTTCACACTATGAATCATAGAGCAGAAAGAAAGGAGGAACCTGGAACAGTGATGACATTTTGGAGTTTGATTCACAGCTCTCAGGACGGAAACTGTTTCCAGCTGAGTCATACGCTTTCAAGATCATCTGTCGACTGATGACCCACTCCAGCTCTTCCCATAAACTAATTAATTTTTATTCTTCTATATGGACTCTTTAGTGCAGACAAACAAGAGTTTTTCCTTTCTCTGGAAACTTTGTGTATTCTTCTGCTCCTGAGCCTTGGCACATGCTATTATTGTTTGTCTGTATGTCTCCATCACTAGATGGAGAGATCATGAGGGCAGACACACTCTTTGAGTCTTATGCATATCAACAAAGTGCATAGTGCCTTGAGCATAGAAGGCACTCAATATTTGTTAAATGACATTTAATTCTCCTCTGGTAAGCCTATTGTCTCTCACCTTCCTATTCAATAGCTCTTAAATACTTCAAAACCTGGCTTAAAAAAATTTTTTTTTACTGGAAAGTTTTCCATGATGAATCCCACCTGATTATGACCACACCTCCACTTGGCATTTCTGTGGCACTTATGTAACTCTGGATAGTAAAAGTGTCCATCTGAGCCTTCCTAATGAATGTCCTAGTTTTCTCATATATACTAAAATGTTCTGTGGAGAGGAATCCTGCACTCTCCCCTCATTTTTTGACTATTTCTGTATAGAACCCGATAGTGTTCTCTTATACCATAGGAGCTTAATAAATATTGTTGACTAAAGCTTGGAAATTCACTTGGCCCAATCTCCTCCCTCGTATTATAATTTGCCCCCAAAGGAATAGCTTCCTGTAAGAAGAATCAATTAGTCAGATAACCATATTTTCAATTCCCAAACAAATAGCTCAACAAAAATGACAATCTATGATTTGGGAATAAAGAAGTAGTTTTAGTCTAGGTGTCGTATCTATGGTATTATTTGTTATAATGAGATAAATGTATCTGTATACCCTATGTAAATATTTATTATTTTCTTGTTATTTTAGTTATAAAATTCCCTAGGATACATCACCTGCCCTGATGACACCTGTATTAATTGGGATGTTTATTCTTTGCATGAAGACTAAAATAAGTGAACAGAGTCATGTGTTTGGACTCATTCAGGAATAAAGGAATTTAAAAAAATAGTGGATGAATGAGAACAAGCTGAGAAAGCACAAATCATTCACTTTGTTCACTGTGGGCACAAATACACTATGATCTGCAATATCCTATTCACATACACTTGATCATTAACTTATTTTAACTTTCTGAAGTTACTTGAACTAAGGGCAGCTACAGATTTCACTACATTATAGTATGCATCTAATTCACTGGTTTGTGCATATTTGAATGAAAAAGTGTGGTATAACGTAGGATAAAGGAAATTGAGGGAACAAAGCATAATTTCCACTCACCAAAATCCAAAGGTTAAATAGATGAGAATGAAAGATTTGAATTCACTTCCCAGAACAGTGCTTCATTACCAAAATAAACTTGAGCCCACCACGTTACTGCAAAGAAAAATCAACAGACATTAGATAGTCATTAATCATCCTAAATAAACAGCACTTTTCAAGTGTCTGATTGACACTGGGCACAAATTCTGCCCTTAGAAATATTCCCCAGATTTCTACCATAGACCTACATTACTTAATTCAATGTTTGTCTTCTCTAGGATTTAATATTAGAACAGAAATTGGTAGAAAAATTCTCAAAGTTTGTTTTAACAAATTATGTCTGTCTTAATCTCTTTCTTGGTACAGATTTTCATTGTAAATATGTTTACTTACTCAAACAGCCTCAAAACCAAAACTTCATGTTTTTTACATGCAATTTCTAATGAATGATATGGATGGATTAGTACTTCTCATAAACCTACAGCAGTCATGCTTTTTATGGCATTCTTCTTGTATTTATTCTCATGTTTACTAGTGTTTCTTAGGGTTCTATACTTTACAGGCTTACCAAAAAAAGAAAAAGACATTTCTTAGAATTGTACCTTTTCTCTCCTAAGATAGCTAATCTTTTTTATTTATAGGAGTGATGCAACACGCAAATGCAAGCATGCCAGACATTGTTTACTGTTTTTTAAAAAATTTCTTATTCATCTTATTTCCCATTAGAAGGTACAGTAAGTATTATTTGTGCAACAATTTGTAATTGCAATATATTGACCTGAAAAACTGATCATCATTACCATAAGTGACAACAATTGATATAATCTGTTAAGATAGCATATATTGGCAATTTATGTCTTGAAAGCCTCAGTTTATTCAATTTAAAGAATATTTACTGAATAATAAATACGTGTTTAGTGTCGGTTAAAAGTTAAATGAGACATTTATCCTGTCTTTAGGGTCCTATAATCTAGCCAATAAAACACAGATCTCCCCATATGTGTTTACCAGCCTTGGAAATCATAAACCTTTGGCATGAAATATTAAGATGTGATCTAAAGTCTAAAGAGTACTGAGTTCTTACTTTGGCTCAGCCACCAATTTTTGGTCCATGGAGTAATCCTCGATTTTCTTCTATGTGATAAAAATAATATTTGTTCTCAACAAACTTAAGATGTGTGTGTCCTTTTTTAAATTTATTTTTATTGAGGTAACATTGGTTTATAACATTATATATTTCATGTGTACAACATTTTACTTTAACTTTTGTATATACTACAGTGTGCTTACCACCAAAAATTTAGTTTCCATCTATCACCATACAGTTGACCCCCTTTACCCATTTTGCACCCCTCTACTACTACTACTCTGTGCTCATGTATGATTTCTTTCGGTTCTCAATGTATGGAATTTTTAAGAATAGAGTTCAATGTCAAATAAGTATTGAGCTCACAGCAAAAAGATGCTATTGATACACAAATTATTCATATCATTATGTATATGTAAGTCATTATTATATGCCTTATGTTACTATTTTAATATATACAAGTAATATATGCAATAATATGCAAATCATTGTTATCCACAATAGAAGGGTAAAACACTGACTAACATTTAGCAGAAATTATTTTCATTGAATTAAGGCAGTAGGGAAAACCTCACTAAAATGTTGACAAATGCTTTAAGCTTCTAAAAAAATAGAAACAGAAATAATTGGGCTGCCATTATCTATGTAAATGAGGTATGATAGGGAAGTACAGGGGCTGAAAAACAACAGAAAATGCAACTTTATCAACCAAAATATCTATGATATATTCTTTTTAATGCATAATATGGGCTTATATTGTATGAACAAAACTGAGCGCAAATTTTGTAGCTATTCGGTAAAAATAAGTGGCTGCCATTGCAGCATATGCATTGCATGGCACACGTGTTACTCCTCAATTAGAAGTGCTGTGAAACCCTTACCAAACTTACAGTATTTTAAGGGGACACATGTTTGAAAGAAATGACCATTTTAACAATTACTTATTGTTGTCATGTCATGCAAATGTCTTCTTTCTTAACTTTATTTCAAATCCTATAGTTGAATTTGTTGATGGAAAACAAGAAGCAGGAGGTTCTGTTTGTAGAAATAGAAAGGAGTGTACATGAGGGGTAGAGTGTGTTTTGCTTGGCAGTTCTTGTGCTACCATTTTGTTTTTGTTTTTAGTGCTGGAGGGCAGCAAATTGGCAGGTATAAATAAGGCTCTTGCTGGTTTCATACTGTATTTACAATCAGTTATTATGGGTTAAAATGTTTGTGATGCATAGGGAATTAGCACTCAACTTCTGTTAAGAATCATGGAAGCTCAATGTCTAATTTCAAACATTGCCTGAATATAGTTCTTTCTAATCTTGCATTAATTTCCACCAACTTTTATAAAATGTACACAAACGGATTATTAGGGATCCTCTGTGTCTTATTTTGGACTTGCGTTAATGTTTGAAATTTTGAATATAAATTTTTGTATCTAAAATTTTAATATAACATGTAATTTGCCATAGTAACAAAAACTGGTAGGTAAGGAATAAATATTCCTTTCCACCAACTTGATAGAAAGTGAGGAAGAGAGAGAGAGAGATTGATTGATTGATTTAGAGAGAAATCCAGAGAGATGTAGAGATTTAAAGAAATTAAGAGACAGAGAGATTCCTCAGTTTAAAAGATTACTTTTTATGGTAACCATATGGCATATTGTTATAACTTTTAATTTTTGGAAATATAAAATAGCTATTTCCCTATCTAATTTGATGTAAAACAGAATCATTTTATGATATAGTTCGCACTCTACTAGGATTTGCATGTACCACATGTTAAATCATGTCCCAGAAACTTAGCAACCATCAGCATATAGAGCCTAATGTCATATGATTATGAAGAACACAAAGGTTGTAATGTTTGTGCAGATATTGCTTAATAAGAAATTTCCATTTCAAAGGAAGGAGAGTAAGAATAATTTTACAAAAAAATTTAGAGTGGGCCATATTTCTGCAATATACTGATCTGTATCAATTTTTTTGAAAGCTCCTGGAAACATGACCTCCCCATGTCTCTACATTTGCTCTGTGCTGGCAGACAAAGAGCCAAGATCATCTTGACTTTGAGGAGGAACAGTGGGAAAAAAGATGATAGGAGAAGGGTATGAAATAAATAATAAATAAATAAGTGACTGTTGAATAAAACAATTAGTTTTGCCCCAGGCTTCTGCAATAGCTTATGAATTCTTACCAGCATTAGTTTACAGCTGTAACTTCAGGATATAATAGGAGATTGAATCTTATACAGGCAATGAAACAGATGATCAAATTCACAAGAGATTGTGTCAGGCTTTTTCCAGTACTAAAGAAACATATTAATCCTTGTCACTGTTTTCAGAAACGCTGTGACAGAAATAAACCTGTACTGTAACTTGGCCCTTTTAATGAGCTTCTGGAGTGTGGGCTTTCCACTCAGCACCTGAAAAACACAACAAAACACCTTTTATATTAAAGATGTGAGGTTTGCTGCTGGCTAAATTTGTACACAGAAGTCTATAAACCAGTGCTCAGCCAGCTGGGAAGCAAGAAAGCAAATTCAGATTCTGCCATGAACTTCACAGACCAATTATCTACTTGGAATCATGGGAGTTTAACAAACAAATACCAGCCCCTGCTGAGCCTTTTCAGGCCAGCAGCTTATGGGTGATTCGGTTGCATCCGAGGCTTTTAGACTGATCAATTCTTAATCACAAAGCGCAAAAATTATTCTCAGACTCATGTCAGTTTCTTTGGACACGTTTGTTAACAATCTGCTTCAAATCATTTTTTTAAAAAGAAACTGCAGACACTGTTTTTATTGACTCCCCACTTGTAAAATGTTTATAGCTTGTTAATTTATATTTACCCCTTTACTTTTGCCTGCAAATCAACATCACTTAGCACAGTTTGGTTACACTTTGTCCAAAGGAAATTACAGAAGACTGCTATGGGGCTAAAATGAAGGAAAGCTGCGGAAAATCAATACACTGCTGATTAAACAGATCGTAGCAAATTCACGGCTGTATGCTACAGCATGGAGACATCAGTGTGATGCCCATCTAGCAGTTAATGTGCTTTCAGTCAGGTGAAGAAAATTTCAGAATAAGGCAAAATCACCCAGGAAAAACAAGAACTACCTTATATAAGAACGTATGTGCTTATATGAAACCTACATTTTGTGTAAGGTAGTAGTGCACTTGGGGAATAAACAGGATGTGTTTATTGTACAAAATAAAGCAGTTTAGTGTCTTTATTATGACATTTACCCTTTGTATTATGCAAGAAACTAATGGCACTGCAAGATGTAACCTATTTGCTATCTCAAGTTTTTTTAATTTTATGGATTTCTTTCTAGGTTTATCAGCATTTTCTTGTCTAATTTCAATTTTGTAATAATCAAAATGACTGAAAGGAAGATTACTTGTAGAGGATGTCCAAAAGTAATAATGATATCCAACGATACGTTGTAATTCAGAAAGCATCATATAATTTCCAATTTTAGAGTAGAAGAATGTACATGAAATAAACCAGGTATAAAAAATGCAGTTTATATGTATTTTTTCAAAGCAGCGGGAGTGAAGATATTAACACAGCACAGTTATGAAGATCAACATTTGTCTGTAAATCGTAGACAAAGGCAGCATTTGGGTTACAGGGAAGATTTGAGATATCTGGGCTAAAGCAAAAGTACTCTGAGTTAAAGCATAAACTCTCATTTCCATGCTACCCAGTTTGTGGAATTCTGAACACCAAATACTTTGAGGACTGCAAGAAGATACATATCCTAAAGACTTGTTAAGAGGTGGTGCCTCCTTTAATCCAACTTGAAGAACTGCACTGCTCTGTATTGCATGTGAATTAAGGGAATGAGAAACAAAAGTTTAAATACAACCTTTCTGGAAAAGAGTAATTAAAAGAAATTTTGTTTCAGCCTTTGGTCAAGCTTTTTATTTGACATACACATTTATCTATTTAGATACTATAATTCTATACCAAGAATCTTTGTTTTTTTAACTTAATACATCAGGGTAAAGTTTGAGCCGCTACACACCATTGTTCATTGAGGGTAACTAAGCTTTGATATGTTATAAGATTCTGGCAGATAACTTTCCATAGTAAATCCTTATACTAAAAAAATATATTTGAGAAAATTATGTTCTATACGCAAAAGCCAACTTAAGTTTCAATTTCTGTTGTTTTTAATTCTTTTTCAAAATATCAGTCTTTCAAATGGTAACATGGTTAAGTTCTTTGCCAAATTTCATGTGTTAAAAGGAAGGTGTTTTTGAGTCATCAAAGCTTATAAAAAGACCTTTAACAAGTAAACAGCTTTCTTCTTTTTTTTTTTTTTAAACTGGAAGATGTGGTATAAGAAAACACATTCATGGACACCATATGTGAACCAAGTTTCATCCCAAGATTTTGAGATTTTAGAGAATTCCTAGAAAATGATGGATTTAAATTTATACTGAATTTTACTGAAGAGGCTCACTCAGTGACACTATTTTCATACTGATATATATACACTTGTATGTACATGTAAAACCAAGGTGCTATACTTTGATTATTCTATTTAAAAAATCTTTGATAATCTTATTTAGGAAAAAGAGGTTTTCAACAGTTCAGGAATATGAAAAATAACCATACTTCAGTATCTCTATTTTATTGTAAATATTAACTTTCCTTTCTTACATTGTAGTAAACTATTAACTTTTTTCATGTATAAGTTTCAAAAAAAATGAGATAATTTCTACTTAATTACATGTGATTTTTTGTTATTAGGAGAGCAAAGCAGTGGATATTAATAGAAAGAACAAGCATTTCAAAAAATATAGAAAATATCTTACTTTGAAAGAAAAAGAAAAATATTTGTTTGCTAGGTTAATTTGCTCTCAAGTACATATTTTAAGATATTGCTTTCCTTTGTGGCACTGAAAGAAAACTAAACTGAAGTGACATATTAGATTGGAGTTAGTGGAAGAAGAAAAGACTGAGTAACACAAATATACACTTCTGAACAAAATTATTTTCTAAGTCTCACAACTATTCAGACATTTTCACATTTTTATAGTTCCAGTAAGTTAACAACGGTTGTTTGTAAACATGCTTTACTTTATTTAAAACCCATACACTTTATAAATTTGAGAGTTGGCAGGGATTTGAATACCCTTCGGTAGAAACACACTTTTTCTTATTAATACATGGTAATTTATCACCATTAAGTATATGATCCCTCTGGAAAAAAACTGATGCACATTGCTCTCTAGACTATAATTTTAATGTTCATGATATTAATCTTTAATTAAATTACAGTTATTTTAGAAATGTATATCCTTAATTAAATTATACAAGGCACATAAAGAAAAAAAAAGACTATGGTATGATTAAAACATGTTTAAAATGTGCTACTGAATTTTGAATGCTGTCTGTCATCTCCCAAGTATGACTAGGCTTCAGAAATGACTAGAAAGTCAACTGAAAAATTGCCAAGTGAAAAACTGTTTGGCTCTTTTAAGAACCATACATTAAAATTTTGGACAGTTTCTCTATTAAATCTAAATATACTTCTTAGTATATACAGTATTACATTTCTAAATTAATTGCCATACTCCCATTTGTTAAAGAATTTCACTCCATGTGAAAAGCAAAGCCTCACTAGATGTGAATTTTACACTGCGCTAGATCAATCCCAATACCAGTAAATGGATATTATTAAACAGCATGGGGTAGTGCAAACTGGGAAAGAAAACTTGTAGTGTGCTGCCTTTGAGCAGACCTGGCTTGCATGCTGTGACAGGGCAATTGTCGACATGCTTTTTCATGCCAATCTGCAGCTTTTTCAACTCTAGATGCTATGGCAACCAGGGTTTAACAGACTAAGCAGCTAACAAGCTTCCCTGATGGAATTGTCTGGTTGTGTGATTGCCTTGTCTTAGGGAAAATATAAAATAGAATGAAGACGCTTGTGGACATTTGTCAAACTGATTATAATTTGGACAGTTGAATCATAATTGTCTGTTGTGTACTGTACAGTAGTGACATATGCTATTTTCCACGTTCCTTGCAGGGCACACTACTGCATTCCCGCATAGGCTGTGTTTCCCTTGGGAACAATGGTCCTGGTTGCTGAGGGCTTGGTGCAACATGGCAGGCCACATCTCACACCAGATCATCTGGGAAAGAAAAGAACAGTGAACAGTTCTAATTTTTTTTTTCTTTTTGAAAAGGCCTGTGCTTGATTTGAACTATATTTATGTGAAATATAATGAACATTAAGTTGATGTGAAGAGATATTTCTCTTTTATAAAATGTTCATGTTCATAGGGTAAGTTGTAGATCAAAATATGCAGGTGAATTAATTTGTTATTTATGATTGGGCATAATTTTAGTTCTTTGGGAATATTGATTTTTAAAATTTGCAACCACTTAAACATGTATTTGTGTCACCAATCATATGCATAATTTAAAACACTGAGAAAATAATCAAGCTTCTCTGATGGGATGGTCTTGTTTTAATACTGCCTTGTCCTATTGAAAATGAATAGAAGATACTCTATTGTTCTAAATGATCAAAAGCCTACTAATAAAATTTCAGTCTCTTTAAACAGTCAAAGGCATGGTATTTTCAAGATCATTTGATACCAATTTTTTTTCTTGACAGGGACACATTTTTTAAAAAATTAAAAGAATTAGAATGAACATTTCAAGTGAAAAGTGAAATTTATCATAAAACAAAATCTAGGTTTCAATAAAATGAACTATTTTCTAGCAACCTTACTAATTATTTTATAGAACATTGTGAAATAGATTATTTTGCACTTAAAAAAATCCCAATTTTATGTTTTCAGGATAAATATTTAACGAAATTTTCGGTAGGCACCAAACTAGTTGAGGTTTGTTATGTATAAGTTGATGATAAGAAGATTTTGGTGAGTCCACAGAAAGGTGCAAATGACTATAACACACTCATTTTGGCCACATGTTACCAACCACAGAGTTCTGCTATTGCTATGTTTTCTTATTTCAATTTTGAAATATTTCAAATAGATGATCCTGGTTTCAGACACCGAGGACTTCAGAAAACGTAGGGTTACTTTCTCTTTTTTTCAGTAGCATGGGCAGCAATCCAAGTTGCCTTTTAAAAAAAACCTTCAAAGTCACATACAATGACTTATGTCTAGATGGTGCATTTCCTAGAACATGTCTATTTCTAGTTTGAGAAACTGATTATTTTTCTTAAACAGAAAGATCTCAGAATGAGAACACCTTCTTCTATGATGAGCGGTGCACACAAGAAGGGTGAGAAATGAAATTGGGAACATTTTGCTCTCTTTATAAAGAACCTACTCCAGACTAAAATGTAAGAAATATTTTTGCAGAGTTAAAGTGTACCAAAATTTATAAGCTAAGAATTACTGCCATGAAAGCTTTACTTTATATGATCACTAATCATTTTTCACAAAATAGCTTTTATTCACTGGGCCACCAGGTCTTCCCCTCCAATTCTATCTTAGCTTTGAAATTAGCCTCCGTCATTAGTCACCTCGGTGCCTGTCACTTTTCTGTTGTCAGCTAGAGTTGCACTAGAGAGACCTCTGTTTCACTTATTTCCCTGAAGAATATAACTTCTTTCCTGTCCAACATGAAGTTTACTTGAGTCATGTGCTAAATTAATATCATTTGAAATTAAGGAAAATCATATATTTTAGTAGAACGAATGAGAATTTTGACTCTACTTTTTCTTTTGAATAAGAAAGATTCCTATTTGATAGATTTTACTTTTGAATTCACTGAAACTTCTTTTTATTTAATAGATTCAAACTTAGAATGTGATAGTATCTACTCTGGAGTTTGAAGAATTATGTCTGAGAGCAAAGTAATTCTTTTGGTCATTCAGAACAGAGGTGAAAGTTTGAGTGCTTTGTATTAGTTCAATGACAACTTCCCAGAGGATAAGAAAATTATGGTTTAAGGTATAAGTGTTTTCCTTTCTGTTTAGGAATAAAGGCATATGAAGAAATGGTATATAAATTTCAGCAAAGACAAGAGGTCAACCTTCTTTTGTGAAATGTTTTCTATCTATAAGATGTACTTTACACCCATTACATTATTATCTATCATCTAAAATAGGCAAAGACTGATAAGCCTATTTTAAAGTTTAGAATAAAATAAAAATCTTGAGTTTATAGACTCACTCAAGAGGCTAATTACCAAAAGAGGCAAACATGAGTCTTCACCTTTCCTTTAAAAAAATTGCCTCTTTTATTCCTTTATAAGAATTATAAAATGCTTCACAGGTTCTGTCATATTAGGGTCAATTCTCCATTTTGAAAGGCACCATAAGGCTATTCCATCCACATAGTCCCCTGTAGCAGCTTTTCACTGAAAACCTTTTTTCCTATTAAAAATTACTTTTCTATTAAACTAAGGCACTAAGTTTCTTCATTTATAATAAAAACATTATATGGAAGTCATTAACATTTTAGTACAAATTAATTTCAAGCATATCATCTTTAGTAACACTACCAACTTCCATCTGGAGTCGGGCAGAGGGCTATCTCTGACTCTTCCCCGGCCACATACTTCAGTGCAAAATTCACATCTTGAGGGAGTTAGGGCGGGGATGGCTGAGGAAGGCAGCAATAATTGTGGTGTGACACTTCCCTCACGTAGTTTATGAGTACCTGACTTCTGTGAAGCAAGCAGAAATTAAAAACAGAAATAAAACTTCATCCTGGAAACAAATGAATCTTCTCCTTGAAGATGTTAGAAGAGGAATTTTGAGGAAAAGATGAAATGTGCACTAAAGTGTATATGCACTAAGACCTAGCAGCAATCTGAGGATTTTTGTAAGTGTGATCCCTCTCATAGTCACAGGCTAGTGGTGTTGGATTTTGAGTAATTTTTCCCATAAGGCATAGAGGAACTGGGATGCTATTTACTTAGATTCCTAGGCTTCTGTCAAACAGGAGAGGCTACCACTGTATGGTGGAAAGTTGTGACTTTTAAAATTTCTCTGCTTGAGTTCCATATTTTTCCAGTAATAAATGAGTACATATTTTAAGCTGACATTTGTTTCTGTGTAAAAGTCTCAGTTGAACCAAGCTCTCTAAATATATGCTATGGAGAAAAGTTAGTGTTTTTTTCCTAGAGTTTAGAGTAAGCTTTCTTGGCTACGTGGTGCCACTTAGCCTCTTGGCAATTTCTCTCAAATT